>NC_044054.1:9480735-9793235 GCF_902167405.1 Gadus morhua
TCTGTCCTCCATCATTGTCTGGTTACCCTAGGCCATGACACTTCTCCAGAAAGAAAAGCTCCAGAAAGCAACTTCTCCAGGTTTTTTAGCAGTGCACTTTAATTCATTTGACCTTTCAGATTTGTAAGCAGTGCAGGGCAATACATTTCACCTTTCAGATTCTTCAGTTAAATTAAATTCACATTTCTGCATTTTTAGCAATGCTTTTCATTCAGCTGTCAATTTATTTGTTTCCAACCATTTACATTTTTTTAAATGGTGTGCATGTTTACATTGTTTAAACCATGTAGACTTTTGAACTCTGTTCAAATCCCTTTACTAGATTCAAGCCATCTAACGTTTCTTTACGTCTTCTATGTGGCTTTATTGAAACATATTTTCAACCTCACTTGGTACTACAGCACACCCCGCATTTTCTGCAGGAAATGCATTTTCTAGTTGATAAATGTTACTTTATGAATGGTGTGTGTATTTATGTGTGTGTTTGTGTGTGGTGTGTGTGTGTGTGTGTGTATGTGCGAGCGTGTGTGTGTGTGCGTGAGTGTGTTTGTGTGTGTGTCTCTGCGTCTCTCTGTCTGATTTATGAGATATTTTAAATATGTATCAAATGTTTTGTTGTGACATGACTTGGGTTTTGGGCGAAAATGGCCCAACAGTTGATGAGTTACCTTACCTGCATCACTCAACCACTTCTCCAGCAGGGGCTTCAGCTTGCACATGTTCTTGAAGCTCAGGTTCAGGGCCTCAAACCGAGAGATGGTTGTCTGACTGAAGTCATTCCCATAAAGCTTCCCCATCGCAAGGCCTACATCTCCCTGTGGAATACAGGGGAAAGACTACAAAGGTAAACAAGTATACAGTAGGCTATCTCAACATTTAAAGTATTATTATTCAAAATGTGTAAAAGTCAATTTAAATAGCCATATGTTTCGTACAGAACGTTAGAGAACATCAACGGAGAGACACGGCCTATGTATACGAGACCAGTTTTTATACCTCAACGTCACGTTAATATGTACACAAGGGGGCAGTATAGCACCTCCGACCCCACCTGTAGATCATCATTACATGTCCACAATACATGAACTTGAGCATATCCAGAAATTAAATGTTAAATCTTAAGCAAATGTTATGTGAATGTTAAAGTCAATACATCAATGTCAAAAACATATTGAAAAATCCTTTAAGTGTAGGCTCCTGCTGAAAAGCAATTGGTGTATGCAACTAAGTGAAAATATCCATAACTCTACGCTCTACGCTAACGCTCTCCATAACAAAACACCTCTCCCATTCCCTGCTTGACCAATCCACGATTATTGAATTGAACCTTCGGTCTGTGTTGCTGACTGGTGTGTGACTGGCAAAAGGTATGTGTATAAGTCTCTGCGTAGCAACGTGGATCTTCACAGATCTGCACATGACTCAAAAGTGTAATTCCGGATTAACTTTTGAACAAAGTTTCACCCATCACATACAAAATGTACCTGCGTAAAGCCAAGTTTGATTCGCCTTTGCTTGAAAGCCTTTGCAAACTGCTCCAGCTCCTCCAGGTCGCTAGGCTCCTCAAGCGGTGGTAAAGCCATGTGTTTTGGCATCTGCAGGTGAGACAGGTCCATATGGTTGTCCATAGACGGCCCACCCAGACCGGAACGGTTCATAACCTGTGGTCGAGAGCGGGGGATTGTGAGCTCACCTTTTCTTTACATATTGTGTTTCATCATAAGCAAAACAACGTTCTACTTTTTTATTCTTTATCGCTTGCTTTGCTTATTTCTTTCAATGATATGAAATGCTAAACTTTTCTTTCTTCGGCCATTATGAAAGATATGCTTTTGCCTCAACGCAAGAAAAAATGTACGCCTCCACCCATACTGACATGAGGTCCAAGTCTCCGGGCAACAAGGCTTCTTTAACTTATCTACTCCAGCCATCACATGTTTCCAAAACTGTTTATAATTATTTGAATACTTTTATACTTGGTTTATTAAAAACCGTCAACCCATGCAATAATCTCTTTCTAAATGAATTGGTATGCAAGAGCCTTAAAGTTCTGTTTCAATGTAACAAAGGGATCTTTAGATTCAGCACTTTTGGACAAACATAAAAAATACACATGTAGACAAACCATAAATGTGCCAAAAGTATGATCAATACTTGAGGTAATTATTTCTCTTCTATGCGTTTATTATGCCAGTTTAGTACTGAGAGCAGCCAGGATGGTTTGATACCTGTGGGTTCAGGGTGAGCCCCTGCTGGTGCTGGAGGAGGCTGGACTGACTCTGTGGTGGAAGAGACAGCAAGTTCTGCTGCAGAAAAGCTACAGACAAACAAAATGGAGTCAAATCATTCTGTGATACAATGTGATCATTCGTTTGTCTTCAAGGATCAAACCATATTTGAACAGTTCAGGTCTTTCTATATCTAGGATGAGGACATCGGAGCTGGTCTGGATTTAAAATGTGGTCCATCTGAGTCGGTCCTATCCCGTGTTTTGTAATTGTTGTCAATGTGTTGTTGTTTTTTGCTCGCTGCTATCGCATTGCTGATTGCCTTCTGTTTGGACGTAAAAGTCACTGTAGGTTTCGGTGTAGACATTCTATGCTTGGTTGATTTGACAGCTACAGCCTCATCATCATAATCGTTTCCCTTGCAAACATAATCATTTACACATCTCTATGACCTCGTCCGCAGGCGGGACCGCCCCGGTCCCAGAGTCGTTCATTTGGCTTGTTGGCCCAGAGGGGGAAAAGAAGGCTCCAGTGTGTACCTTGGTGACTAGTCTGTGACTGTGATAGCAGGTAGGAGGGCGATGAGAGGTGAGACGGAGGCATCAGAACCAGCTGCTGCATCGTGTGTAGAGAGGGCAGCTCCTGGTCACGAGGCAGAGAACATCAACTAGTAAGCGACATTATGTTATGCCCGATGCATCTGAACATATATTACAGCGGGTTGCATGAAGGGTTATTCTGGATCCAGAAGTCCTACTACATTATAGCAGAGCTACTGTGGGGAGACGGCTCAGAGCCTGTGAGAGTTAAGCCTTGTATCCTGTGTCATTACGATTATCTACACCCTGATCTACACCCTGATCTACACCATCCAGATCTACACCCTGATCTACACCATCCAGATCTACACCCTGATCTACACCCTGATCTACACCCTGATCTACCCCCTGATCTACACCCTGATCTACACCATCCAGATCTACACCCTGATCTACACCCTGATCTACACCCTGATCACCCAGACCTAAGCTTGTCTGCGATCAGACTTCAGATTTGAATCTTAAGATGGATTTTTGAGACTATACACATAAAGGACTTCGCTGTTTTATCCTGCAACAGAAATAGCAACATGAATAAAATGCTGCCCTAAGTATTTCATTCTGAGTCAATCCGAAATATAAATAATGCCATGAAAGAATAATTGTCCATAGCAAATGTCCTACCCCAGTCAGCTGTCCTCCGGGTAGGCCTAAGGTTGAACCCTGTGTTGGGTGACATGTCTTCAGTGATAAGACAGAATGATGTGAGTCGTGGATGTCTTCCGTCTTAATCTACAACAATAAAACACATCAACACAGGGAGGTACTAAAGTAGGATGGTGAGGTCTGACCCGTGGGCAGACTAATGCTAATGTAAGGCTGTGGCAGATCTTCCTCTGGACACCTGTGTGTCTCTGTTGACATGTTGCAAGCAGAGGAAACAAATTCCCAGGGTGCATTCCCAGGAACGCAACTTCAGTTAGCTCGCTGCTCATTCAACGAGTGGATTGTCACTCCTCCCTCAGGCTCACATGCAAATAGCGGCCGATACCTTTGATCACGCTGCCTAGCAACGCTGGAACCCGCCTGTCACTCAACCTGCGCCAAGTGGAATATTTGAGGTAAAAAATAGGATGGCCGGAAAAGATTGGGAGTTTGTTTAAAAATTATGTTAATGTTGTGTACAGCGGCTCATTATTGCCTGGAGATGTTAAGTATAGAAAATTCAGTTTAGCCAGAAGACATGGATAGATAAATATTGGATTGGGGTTTATTGCTTCAAGTTTACTGGATTGGTGGGAAAAAAAATCCTCAACAGAATGTGATGGGATTTAGCTAATGAGATCATCTTGATCTATATTCCCTTGGCCAGTTGATACAAAATGGAGGCCTTTTTATCAATAAAGTTACTCAGCAAGCACTACAGTGAAAGACAACACAACACATTACAACGCAATACAATGCAATAAAAAACAAAAATGTGATACAAAGGTTACAGATATATGTTAAAACAGCCAGAGTATGTAATGGTTAGGTAATGAGTGCTTTCTTTTAATTTAATGGGAAGACTATTCCAGTTGGCTCTTACTGAGAGCACTGTGTGTATGTTTGTATGTAAAACACAGTCCCCTCTATTTCATTTTGAAAAATGCATATGATTGTGTAAAACATATAAACTGTTGATATTCTTACTCACTTGTCTCACTTGATTGAAGTCTATTCCGTTCTGCTCTAAATCTTTATCAGAAAGGAAATATAGACATTTTTAGATGTCAAAGTATAAGAATCATACATAAATAACTTTCAAACTCAGTAACAATGACTTGATTTTTTTTTCTGATTTACAACAGTTATTTGTAAAATAAAATTCTGATCAGATTTCAATCCATTATTTAGAATTGACAGAGAGATAGAAAGAGAGAGAGAGAGACACATAGAGAGAGAGAGAGAGAGAGAGAGAGAGAGAGAGAGAGAGAGAGAGAGAGAGAGAGAGAGAGAGAGAGAGAGAGAGAGAGAGAGAGAGAGAGAGAGAGAGAGAGAGAGAGAGAGAGAGAGGGGGAGAGAGAGAGGGGGAGAGGGAGAGAGAGAGAGAGAGAGAGAGAGAGAGAGTTAAAAGGCAGTGTAGGTGTGATGCTCAAATGTGTGCAAAGTAATCTCCCATTATTTGAATGTCAAATGTGGCCTGTGGGAGTGTGCTTTGAAAGGCAGTATGCCTGCAGGAGCCAACACAATAGAGATGGAGCCATTCCCCCCTAGTCCTCGTACCTAGCATCCCAACCCCCTACACAGCCAAACTTCCAGTATGTAAATTACATTCATGCAAATGAGTATGGATCATTTCGACCCTTTACAAACTTTTCAAACCTCTTTCAGTCGAATGTACTTTCCTAGAATCCAACAGGCTTGTTGTCAATTTAATGTTTTTTTTTTTTTTACTAATCTTAACAATATGCTGCTTGTGTTGAGTTACTTTATGTGAGCTTAATATCCATTTTATGTCATCCTCCAATGTTTTTTCTTTCTTATGGTTATTAGTTATAAAACATTATATTTTATGGTAAGGTGGTTTATTATATATATATATATATATATAATATAATATAATAAAATAAAGTTATCTAAGTCATTTCTTCCTAGTGTATTTTTCTCTCTCACTCACTCTTAAAGTTCCACATTTGGTGGTTCCGTGTTTAAGTGTTTCGTTTTTGTCATCCAGTTACCCAGGGGCAGTGATCGTTTTACTGCAAATAGCCCTAGGTACATCCTGGTGCAGCAACTGATGGAGTAAACATCTCTCTGTGTATTGAATGAATGCAGTTGCAATACCTTTACTAAACCAGTTGAACTAATATAGTAACTAACTGATGTAAACCTTATCCGTCTCCTTATTAGAACCTAATACGTTAAAAAGTCACAAGAACATATGACAACTACATCCAAAGGGATATTGATATAATTATGATATGTATTTACGTATATCAAAACCTAACGGGAGGGATGTCTTTTAAAAGCTACACACACACGTAGTTAAACTTTTTCCAAACAGTATTCATCCAATCTGCTATTAAAATAGATAATAAGAATAATAATAAAAATAATGATATTAGTAATATTAATAATTATAAAAGTAATAATAATATATTTCAAATATAAAGCAAATCCGGTAAAGAATACATTTTGTACAGATTTCTGTCAGTATTATCACAAACAATGAGACTCATTTGGAATCTGAACAATAGATGTAGAAGTTATTTGATAAAAAGACTTCCCTAAATTCACCTATTTTACTAGATTTAAGTGAGATACATTTTAAAGGTTGTAAGTCAATGTTCTCGTTATGCTGAGGAGAAAGTAAAGATTAGTGTGGCCTTACCTGCTTGCTGGTCTGGCGACTCCGAGTTCTCAATCGTACCTGTGCTCATCTTAATACCTGTAATCATAAATATAGGTGATTTTCCTAACGGATTGTAACTTAACCAGCAGCATGTAGAACTAGACACCTAGTAAAATGATCTTGAGTCATTATAATATGCTGCCCCCACCCTCCCAAATGTCATCACTAGAAAAGTGCACATGTGAATGCTGGTTATATTCATCACATCTAGTGGACATTCTGAAGATACACACACACACACACACGTTACATATATATATGTTTGTGTGTATATATATATACACACATATATATACATGCACGTATATGTACATATAAATGTTATTTACATGTGTTTGCATGTATTTATGTATATGTACGTATGAATATATGTATTTATGTTTGTGTGTATGTATGTCTGTGTGTGTGTGTGTGTGTGTGTGTGTGTGTGTGTGTGTGAGTGTGCGGTAGGGGGGGGGGGGGGGGGGGGGGGGATTAACTCACCAGGGCTGTCCTTCAGATTCTTGTTTTGACGTAGAATAATGCTTCTCATTGGGGTAAAATCTGCAAGAGCTCATCTACATTTTTTCCCAAACTGGGTTGGTAGAAGAATGCTCCCCTCCTAACCTGAAGCCTCCAGAGGGGATTTGCATAAGTGTCTCAGTGTCCTATCAAGCTGCGGCCTGTTTGCATAAATCAACAATGGGGTTCCTATGAGTCTAGGGAGAATAGGCACATGTGTGTACACTTGTATTTATGTGTGCTTCACAAAGGTTGAATAAATATACGCCACATTGTGATGCTGTTTTACTAGAAAATAACACAGGGCTATGTGACTACGTCTAATGTGTCGTTTAAATTAGCCATCAAATTGACTGCTGGTGAGGCGATGCTTAGTTAAGATACAATAAACATGAGGATTATACATATTAAAAGTATGTACTTCTGTTGCAGAGTAATTTTATTACCAGCTAAAAGTAAAAAAATGTCTTGTGCGTATTGACCTGGTGGCTTTTCACAGACCACTCCCTCTTCTCCGTCCTAAACACACTGGGCACTATCGATACCATGCTGCACTGCAGAAGGAAACATCACATTGGTCTGGACTGTACTCTGCAGCATTCCTGGACACCTAAACGTGTGAGTGAGTGAATGCTATCTTTAACCCAGAGACAATATTGGAGACCAAGTCTATGAACTTGGAATATTAAACACTGGCACGCGATGACAGAACCAATGTAGTTCTGAGGAACACAACAGTTAAAAATATGGATACAAAGCAGAATATGTTATCAGTAGCTTGTTACACTTACAAATAAAAAGGTTGACGTTCAATCTAAATACAAACGACCAAACGTCTTTTGTCTCGGCCACAATGCTAAAAAGAAACCTGACGCCACAAAGCTCTCCAAAAACTTCCCATCTGACCACCAACCTGCCACTCTCCCAATTCTCTGCTCATCACCAGTAACTACCTGTTCACAGGCTCGGTTCCCCTGGCACTCAAACCCACAGCCATCAGCCCATCCTCAGAAGTCTGGTTTCCAAACTTCAGCCCAATTTCCATCTTCCACTTTCTGACCAAAATACCAGCCTTATTGCTTTGAACTGTTTCAGTCTTGATTTAGATCACTCCGCCCCTTGATCTCCTTGTCTTCTCAGAAGCTGTCTTCCTCAACATCTTCATCATGCTTGACCACATATCTCTGGTACGGCCATTTCCTGGTTCAAGTCATACCTCTCGCACAAACACCCCCTCATCAACATTATCTTCATCTTCTTATGATGCACAACGAGACTCATAGCGGGAGTTATCTCGGCCATGGTTAGAGAAGGAATTGGGGACAATTAACTTTGGCTTTGTCTCCCTGAAGTACAGATTGTACTGCGACATGGAGGAGATAGCGATTGTTGCCCGCGGTTGTAGCCCCGCTGCAAGGGCACGGGGCTCCTCCGAGGGCCCCGGTGGTGGCCGTTCCCCGGCGGTGTCGGTGCCCCGGCGGCGGTGTCGGTGCCCCGGCGGCGGTGTCGGTGCCGCGGCTGCGGTGTCGGTGCCCCCGCGGCGGTGTCGGTGCCCCGGCGGCGGTGTCGGTGCCCCGGCGGCGGTGTCGGTGCCCCGGCGGCGGTGTCGGTGCCCCGGCGGCGGTGTCGGTGCCGCGCGGCGTTGCCCCACGGCGGTTCCATTCCCCCAATTCAGATTGAGGCCGAAGTGGAAGACCCAGAGACGTCAGAGAACCCGACGCAGTCATTTGAGATTCATAATATCATCCGGAGGCGCACACAGTTTTTGGCCGTGATAATATATATTCTATTATAGGCCTATAGATAGGCTATCTATATATTATATTATTTAGATATAGAGCTCCAGGACTTCCTCCGGAGCAACCGGAGTGTTCTAGAATATTTACAGAACACGGCAAAAAGCTGTGTGCGCCTCCGGATGATTATTATCATCATTATTATTATGAAACCAAGCCATGGTGATACATTCACTGTAAACACTAGCGCATGCACAGCAACACCATGCAATGTAGCCTATATATTGGTGACCGGAATAAAGAAGCAATTTAATCAAGAGTGTAAGAGCATTTAAAATCGACATTTAAATGACCAACGTGGAACTAATACAAAGAAAATAAATCTCTTCACGGGCGCAGCCATTTTTGTTGAGAGCGTCATCACTGCTCTCGGTCTACTCTTAGATTTCCGAAAGATGACGACAAATTGGGAGTGTATCATTTAGTCCTTCCAGTTCTTGTTTAGCCAGGAACGTCTCCTGATCACCCTCTACGGAACCAACTCATGAGGGATGTTTGATGGGGGGGGGGGGGGGGGGGGGTTTACACTAAAAATGAATTAGTGTAAAAGCAGCACTGAAATAAATAGCTTCAAATCAACCATTTCGCCTAGGCACGTGTGAACTAGCACGCACGCACGTAAAAAGCCAAAGCTTTTTTTTTTTTTTTGTCAAAGCAATTTACAACGGTTCACACGCCTTTGGCGGAGTCAACCACGCAGGTAAACAGCCAGCTCATCAGGACTCAGGAGCATTCAGAGGAAGGGGTCTTGCTCAGGGACACTCAGCTAGGAGGAGCAGGAAATCGAACAAGCAACCTTCCGGTTACCAGCCAATCCGCTCTACCTCCTGAGCTTCTTTCTCCCCCAATCCAAGCCTCAGCTGCCCAAACGAAGGACCTCGAGTCCTTTTGTAAATGGACTGGAGGTCCCTAGATGGATCACAGCTCGGGCTTTACATCAGCTCTCCTGTTTGATATGTCACCTGGACACCCAGGCATTTTTTACAAGGTACAGTCTCCCCCTGCTGGCCTTTGATGGTAATGGGGCTGGCACCCCCTGTGTTCCCTCTAAAACTTGTTCTTTAGCCTTACCTTTGTTGGTTGGGGGGGTTTGATGCTATTTTAAACTGGATTTCATGGTATATAAATATGCATACAGGTGTGGTTTCACCAGTGTGACCATTGGAAGGGACACATCCTTAAAGGAATTCCTAGTGCTAATAGACACACTGAAAGCTGCTCACATTCTGACAGCGATGGTGAGCAATGATTGCTGACAGGAGGCTGTTGAACCTGAACTCCTTCAATATCCATACATAAATATTTATATTCTATGGATTTTTCCTACTTTTGTGAAATCGAACAAGCAATATAAAATAACCAATCTTATTTGTTGATGTGATATTTAATAAGAGTTGGGGCCCTATTTTAACGGTCTGAAACGCAAGTGGGAAAGCGCAAAGCGCAAGTAGCTTTGTGGGCGGTTCTACGGCGCTATCGCTATTTTACAGGCGGATAAATGACGCTTGCGCCGCGGCGCAAGCGTCAAAAGGGTTGGTCTGAAGCAGCCTAATTACCCGTAGGTGTGGTTTGGGCGTAACGTGCAACAAACCAATGAGAGTGCCAGCTCCCATCCCCTTAGCCATGAGCGCATTTGAATCGGACGAGTTGATATTTTGACAGCGCGTCTGCAGTCTCCGATGAGACAGATGCACATGAATTTGAAAATGGCTTAGTTTATTGCCAAATAATGTGGCCTAATTCACACATGGAATAAGGGGTTTTCTTCCACAACTTCAGAAATACTGAGTCCTCAAATAAATTTCGGCAAAGAAAACGTATGATAGGCTATAACATATGATATGCGGCAACTGTGGTTCTATTTAATGATATAGCCTACGCAATACATTATAATCATTGTTCCTTATCAGTATTGTATGCTATCCTAATATGCATGTGTCCCCGCGGTAATAGACATTGCCATTGATTGTATTATGCGTTACGTGTTTAGTTTGCCCAAGTGAAGGAGTTCAAGTACCTCGGGGTCTTGTTCGCAAGTGAGGGAACTATGGAGCGTGAGATTGGCCGGAGAATCGGAGCAGCGGGGGCCGTATTGCGTTCGCTTTACCGCACCGTTGTTACGAAAAGAGAGCTGAGCCGCAAGGCAAAGCTCTCGATCTACCGGTCTATCTTCGTTCCTATCCTCACCTATGGTCATGAGGGTTGGGTGATGACCGAAAGGACGAGATCGCGGGTACAAGCGGCCGAGATGAGTTTTCTCAGAAGGGTGGCTGGCGTCTCCCTTAGGGATAGGGTGAGAAGCTCAGCCATCCGTGAGGAACTCGGATTAGAGCCGCTGCTCCTTTACTTAGAAAGGAGTCAGCTGAGGTGGTTCGGGCATCTGGTAACGATGCCCACTGGGCGCCTTCCTTGGGAGGTGTTTCAGGCACGTCCAGTGGGGAGGAGACCTCGGGGAAGACCCAGGACTAGGTGGAGAGATTATATCTCAACACTGGCTTGGGAACGCCTCGGGATCCCCCCGTCAGAGCTGGTCAATGTGGCCCGGGAAAGGGAAGTCTGGGGCCCCCTGCTTGAGCTGCTCCCCCCGCGACCCGACCCCCGATAAGCGGACGAAGATGAGATGATGATGAGAGTGTTTAGTTTGCGTGTGTTTAAACAGAGCACACACGCGCGCCCGCATTCATTAATTCTTTTTAACACTCACTCGCGGTAAAACAATGTTTTTCACGATCAAATAGGCCTACTCATCAATCCTAAAAGGTATGGGCATGTAGGCCTACACGATGTCTGTGTCAAGAAAATATGTGTTTGCTGTACGGTGTTTGCAGATGCATTGATTAAAAAGTAGCCTACAACTTATTACCGCTGCATCAGCTGTTCTTTCCCAAATAATTTACCAAGAATGTGCGGCTAGGTAGATGAGAGAAGCAAAGTGTATGCGCGAGGTGCACAAGCAATCCGTATGCATCGCATGCGCATGTATGCTTGCGCCCTTAAAATAGCATCTGAACAACGCGCCACTGACTTTAAACCAGGTATTTCCTGGTCAGTAGCGCAATGGTATTCAGAGACGGCAAAATACCGTTTGCGCCAGAACACGCCTCCTCCTTCCGCCGAACCGCCCCTTGGGGCGCAAGATCATTCCCTAATTTACCGGCGAGTGGCGCAGGTGGCAAAAGAGCGCTCTGCGCCAGTTGTAAACTAGCAACGACACATGCGCCAGTGACTAAGTCACTTGCGCCGGATGCAAGATAGGGCCCTTGGTGTGCCAGTCCATGGCGGCGCGCAAAAAGTGTTTCCTAATAAATGAACGTTTGCTTACACTGTATGTTCTATGTGCTGTACTAGATGTATGGAAATGCTGATTGAAATTATTGAATGATTGTGCATTCTCATGTGAGGAGCGCATGCATGCTCTCCGTAATATGGGGCAAGGCGCAGAATCTATGAGGCCAAGGCGAGGACGTCTCTCAGGCTGTAACCGTGGCTTTTCCTGAGTCTAGACAGCCTACATCACCACCTGCCTGTCCTGATTAGACTAGACTCCTATACCACCACCACCTGTCCTGATTAGACTAGACAGCCAACACCACCACCTGTCCTGATTAGACTAGACAGCCAACACCACCACCTGTCCTGATTAGACTAGACAGCCAACACCACCACCTGTCCTGATTAGACTAGACAGCCAACACCACCACCTGTCCTGATTAGACTAGACAGCCAACACCACCACCTGTCCTGATTAGACTAAACTCCTTAACCAACACCTGCCTGTCCTGATTAGACTCCAGCCTACACCACTAACTGAATGTCCTGATTCTGCGGTTCCTGAACCCAAGAGACAATTATTTGTCTGGAGACTCCCCATCTTCAGGGAGAAATGGGGAGTGTCAAGAGGGAGGCATGGCCACCATGCCTCCGGACTCCACTGGCGTACACACCCAGTGCCGCTGAGACACAGCCCATCCCGAGGAGAGAGAAAAACTGATTCAAAAGTATTTTAGGGTTTTTATTACACAACACCAGGGAGAAATAATAAACACTAAAGAACCGGCAAGGTTCGGTGGTCCTGGTGAGAGCATTTATTAGGGCGGCAACAGAACTAAAATACCGGATGAAGCGGTGATAGAAATTTGAGAACACCACAAAGCCTCACTTTTTTATCCCCGAATTTAATCCCAGTCGTTGAATTCTTTTTAGAAATTTCCACAGGGTGACCCTGAAACAAAAACAAAATTCTAGAAAGGATAATCATCTTGATGGATTCTATACTTTGTGTCAAACTCATAAAAGGGTTAGAATTCCCTCTTAATATGTCAGGATTGATCTTATTCACGATTGGGTCATTATTGATTTTTTTAATGGTTGTAATTTCCTTTGGTAATAATACTCCAAGATATTTGATTGCTGTTTGCCTCCACAACATTCGAAGCATCGAACAATGAAAGATTGGGGCATAAGTTAGAGACAAATTTCACATATAACACACTAGGTCAAATTTAGTTAATTTCTGTGTTTAACTGAGTAAACAAGGATTGGAAGGCAGGGACTTTATAATGTTCAGCTAACTGTAGAAAATACTACCTTAGGGGTCCTCTTTTTTTCAATTTTCAGATTTCAGATTTTCAGGATACCAATGTCGGGATATGTTGTTCACACATACGGCCCATCGGGAGAATAGCAGGAGAATAGCAGGACTTACGCATATGTGGAAAAGCAGGTAATGTGTCTGGACAGACTATAAAATGCCTGTATTTTGTCTCTGGCTTGCTATGTTGGTAGCTTAAACTCCCTGGGCCACTTGGAGCTGTTGGAGGGAGCTGCGGCCCTACTCTATGCTTGAGTGCAGGAACTCCTGCATTGCATTCTCTGTTTTATCTTGTACAGCTACCTCTTCCTGGAGGTTTATCTGTCACCTGACTTCGGTTTACACTCACTTAGTTCTGGTGCCACTGGGATCATGTTATTATGGCCGGAACATCCAGGAACTGTGGCCTGAATTTCTAGCTGAGCCAATTCTCCTGCTCAAGATGCATTAGTTTAGGACGTTTTTTTTTCCTGTTAAAGAGTAATACAGAAATCCCAGTTCACAGATCAGCATTTCAGAAATTGGTTTGGGGATTTGAATTGTCGATAGTCTTATGAACTTCTTTGTTTTCTGATTTAAGAAGTTCTTAAGATTGTTACTGTAAAATTAAGATTGCGCGACTATAACGTTGGATTAAAAAGATTGAGGACAACACTGGCAACAGTGCTAAGCACAGCAGTGCTATCTCAACACTCTGGAATTATCAATAGGCCTACTAGTTACTGACAGAGATTTGGCCAATTACATTTTCAATTGTCAAAATAGGCTTTATTTGATCTACAGAAACTAGTATGACAAGCTTAAATGAACAACATTGGGTAACATATAGTTTCGGGCTAAGCAATATATTAATGAATTCATATAAATAAAATGTCATATACAGTAGATATGTTTAAGCAAAGACTTAGCTTTTCACTGCAGCTGTTTTAAGACCGGTGAAGGGTCATCTTAGAGTTGTGAAGAAATTTGAGAAGAAATTCAAGAGCTTTGTCATCAAGAATCTTGTTTCCTCTTCAATACTCTTTTAGAAAAAAAACTTAAGAAGAAAGTTAAGAAAAAACTTAAGTAAAAGTAAGAATTTCTTCATTAATATCATATCTTAATTTTTGTCTTAAGAACACAGTTGAGAATAAAGTGCTATTTAAGAACTTTCTTTTTCTTAAGAATGCTTTGTGAATCCGGCCCGGGGCGCCATAGAGAAGATGGTTTTTCATTGACTTGTTATCAAACTCTTATTGCTCCCTCCCTCTAAGATGATAATGGATAAGCCTGGCTTCCCCTACACTTCCTATCCTGTTTGTAATATTCTGTGCTTCTTCGCAATTAAACAGGCCACATTAGCAATCTTAAATGATCAAACACTAGCTTATACAACTTTTCAACTAAAATGAATTTTTCCTTATGTTAAAAACTATGTGAAAACTATTTTTGACAATGTACTGGTACACTATACACTCCTCCAAACTACTCCACAGTTTGAAACACAACTGAACTCTGTAAGCTATCAAATATATTTTGTTTTACCTTTACATCCTTGTGCTCAGTGTATGTGTATTTATTTTCAAGAACACCTAGGCCATTCCCGCCACCCGTTCTATTCTGGATGGTTGGTTAATAGCATACGAAAATATTTTTGCATAATATAATATAAATAGACAATTTACAAGAGAAAAAAACAATACGCTCTCTGGCTAACATTATTTATCCTCAAAAGGCAACACAATTTATTTTCTTTAGACGACATAAAGCTGAAGCTGCCTGTATACCAATATTTATTATAAGTGGCAACTATTGATTTTAGGGCCATCTTCTACATTATTAGGACCCAAAATATACAGCGACATGGCATTCACAGAATAGGCATACGTCAAACCCCCTTCCATCTCACATTGGCACTCTTTTGACACCCCATAAAGTGTTCCTGAACTGCCACTGACTAAGTGTAAGAGTAGCTTAGCCTCTCGGAAGGCTATTGTTGTTGTGTCAACAACATCAAACCAGAAGAAGCTCCACGTGGCGGAGGCATACCCTCCCTACCGTCCCTTCACGGTGACGTCAAAGCCCTACGACCTCTCTGAGAATAGGACTCGAGTTCGGAGCTGAGTGGACTGTTCACCACGTTAGTGGCAGAGACTGGCCTGGAGTTGGAAACCGGCTTTTAGTTTTCTCCAAATGATGGTATTATTTAAGTAAGCGCAACAAAATAGCATGGATTACTAGGTTCAAGATCATAGAAGGATGACTATGATTATACTATGATTCTGGGCTCGCTGGCTGCCTCTGGCCTACTGTGGTTTTGCACGAATAGCACCTCTGCACAAGGTTTGTTCGATTTTAAAGCATTGTGACCTATTTCGAGTTCTGCAATAAGAGCTCCTGATACAAAGACATTTTTTGCTCCAAAATAACCATTGAGTCGAGGCCATATGTATTGGATTATTTAATGATAATATAGAATTGAGAGGTAGGCCAACTGCAGTATGCCTCAGTGAAAATAATTATTTGATTGATATATTGATAGACAGCTAACACCCCTGATATTTTATTGCAGGGGTGTTAGCTGTATCAGAGTACTTAGAAGATTATCCTAGATTCTAAATATTTGGCCTAAACTGGTCAAGAGATACTACTCATCTAGAAATAGCTCTGCTTGATTGTACAATCCAACACCGGAACTTTCTAACCAATAGTTTACATCTAACATCTTAAATAAATATGGACAGAAAATTGTATGTTTGCCGTTATCCATGTTTGCCGAAAAGTCTGTGTTGGGAAAAAAATGGTCTTTACCGTTTCCCCTTAAGTGCGTCACATCGGCCCAAAAGTAGACAATGACTTCAACGTCTTCAAGTAGAATAAGATATCTATTGAAGGAATAATACAGGCTAAAACACTTGGACATTGTTATAAAACACCTAACATCTAAGTATATTCCAGGGTTAATTTTCTGCCAATGGTAGCTTTCGATGCTGGACTTCAATTTCTGCTTTTGGGGAAAAACTCCAGGTCAAAAAAAACCCAAAAGAAAGCTTTCAGGGAGATATATGCTAGGTTTATGCTGAGAGAAAAAAATTAATATCCCTTGAATCGCAGCCCGACCATTCGGTGACCACATGCTGACCACTCGGCCAGGCCAACAGTGACCAGCTGGCCTCTTCAAACAAGGCCCTGCATCCATATAAAAATGGAATATGTAGTCCTTCTGAGCCAGTCGCCCTGAGTCGTTATATGAGAATTAAACTAATATCTAATGCTTATGGTTATCATAGCATTCTCTTAAATCTAGTTTAGGCAAAATTAAAAAAATAGTGTGAGAGGATCTAGGGCGTTGTGAATCCCCAATATAAATATCTGAACAATGTCAAAGGGTTTTAGGCTGTAGTTTATCTTTAAGGTTTATTAAATCTACAAATATACGTTTTCTGGTTCTACGGATAAATGAATTTACACATTTACAATGCATTCTCAACTATGTACTTTGTGATATCTGTAATTGGCATAATTTCCAAAATTTAATTAGCCACTACGATTGATAAACAATATGGTAACAATTGCTTCCTTTCTGTTTCATCTCTCTGGTCTGATGTGTAAAATGGAATGTGATTTGCAAACATAATTTTATGATTAATATACAATAGCAGTGCTTCACGAGTTGATGAAAGCGAATAAAACAATCCTATAGAGATGTTCTTGCTTTCCATTTGGTTTTTGTGCTATAACATGTTTACCATGTTATGTCAGAATAATCTTGTGATTAATGAATAATTCATTCACTTTGTTGACGGTCGGCAGTCCTCTGGGATGAGGTCTAGATGAGTCAGATCTCCTGGAACCTGGAACAAATAGTTCAAACATGAACAACCATCATTCATGTCTCCAGATGGATCCACATGTTTCCCACATGAACTCACTTTCCTGATAATTGTGTGGCAACCACATATGAATGATTATTAAGACTCTATCCACGACCCGTCATTATACAAATAACATAACAGTTAATGACAAAAAAGGATGTGTTTGCCAACTATTGTATGAAAAAGAGGGTGACACTTTTTACACACACACACACAGACACACACCCACACTGTGCCTGTACTAACCATAGTTACCAACGGTAGGTAGGCTTTAGACGAATAATAGCCCAACTAGCACGCAATAATCTGTGATTGATGTAACGGCCATTACTTTGTATTCAGACCGAGCAGACAGACTACCGCCTGTGTGCGCATCCACAACCTTTCTAAGAAATGTCTTCTTTCTAATCAACGTGTTATGCACATTGATTGATTTTCAAGATGTTCAGAATATTTTGAAAGGTGAAATGATTCACCTTTCAAATTCATCATGTGACTTTTCACATGACGCTGAATTGAGTAATTTCGGCATTAAGTTCAATTATTAGCAACTTATTTATTCATATTCAGTCTATTCGCCATTTTTCGCTTCTTTTGTTTGGATTAAAAATACTCACCCTCTTATAGGTTAAGTTCGGCTACACCAACCGCGCACCTCCTTGTACATGAGCCTTGACAGGAACTGAATGAAAAACACGCCAAAAGATTACTGTAAAATCTTTCAACTCCCTCATTGCAATTGACTCAATAAGATGTTTTATACACATGTCTGACTGCATCTGGTTGTGTCAACTATTGTAGACCAGTATCTCTGTACTGTCACAGCCCTCTGGTTAAGTTCATACAAGTCTCTTTAAACATGAGTCTCTTTGAGTAAAGAGACACATCTCCCCTTTATCAAAGAGCAAAAGGGGGCATCTTTTTGTTTCACTCTTACTTTTTATCGCATGAAAATGTAACAATTAAAAACCTATGCATACTCCCCCTCCTATAGGAAGTTTATATTGCATACATATAACCACCACTCACCAAGCAGGCCAGGACATCAGCAGAAATTAGCATATAGAACACGTTGTTCCACCCCGTGGGAGAGATCAGACCAGCTAGAAGAGGACCGATCGCTGCGCCTAAAGGATACACAAAGTGTTATTCATTACAACTCATGTATGATGTATATAATGTTCGTCTTCAACAAGGATGGGCATTTCATGAACCATTACTGGCTTTTGATTTTCAGTTATGCACGATCCATCTTTCATCAAGGCCTGCCTCCCAGATACCGGACAAGGTCACGCTACTGATGGAGCCGTCTGGCCCCGGGGCCCCTTGTTTTCCAAAGGGCCCTTTTGTGACAATAAGTTATTATTGTTTCTTGGTCGGTTCGTCAGTTTATGTCCCATGATGACCCTCCCTGTCTCGACTGATGCGACGCCGTCAGGTCATCATGTGACACTCAGCAACTGTTGGAGGCCGAGTTTGATTTGTAGGGGTGGGGATCTCTTGGCACCTCACTATACGATTCGATTCCGATTATGAGGTAAACGATTCGATTCTAAAACGATTATCGATGCATCTCGATGCATCTCGATGCAACAAATTTTTTTATTTACATTTCCATGCGTGATTTTCAAAAATATATGTATAGATCTGAGTTTGCTACTCAGAGTTTGCTAATCACTTCCTACTTTTGTGATGATCATTAAAGACATCAACAGATGAATTAACTTATCTAATATTTTATTAGAGAAGAAGCTTTTGTCACAAATATGACTTTCTATGAACAATGCAATAATCAATGCAGCTTGCATTACAACACAATATGGAAAAAATAGGTTTCAGTTTTATTTTCTCTCTAATCATTCTATTCTATGTCATTAAAGAAATATGTCTGGAATTAGAAGGAGTTCTTGTGTCTGGCTGTGAGTTTGCGTGCATGCTGAATCGTAATCCTGTCAAGACAAATCAGATGGCCAATACACACTGAAGATAAATTAAATAATTGTAAAATTACAAAAAATTATTATTCATTTATTTTAATTCCGATTATTAATTTATCTACATCGAGACGGAATCGTTCTAGAGAGAAACGCGATGCAGCGCAGAATCGATTGTTTTTCCCACCCCTATTGATTTGTGCTTAAAATCAATCCATTTTTTTATAGTTAGTCACCTTCACAACTTATTGGTTCTAGGTATTTCTGGACAATGGTGAAAGCTTCATTAATTGAAAAAATGTCGCTCAATAGTTTGCCGTCCTTCTTGGACATCCTATATTGTTGATCTTTGTTCATTGTGAGTGTTTTTCATTTTCCTTGTATTTATTAGCAGGCTACACTGTGTCGGGCTGCTATCAGGTCACGATGCTAAAGTAGCTGCCGCTTATCGCCATCCGGCCTAAACTCCCCCCTACCATAATAACCACTCAATCATAACACTAAGATCAATTGCAATTGGAATAGCAATATTTGCCACGTCCCACCTTGTGTGTCACACCTCAGGTTTTTTAGTAATAGGTTATTCCATTATTGTTTTTTTTATTTTTCCTTATTGAAGTGTTTCAAAACCCGTCTGTTTTGTTTTGGCGGGAACCAAATCAATCCAATAAGGTTGTTTACTCTGCCGGTCATGGGTGCATGGCCGTCTCCCCAGGTGCTCCAGCTGCTCAATCACCCCACACCGCATTTCTCCCTCCTCGTAATTTCATATTTCTATCATGTCGTCGCTGACTGTTTTGTTTACTTTGTTTACGGTTTAATGTTTGATTTTGACATCACTTGTCCTCAAATTAACACCTGATGTTGTCACGTTTAAGTAGATCAACACATCCACACGTACCTATAGAGCCGGTTCCATCAATAATGGCAGTGACTGTAGACAACGCCCTGGAATTCCCCTGAAGGCTTTCATGTGTTCCCTGTGAGAACAGAGACATTTGAGATCAACAGCAAGGAAAAGCCTTCACACAGCATTCGTAGAAGCTTAAGGGATCCCTGGCGCAGAGTCCAGAACAGAAACATGTTAAAGAGCAGCAGTTAAGTTATTAAACTATGTTATTAAAAAAGGGAAACTGATATTGCACTACATACCAGATCGGCAGACACAGCGGTGGTGATCAGTGCGTATGGTCCGTTGACCAGGCCTCCACAAACCAACAGCATTACTGCAATGGAGAGGGTATTTAAATACTATGTACAGATGGATACTTTGTTTGTAGACAGAGTCTTTCTTTTCACCCCAAATGATACACATTTGTCACGTTGTAGTTTGATGTTCCTTTTAGCTTAAAACTTACTCCTCACCAATACTGCAACTCAATCAATTTCTTCACAAATAGATTACAACTGGCCCTAGCAAAGACTGGGGGTTAACCCTTTATGACATGATCACTACATTAATCTACCCCGTTCTGCATTGTCTGCTGCTCACATTTGACTAATACATGATTGTGTGTAAAGTGAGAGACAGATATGGTGAATGTGCCTTTGTTCCAGCCAACCATATCCCCAGATACTGATCACTCGCACCTTCCCTTAATTAGCTAATTAATCACCGTTATCTTTACTTCTTTAGTTCCCCTCAGGCAGTATTGTTTTCACCTTCGGGTAGACATCTCCCATTTCCTCTATCACAACTCTTTGATGCCTAATGGGGCCAACGAGCTTGGACTCAGAGCTTTGACGGTGTTACTGAGCACAGTACTAGAAGCATTTGACCCCCATTGAGATCAAAGATTATTCATTCATATTTGTTTTATTTAGTTTAATATTACTATCTGTGAAAAAGAGTTTTCTCGACGCACAGGGTTGTTGTTAAAAAGCATATTTTTACTTTAAAGAAATAGCACAACCGTCGAGTCACTTGCACAACTCAAGCCCCTCCGGTCTAAAACTCTGGCCCTCTTGAGGAGCACCAGAATGGGTGTGGCTCAATCAGCCTATGAGCCACAGCTGCAGACCAGTACGGCTAACAGCCAGACAGGATGATGTGCATCTTTTAAAACATGGTTCAAAACAGTGAAGAGGCCATTCACATCTTCACACTACCCAACAGGGATCCTCATATCCTTCAAGTCAAGCTTGGATTATGGTACATACCAACTGTAGTTGCAATGCTGGTCTGTCCAACGTAGTTATACAGGAAGAGCTGCAACATAAAGAAGTACAACCTTAGTCCTTTTGAACTATTTTTGGTTCTTTTTGATGGAAAACATTTTTGAGAGAAAAATACCGACATCTTGGTAGAAGGATCGGACAATTAGTTGTGATATTTGTGCTTATATTTATGAATAACCATAAATGTTGTATCTATATGAAGATAAATACACATTATATAGTAAATCATCATAATAACATCATTGTAATCTTTACAAAGTTGTCTTAAGTTAATCAAAACCAACGTCTAATAAATTGCCTTGCCTTATCCTCATCACATATAACTCGCAGTGCAGTGAGAAAGTCCCAATCCCAATGCTTGAATGGAATCTATGTCTGGTTGTCTTTTGGTCACACTTTTACGACCAGCCACCATACGTACCATGGGGGCAGCGAGGAGCAACATGGCACAACAAGTGGTCGCCCGGCCGCCAGAGTAGTCGGACACTACGCCCGCCGCAATACCGCCTGGACACATACATGATCAATTGTCTTCTATTCTGAATTATACAAAGTAATATTATAGTTGAGTCAGCAACGCAGCTGGTGTTCAATAGAATTGTAACCATGATTCTCTTTGGTCAAGTATTCACTGAAAGTATTTCCTACCGAGTATTCCACCAACGTCGAACAGTGTGGACATATCTCCTGCTGCTTTGGCATCAAAATGAGCTAAAAAGAAATCAATAAATTCGAATACATTATATTATACAGGCATTCATTGCTATACAGCTTAATCCATTTTTAACCATGTTCCATGAGTTGAAATATCTCTGGGAGAGGTGAGAAGGCATAATATAATTAATGGACAGATGTAATACAAATGTGTTGTATCAGTGTAATCAAGGTTGCATATTCAATTGCACAAATTTGTTTTTCATTACTCACCTACATTTGAGATGTAGAGTGGAAGCCAGTAAAGGAAAGTGTAGCTCACTAACTTTGCAAACAGCAGACAGAGAGAGAACTCCACTACACCCTTTATGGATCACAGTGAAACAAAAGAGATTCAACGTTTTGGAGAAGAGGGATTAGGACAGGTTTTGGATCAGGCTGGTCCTTGACTAAACAAGTAAGCCAGCCGCTGAACACTGGACTGAAGCACAACACACAACAGGACCCACCAGATCATGTTAACCAAAAGGGATAGAGGTAAGACATAGAGATTTCCAATTGCCTCGATTAATTAGGCTTATTAAATGTTTATGACTGATCCAATGGATTTTGGTTCTGATAAGTGAATCCCACCAATCTCACAAATGGTATTATGTATAGCATTTACAAGTCACTCATCAAAATCAGATCACATTACTACAGACGTTTGATTTATCCGAGCATAAATCAAATGCTTGGATAAGAAAAACACCTAATCTATCTGTTGGCTGTAGGCCTGTAACAAGCCTGTCCAAATCCTTTCATTCGGCCCAGAATCAAATGATTGGATGGCTTCCCTTTGTGGCTCCCTAGCTACCTGGCTGACGGGGTGCGCACTGCCCAGTCACTCATTGTGCAGGACCGGAGATATGCGCAATCGCTAGGCAGACCTATTGCTACAGCTAGGAAGCTAGTAAGCTAGGAAGCTAGGGAGCTAGGGAGCTAGGGAGCTAGGAAGCTTGGATGTGTTTTGGGGGAGTGGCTTCAGAGACCTGAGGGGAGGGGTGTTTTTCGGTTGGATACTTCCAAAACCCAGCTTCCTCTGGGTGGTTTCTCCAAACGGACTGTCTTCAAGTAAACCATGGAGCCTCACACAATGACGTCAAAGTCCTTTTCTGAAGGTTTCTTTAGATTCGACATAATTCATGTTCCAAGTGTAAATTCCACTCACAGGGATGCTGAGTGCTCCACAGAAGCTGATGGCCTGCGTGTGATCCTCCTCGGACCGCTCCGTGGCGTGGGAGGAGGTGCTGGAGGTCACCTCAGTTATAGTTGCGCTGTGCAGAAGAGGCTCCCGCTCGGTTCCCTCCTGCCGTCACAAAGCAAGATTACAAGAAGTTAGGGTACTCAGAAAATAGTGACTAAAACACAGGCGTTAACCCAAAGACAAACATTGGGAAAACGGAAATAAATAAGCAGAACATAGTGTCGGATGAGGCTATTCATACTGAGCATGTTCCCTTAATCACTATTAATATGATGGTCAGTCTAGGATCAAGGAGCAGTCATGTTTTCACCTGGAAGGTGGTTTTGTGGCTAAACGTTCACTTGGTGGGGGATCTGAATGCAAAATTCCCCATTCAGAGTAAAGGTGTTAACAAATTCTCTGAGTACAAACTAGTTGTTAATTGTTACACATATCTGTTTTTTAATATAATTTCATTATAATTCAGACATTTCTGTTCAAAAACTGAAAACTAGTTGTCAATGGTAAAAAAAGGTTGTGGATTTCCAAACACTTACGTGGTGCTGAGGAGGTACGCAGTTCACATCTTCAGGTTCTGTTGGACGGATAACGGTTACGCTTAATGGACTTGAACCGCAGTTTGGATTCAGAGGACAGCTTTTTGTCATCAAATTCAAGTGAATACATCAACATTTCTGAAACGTATCTTTTATAAGGTACACAAATTGTTTGTGTTCTACAGCCATTTTGTTTCATGAGTTAAATTGTTAGTCCACAAAAAGCTTTCTCAAAATATGGCATGCAACATGCTTCAATATAATGAGTCGGACTCTTTCTACTGGGTTGTGCTTTTCTGCAAAGTGAAAAAGAGCTTTGATCAAACTGACTCTCGACCAGAAAGAAGAAGCAGAGGACGCCGGTGAACGTGATGATGAGCCCAGGCACGATGAAGGAGAGGCCCCAGGCCGTTGAGACGAAGGCCCCGGCGATCAGCGACCCCAAGATGTTCCCCACCGACGTGTGCGAGTTCCACACCCCCATGATAAACCCTCGTCTGCTCACCAGAACACAAGACAAGAAGAAAACATTGTCTGTTTTTGTTGAACTTACGGCTGGGAGCTGTTTGGACATAGACAAATGGTCAGACGATTTTTCAATTCATGTTTTTTTTTTTTGTTGTTGTTTAAAAAATAACACTATAACAGTAATGTGCCACTCCAGGAATGTGTATATAGCAAATTCTTTGTTTGTGACAGTTTGTCTGTCAGCTGCAAATACTGCAGATAATGTTGAGTCAGCAGCATAGGCAAGCCTTAGACGCGTGAAGCTGTGTTACTCACTTCCCCTTTCCAAACCAGTTTCCAACACAGGTCACGACTGAAGGCCAACCTGTTGTCTGCACCAGTCCATTCATAGCCTAAAGAAACCAATACATGCTGAAATAAGATTCCTGGAAAAACATGCCAGCAGTCAGGTGACTGTAAGATATGTCATGTGATATGAACCAGTGATGCTGAAAGCTTGAATGCTTTTGCCCTTTACCACTTGCATCTATACAATATATACAATTAAATATTTACAACTTGTATGCATTCTTCAAACAATGAAAACAATTAGCCAAATATTTAATCATTCAATATATGGAAATGGAAACTTTGCCCTCAGTTGAATCTATTTCTGAATCCGTCTAGCAATTGTTAAATCACAAGAACATTACTGATCCACGGGTTAAAAACGCTCTGTTAAACATGAACACAAAATGAAAATGATGTGGTTGTCAATGGCTGATTTGTGTTACAGTTGTTACCTGGATGAATGCGTAGTACCATATGGAGTGTATGTTCCAGTAGTAGCCCAGCCCAAACAGGGAGGTGAACAGGCCACTGAGCAGCATGCCACACGACAGGTAATAGCGTAGTGGGAGACGCTCTCCAAAAATCCCACTGAAAACACCACATGATCCGCTGGTTAACGCAAACATACCACGATGTCAATGCCGTGCTGGGTTATTGTTTAATGCACACCCATACCTAAAGAACATGCCAATAGCATACGCCACGAGGAATGAGTTATCCAACATCCCATACAGTGTCTTGTAGTTGTCCTGATCTACAAAAAGAAAACACAAATCACAAAGTTGCACACAAAACTTCCCAACTGAAAGGTTGTAAAGTGTATAGGGGTAACTGATTTTGATATGGATGTCTGAGATTTTAAATTCAAATGGGTTGCGTTATGTGGACTCACCAAAGGGTGCCCAGTCGCACCACGTTTCATTGTCCGTTGTGTTGAGGTCCGCCGGGCGAATAACCATCGAACAATTTCTGTGAAGCTCATTCTAAACACCGGATGAAATAACAGACACCAACGGGATGATCACTCGTTTGTAAAACAACCCTCCACCGCTGCTCACAGAGGCCCACTCTGTAGAACACGTCCTAGTCATACTATAATATAGAATTACTATGCAGTATACAGGCCTAAACAACGGCCTAAACAACGGTTTAAATCACCTTCACGATGCTGATTGGCTTTCGTGACAGGTGGTATGCTGTGTAGGAGAGGAAGGTGAGGAAGAGGGTGAAGCTCCGATACCTGCAACACAGATCCTCCTTCAAGAACAATTCCTTCATACAGTTCTGGTGTCAATTACATACTAGGCCTTTGTGTATGGCTGTTAATCAGCAAATAGGCTTATAGCAACATATTAAATCTAAATAACACTATGGCATTGGCACACACAGGCACACAGGCACACAGGCACACAGGCACACACACACACACACACACACACACACACACACACACACACACACACACACACACACACACACACACACACACACACAGTACAAAGTACATCAACAGTGGACATCTCTGATCATGGGAACTTACCAGCTGTCTCGAGAAAAGGACGAACAGAACCGAACTCCAGGAGCCAGAGGCGACCTCATCTTAAAGGTTGATGTTCACAGAACTCAACTTCAGACACCACGGTTGTTATAACATGACCATAACGTGTTATAACATGGCTGTAACAGAGAACAGGGGCAGCCAGTCGCTCCACCGCGTCTTATTCTCCTCGCGTCTAACTGGCATTCATCAGAGAGTGACGTTAGTGCTGTAGAAGAATAGGGAAACAGGACTCGGACTTCTCAAAGTCGACCTAAAGCCGGCTCTCCTCCGGTAGTCCTAAGACTTCCTAGTTTAGGGAGCGGATCCACACTCACTCCACATTCCTCTTTCAGATCACTTCTTATAAATAGTCCCTCGGCTGTTCCATGAATAGGCCACCCGGACGGCTTTTTCGTCACATGAAAATGAGTTGTGCGGCAAATAAAACGCTACCCCTTGTTGTGTTTTTTCTAATTCGCTTCTCCATGAACGTCGAGGACACGTGACGCGCCACTCAGTGACGTCACGCGTCGGGATCTGACTGGGAGAGTCAAAACAGTCTGGATGAGGGGTTTGATACGAAACATTGAAACAGTTTTAAATTACTTTATTTAAAGTGTTGATGAATAGATTATTATATAATATAACAATATTATTATATAATATTATAATAATCTATTTATCAACACTTCAAATAATGTAATTAAATCCTGGTCTGCAGAGGAAAACCCTGTGCAGAATATATTAATATATCAGGCAAATTATTATAGGACCAAAATATTTTGGATTGCTAATGGAATTGTGCATTAATATTTAAGAGTTGGTTATTATTTAGTTTGCTCCATATAGTCTGGTGTACAAACTTTTTCATTTTTCCCCAAAGCATCGAGGGAGCTCCTTTGTGATTAAATTTGAATTTCAACCAAATTCCCTCCAAACGTGTGCACTGCAGCACCAAGATCAAGATCTCCGTAACATGAAGAAGGCTCCATTACATCCATGAATATTCACCTATGTACTCCCACCGACCTGAGGTAACCCCCCCTCGCCCTGGTACTGCCACCAGGTAACTACCCACCCCACCCCTCTCACACACACACACACACACACACACACACACACACACACACACACGCACACACACACACACGCACACACACACACTCACACACACACACACACACACACACACACACACACACACACACACACACACACACACACACACACACACACACACAAAGACACACACACACACACACACACACACACACACACACACACACACACACACACACACACACACACACACACACACCTACACACACACATTTTTATTTATTTCTCTGCACTTGTTATAACCGTCCTGTACCATCACTGGTGACACACAAATTCCTTCTCTATTTGATCTCGCCGGCTTCGTTCTTCATCAGTGATGAAGACCAGCGTCTGGATCTGTGCTTTGCTGCTTCTCCTTTAGTGACCCTAGGATTGGTTCCATGCCAGTCACAGTCACATGCCAAGACGCTTCTTCAATTTGAGCACGGAAAAATTTGTATGAATATGAGTATCAGCAAGATTAGCAGAAGTTACATTATGACCAGGACCAAACAATCTCCGCTTAATCTGGGAGATAAGTCACAGGGGAACATGGGGACAATAGACTGCTGTTGTCCTGTGCATTGCATACATTTTTTAATACACACTCGCGCAAACTTATTTACAAATTATAAATTAAAACGAAAAAAAAATCCCCTTGCAGATAAACACACTTGAAAAAAGATTGTGGTTGTTGACAAAATGACAAAATGATTGTCATCCTTTGGGAACAAGACATAGCGATTCACTACGTGATAGCCTGTAAAAGGTAAAAGTTATTATAGAGCTAAACTTAATTAAGGTTTATTTTAATATATATCCTAGTTTTAATTACACTTCCATGGGACACTTTTTAAAGAATGACTGCCACATTGTGGCCTGTATTCGTCGCTGTTCACAAATGCTCATCCCTCATAATAATAAACAGATTAAATGATTCCACATTTATAATATGTAGCCTTTGTTTAACTATAGTAATTAGTGTCAATGAACTAAAGATACAATAACGGCTGGTATTTGATTTTGTAATGTCTTTACTTTAATAATAGGGGTAGTGAAAAGTTGAGGAGGAGGAGGAGGAGGAGGAAGAAGAAGAAGAAGAAGAAGAAGAAGAAGAAGAAGAAGAAGAAGAAGAAGAAGAAGAAGAAGAAGAAGAAGAAGAAGAAGAAGAAGAAGAAGAAGAAGAAGAAGAAGAAGAAGAAGAAGAAGAAGAAGAAGAAGAAGAAGAAGAAGAAGAAGAAGAAGAAGAAGAAGAAGAAGAAGAAGAAGAAGACTAGCAGTACCCCTCCAGACCGGTCGTGGCAGTATCTACCCGGTTGTGTTACTTTGCACCAACAATCGAATAGAGGAAGACGAATAAGCAGGAAGTAGGAAGCAGAAGGCAGTATCTGTGCATCATATTATATATATTATTATATATATCAGCCGTAACAAACCAAAGTGGTAAAAGTGACGATGGCCACTTTCTTTGGAGAGGTTCTGTCGGTGAGCTCGCGGGCTGTGGATGAAGATGAGGAAGATGAAAACGACGAAGATGAAGAGATCCTCAAAGAGCTAGACGAAACGAGGTGAGCGTTATTTGACTTGAATCTTGATCAGGCTTTACTATGATAATGCCCAAAGTAATGGATATGAGGATGTTTTGCAACATGAGGCTGAAGCTCGGTTTAAAGTGGTTTCCGTTCTTTAGTCACACACTGGACAGCTATCTTACCCCCCTCGTGGACCCTCCAGTAATCTTTCTTCCAAATCCATCTCATGACATCACCTAGATTTGTGATGGATAGAAAGGAAACATTTGCTATAGTCGTGTGGTAAGGTTGATATACTCATCTATCCAGCATACATCTAGGTGGACATTTTTATTTTTCGTAGGACTCAAGACTAAAACCTTTAAATGCAGTGGCAGTGGCACCCCTTCTTTTGACAAATTGTCGCGGTATTGGCAGTCGTAGTAGCAGTAATAAATCCATTTGTCACGTGCCGTCTGTCATTTTAAAAGATGTGTGTAAACATTTTTTATTGCATTCACTTGCAACATTCACATAATTTCAACTTTTCTCGATTATTTCGATTTGAACTGATTGATGAATTTATAATATAATAGTTGCAGATTATTTTTTTCAAACAGGCAATTTCCCTACCCTGAATGTAACATTATTTTCCCAACTGCATGATACATTTATGCTTCATTCACACATTTTCATCAAAATACTAAACTATGTTTAACCCCCCTTTTCAACAGGGAGGTGCATTTGGAGTGGTATCAGTCAAATAGTAATTTGATGACGGATACAAACTTAATCATAGCAGTTGGCAGGAATGCTGCAAGTAAGTATTTTTGTATTAAGAAACCATTATTTATTTTAAACGGGTGGCAATTCTGAAATCGTAAAATCATTTGTTTGTGAAACAATGTATCCACTATAGTAATTGGAGCACTCAATTAATAATCTTCATTATATAACATGAACATAGGAAATGAAGCGAGCATAAATCACAGGTTATCCCTAATCCTCTGTCTACACTGCCCAGAATAGCCCATTTTGCTGCTACTGCATGTACATTTCATTTATTTTTGATTAAAGGTGTGTATGTGTTTCAATTGTATTTTTGGGTTTAGTTTACCGTCTGGCATCTTCATAGCATTCTGTGCCCATATACAACACTGTTTTATATCGTTTCTGTGACTAGGTTTTCTGTCTGTGTATGTGCTCACCTCGGCAACCTGGGAGGCAGTGGGGCATGCTTCAGTTTCCAATGCGGGGAGTCAAACTATCTGTGGACAAACGAGCACCGAACCAGCATGCGTCTTCTACAGAAAGAAAGACAACCGTGCAGTAAGTCCTGTGTCAGTATTGAATCAGTATAGACGTTGCATGCATTTTTGGATTGTATTATTACCATCCAAATTGTGTTCAATTCATCATGTATGTTATTGAATTGGGTGTCCAGAATTTTAAGAATTATTTGACTAAGCCCCAACCAGTATAATGATAGAATATTCACTCAGTGGTCAGGCGCCAACTACTCGATGCACGCAGACACGGTCGAAAGGTTATGGTTCAGCACAAACATCAGTATGGGACCAAGCGGTGACTGTTGGTGCCAGTGTCCCTGAACCTGCTGATCTCCTGGGACACCCATAAGTCTCCACAGATGACTGGAAACATCCAGTGAGTCTAATTTATGTTGGCTCATGATGCAGTTGGATAATAAGGAAGGGAGTGGCAAGGCGAGACACGCCCCACCTTGAAGTGGATCGTTCACAGCTCCAGAAGACCCCACCGGGTTCAACAGCTGAGATCAGAGACGAAAGAATTTAGATTCATCGGCTTGGTTTTAGTGTAATTTGGTCAATGCCAAAGACATTCATGTGCTGTGAAAAGCTCTCTGAGAGTATTTGTTCTGGCTGACTGCGGCCTCTGTATGAGATGATTTAGATTTAATGCCGCGTCTCATAAATCAGGGCATCTCTACCCTGATTGGTGAGTCGATCACTTCCCAGTGGCAGAGAATGGAGGGAGGGAGGGAGCAGAGACTTTTCAACTCTCAAACCATACCTACATCGCCTTTTTTAATTGTAGGCAATTTAATATAGGATCACACTGAATCTCCCGAAATTTGCAGACTTACTTCAACTGCTTGTGGTCTGTCTGAACTATATTTCTGCTGTGACAAAGTCGGCCAGAACTTTGCAGTCACTAGCTTACATCCTACCTTGTGTTAACAGCGCGGGCTGTTGGCGCCGTGAGGAACCCTTTCTCTGCACGCATTGCGTATCTGCAACCGGCGTCGTGTGCATGTCAGCCAGTACGGCCTCCATAGTCAGCCGATCTCCGTCCAAAAAAGGATCTTCGGTATGTAGTGGGTCGGGTGATTCGCGGCATTGTGCGCTGCAGATCACAAATCTGCAGCACCTTGCATCATGTTGTGTCTACATGGAACAGAATCTCGAAGGGAGCTTTGACTTTCAGAATTCGCTTTATTGCAAGGTTAGTCTAACGCGTATGGAAGTATTTTCTTGGTATTTGCTGCAAAACAATAAAGAAACAAAAAAATAAAAGTAGAAACATTCATTACATGTAAAAAATATACAGCATATATCAAGAATACAATTATATAGATGTTTTTTTTTAATTAAGCTGTCAAATGAAAATAGCCATGGAATGTGCAAATGGTCACAGTAAAAAGTTTAACAGGAGGACCCAGGCCTTGTTGATGAGGCCAAAAGCAGATGGGAAGAAAGTTTTTTTGGTGGCGTGAGGTTTCACTCTGGAGCAAACCAAGAATAATATAAATGTTGGTTGTATCATGCATAGTGGGGTCAAATGGCTAACTCACTGCCCAAGACCAGGGTAGGAGCAGACTGACCTCCCCCGTGTTGTCTCGGACCGTTTGTTTTGGTCTGCACCCAAGGCCAATGGCTGCCTCATCGTTGGCTGAAATGAGTCAAACTAGGGAGCGAAACCCTGCAGGGTCCAGAACAAATGGTTGCAAGTAACCAGGTATGAAAGTGCCTTAGGGAATGTTTCCCATGCCTTGTTGAGCTCATACCACAAACTATCCGGCTGTTTGGGTTGCATCAGTGGAAGTCGCATCATTGGAAGTAATTTACTTATTCTTTCACTGCATGCAACAATGCTGTAATTACGTTGCATTAAAATGTGATTTTACTTTCAAGGTGATCCTATGTCAGATCAGCGGCTACATAGAAGAAGACCAGCAGTTTCAGTGGACTGAAAAGGTAGGGAAATAATGTACAACAGTGGGCTACCCAGCACAAAGTGGTGGAAGTGAACCACCTTCCACCTCTACTCTACCACTACTGACCTGACTTCTTCCTCATAGGTGTTGGGCGGTTTCAAGCAGAAGGGACTGAGCGTGACCGTGCTGTCGGACAGCCCTGTGGCCGAGTACAAAAACATGGACCATGCTAGTAGCAGCTCCTCCCCCTTCCTGCTTTGTCTCCAGACCAAGTCCTCTACAACAAACCCTCAATGTCCTCTTCTTGAGCAGCCGAATATATTCACTGGAATCCAAGCGGCAGGTAAGCCGCTTAAATTTCATTTATTGCATCATATTGACAGTTACTATCCCTGTTTTTCATCTCAGGCCTTTGTAAAAGTTCCAATTAGTGGTGGAATTGTAATTTAACTTAAACAACTTATTTCCGCCAGTGTATGACTTTGCATCACAGCAATAGTATTGGCATTGAAACATTGTGCCTCAGGTAAATGCTCAGCTTTTTTTTATCATTATTATACAATCACCAGCTGCAGTGGTATTTTTGCACTGATATATTTTCATGAAAGCGTATCGTTTATGTTCAATATACCTTGGATCCGGTTAGTCAAAATTTGAATACCTAAAATGCAGATGTTCAAGTCAATCGTCTCAGTTGAGTGAGTTGGATGGGGAGCGGATCACTGTCTATGAACATTTTCAAGTCTCCATTTCTGTTCTCCAGGGGTTGGGTCTGGGCTTTAGCTGGGCCACTCAAGAACTTTCATAGACTTGTCCCAACGACACTCAAGCAGGGTGTCCGCATCCTTAAAAAGTCTTAAATTCATGTTTCTAAATTTAAGGCCTTGAAAAGTCTTAAATTCGTTACAAATGTCATATGCTGGTCTTAAATTTGTCGGGGCAGGACTTTTTATTTTTTTATTTTTCTCGTGGGACTTTCCAGGAAGGACATGTTGAGAGGCTTCTTTCTTGCTAGCTGCATATATAAACGATTATCTGCGTGCTTGCTAGCTAGTCTGCGACAATGGGTTGGTGAATGAGTGACACACATGCTATGCTTGGGTGGGGGGATCCCCCCCACCATCGCGTGTTTTAGGTCTTAAATTTCATTCAAGGTGGTATTAAAAAGGTCTTAAAAAGTCTTAAATTTGACTTGCTGAAACCTGCAGATACCCTGCACTCAAGCCCCTTTTAGACTTTGTCCTTTTTTTGGATCCCAATGCGTGAAAATATAAAGGGTACCACAATCAATTAATTAATTCAATGTTTTATTTGCGTCCTCACATTATTCAATTCAGTAGATTTTTTGCAATACCATACATCACTAGTGTTACCTTCATGCCTCTAATCCAAAATGTAATTGTGATCTTTAGACTCCGTTCGTGCTGGCAACAAGCACTTTATTGCTTCAAACACACGAATGAGAGACACTCAACATAAAGAAAAAGCGTTATTCCAGTTTCTTCATCGATGCAACAAAACTAACTTCTTATTATGTATATTATTATGATTATTATTTGTAAAACTAGGCTACTGAAATAATCTGACATAAGCTATGGTCCAATATTAATTTTCTGACCATAACGTAAGTTGTAACCACTACGAACAATTATTTTGCTACCAGTTCGGTATGAAACAATTGCCTGACATCCTCACATCTGTCAGATTTATTGTATATTCTATGTGAGCATAATTAGGCCCCACAGTGTCTGTGTTTTTATTGTTATAAACGTTATAATTTTGTTATTGATAATGCTCATTCCGTTCTATGTCCTCAGTGCTCAGCCATTGCCAGGTAAACCAAATACCTGCGGTTGCCTACCAGTGCTACAGCGATGCCATCAGCCCTGATTCAATCACCATGGATACCTACAAACTTGCCTTCACTAGTGTTGGGGATATCAAGGTAAGTTTCCCTTTCTTGCAGCATGCATACGGTGCATTCAAACTACTTGTTGGTATACATTTCATTCTATGCAAGATGTTTGTTTGTGCTGTGCGCAATTGAAACACCATGTCAAGTAGTTGGCTAGAAGTGAGAGAACATTTCTCTACAATGCAAAGAATATTAATTAGAAGAATTATAAGTGATTATCAACTATTGGTAAGATTTTTTTATGAAATGATTACAAAACTCAGCTACCAATACGATAGTCCATATTAGATGGTGAATAGTGCAATTTAGCTTAAATAATTTTAAAACGTTGACCATATATATATATATATATATATATATATATATATATATATATATATATATATATATATATATATTTTTTATAAAAAAAATTCTATGAATGTTTTTTTGACATTTAATTGGCTTACGTTTCCTGGCTAGTCAGATCCTCTTATAAATATGAATTTTAAAAGCATTTTATCCTGTCATTTATTCTCCAGGTTGGCCCGCTGCCCAGTGCTGACATATTCAACAAGTTTATCAAAACAAATCATATCCAGAGTAATCTTTACATCTGACTTGGTTTTTGTTTTAATGAAATGGACATGAAAGCAACTGTTGTAACTGACCAAACACAATTACTCAAAGTAAAAACTATTCTTGTTATTTTTACTGAACAGTTTTCTTTAGTTCCATATTCTTTTATTTTTTATGTCATGGCCTCAATTTATAAATAAACATTACAAATAAACTCGTTTTTAATCCTTCATTGAAATACTGTTAATGTGTTCTGGCTCATTAAGCATGGTCATTGGGATGTTTAGCTATTTGATGTAATGTGTAATTGAGATAATTTATGTGTAATTTAGATAAAATGCACTTTATTAATCCAAGACAGTCAATTGGGAGCCCTCAATGATATATTCTTGAGCGGATTAAAAAGCAAGTGGGGAAATACATTGGTGCATTAACCCGTGAAGATATAGTGCCCTCGCCTTGGTTTTGGCAGGAGTTTTATCTTCCATGTTTTTTGCTGTACAGGGGAAACCTGCGTGGAAAAAGGGGACATTCAAACTACATAGAAAGGCACAAATCAAAACCCGTCAACCCATTCATAACAATTTGTGAATAACTTTTCATGGTAATTCCATTAAATCAAACAATACTGGTCAATTAATCAATTCTCATGAGTTTAAAGCCTCATTATGTAGCAATTCAAACTGCTCGTAGCTTGTAATTACCTTGACATATCTGTAGTCAATGCTGAGGGATGGAGATTTTAATCAATATCATCAGGGGTCCGAGCAGCAAAGCTGCGTGGTCCACTATTGTTTCTGTGACGTTTTTTCCCCTGAAATTCTGTAAAAGTCATACTGCAGCCTATACCATAAGTTGAAAACTCTTGAAATGTCCAGGTATGGTTGCCAATAAACCCCACTATGCATAAACCCATTGTGGTACTGTACCCAAAGGCGGCGCTATTGTAAGAAATCATGAATTAGGCTTATTTCTCCTCACCAAATTAACCTGTCGCCACATAAAATCTTTAGACCAAGCCTAACAAAAATCATCTGAACTTGTTTTGAGTTCCATTTAAGAAATATTGGCCAATAAAGTTAGAGCAGTTAGCCCAGTTTTCTTATGTGACCATTTTGTTATTGTATAAAAAGCAAAAGACTATTATTAGGTCGATACTAATACCACCCACTAACCATAAACCCATATTGTGGTACTACACCCAATGGTGGCGCTATTTATAAAATTATGAACTAGCCTTATTTTCCTTACGAGATTGACCTGGACTCAAAATTCTTTCATCATATTAATCTCTAAAATCAGATGCATCTTTACACCCTGGTCTTATGCTCTAAATGTTTTTACTTTTCCTTTGCTCTGCAGCCCAGTCACCTGGAAGCCGAGGCACAGGATGGAATTAAGGGGACCATCAAAATCTTTCCTTCATAATTATATATCATATTTATATATCTTCCATTAGTGTGTTCTTGACGTTGCATTTTGCTCGGACCCCGTTAATCAACGCTTGCGGTTATATTTGTACTTCAAATTGATATGAATCTGTAAAAAGAAAAAGGCATCAATGCTTCCCGTGCTTGCATAGGAAGTGTGCAGGGTTGAATGGGCCTTCCCCATCCACCTTTATCATGAAGGACACGGAAAGAACTGAGGTCAGCACACGTCTGCGTCCAGTTAGTACCAAACGCAAATATTATGTTCAAATGTAAATTGAATGAAGAAGCCTTGAATTGAGAATTTACTTATTTCTGTTCCAGTGGTGAGATACCGGGGGTGAGTGAGTGCCACTTGCACCTGCCCCAATAGCCCGGCTCTCTGCAGTCTAAGAGTCGATCATGAATGACTGTCAGAGAAAGTTTAAAATGTTGTGAAATCAGATGTCTTAAACAAGCCCCAGCCAATGTTTTCCCACAATGGTAATGTGGTTGATTATGATAAAATTAACATGGTGTAGGAAGGCTGTCTCTGTGGTGTAGGGCCACACGCAGGAGCCTTGAACATCATCATGTTGTTGGACTCACTGGGGACTGTGTTGGAACGATGCACAAGGAGTAAGGTGCAGGTCCCTCGGCAACATAGGAGATCAATTGACGGTTCATCTCGCTGTGCTGCAGGACTTAATTGTTTAATGGACCATTGAGCATCAGGCTTTACAACATCTCAGCAAATGGTCTCTCTCTCTCTCTCTCTCTCTCTCTCTCTCTCTCTACTCTACTTGTTTTAACTTTTTTAGTTAAAACATTATTTTATTCTTTAAACATTACTTATGATTATTATAAGTATTGCCACTTATCTATATGTATATCATAAACCCATAGTTACACTGTACGTGTCATTTCTTTTACTTTCTAGGTTTGTTACAACATGTTACTCAAGGCCAGAGAATGATAGTTTTTCAGGGTTTATGGATAAGTGGTTGAAAGGGAATTGATACATTCTTTGTTTGAAAGGGAGCAAGGTATATAATACGCAATACATGTTTATACTTTGAAAGAGTTCAACATCAATAGAAGTATTCTTCTGCATGGTTGAAATATATGCAAAAAATTAAGGGCAGTGGGTTTATATAGATATTGTGAAGAGTGAGCTAGTTTCCCGGTTCCGGTAGACTCTCTTAATACATACATGGAAAAAACCTCACTTAGGCCGAAAGACCACAAGCTATACCTGTCTGGCTACATAAACTGACCGACTCACAGAACTGACCAAAAGTTTGCAACAGTGCAGTCTGAGAATGACACTTTAAAACTAAAGATCCAACAAATCGAGGATCATGGCAGGAGATTTAATATCTGCGTCTTTGGGATTTCTGATGGACTTGAGCAAGGAAACCCCACTTCATTTATGAACTCTCTGCTCAGTGAGGTGACTGCGGTCAAGCCAGCCGTCACTTCCAGAATGGCAGTCAAGCCAGCGGACTCAGTTTTTTCTGTACGTATATATACTAGCCATTTCGGTAATAGCGTCTCAGAACTGGTTTAAAATAAAGCATCAGTCGGGTACATACCAAAAGACAGTCATTAAAAGAAAATACTGTCAAATGAGTGTACAGACTTTGTTGAATGTATTTCCAAAATAAAAGCCCAACTAATTGACAAATATGAGACGTAGCCTATCAAACATGTGTTTGGATAAAATTTAAAAAGTAACTCCCTGTTGTCAGAGAATAATTCCACATCAGGGTATTAGTACACCAACCCATAGTGTGCCCCAGTAAGTTTTAAGACATTCTGTAAAGTTTGAAGTCAAAAGCCCTCTCAATGTAAATATTTCTGATGCACCTCATTTCTGTGAATAATTAAAATTTCTAGTTGTGACATGAAATTATAACTGCTTCTGTTATGTAGGACTTTAAAAGCAATTTTAAAATTCTATGACTGGGTTAAAATCATTACAATTAATTATTCCTGTTTGATTTTCCATATTTCCTTTTGCCCCTATGGGCCAAGCAAGTTGGCTTCATTGCTGTTCACATGATCCTCACATGGTTTAAATATTTTAACAATCAATATTTTGCTTTAAATTGAAAGTTATTATTTTTCTTTTGTAGTGTTATTATACTGATTTTGTAGTGGATCAGTATAATTTGATCTTGCAAGTATGTAAATTCTGATGAGTAACCCTGCGTTCACACCAAAAGATGCATTTGCTGCCCGAACGCGTTGTCGCCGAAGTTTTGCGGCGCACCAAATCAAGTTTTGCTGCGCCGCAAAAGTTTTGCGGCGCAGCAAAGGTTTTGACCCGCAGCAAAGGTTTTGACGCGCAGCAAAAGTTTTGCTGCGCCGCAGTTTTGCAGCGCGGGAAGTTTCGCGGCACGGCAAGTTTTGCCCGCGGTGCTTCTGAAGTCATTCACAACCATGGCCGACATTACGAGCATTGCATGTCTTTACCTGTTGTGGAAGAGGGAGAGACGTCGGAATGCCCGTCGTTTATGGGTTCATGAGACCATTCGCAATCGGAGCCTGGAAGGCTGGTGCTGCCTGGCACCCAACTGGGTTTTGTTTAGGGTTGTTATTCTAGCCCTTTAGCATACTCATAGTTTAGTTTAACTGTAAACACAACTAAACTACAAAATGCTGATTTGTGGGTTTTTTCGAGTTACTAAATAAATGTAACGGTAGTGAACTCGCGTTTGCTGCCGAAAAGTTGAAATATTTCAACTCGAGCAGCATTTGACACGCCGCAAAATACATCAACGCGCCCGCCGGCGTGCTGCGCTGCAAATCAGATTTTGCCGCGCCTCGAATCAAATTTTGCTGCCGGTTTTCTCGGCAGCAAGTGCTGCGGCAGCAAAGCAGAAACGCGTCTCTACATTCACTTTGAATGGGATCGTGCTGCGCGGCACCTTTTTGCATCTTTTGGTGTGAACGCAGGGTAAGACCAAGGTCGGGACTCGGGGTCGTCTGATTACTTTACATGCCAGCCCCATCTTTGCAGAAACCATTTCACCCCAACCGGAGTTCGACCATTGAACCTCTAGGCAGTGGTATAGGGTATAAATAAACAAGGGTGAACGTGTGAAATGCATTGTTTTAAACAAAATTTTATTTTTACTTTAGCGATTTAAATACAGACTTTAAAGATATCAAGTAAGACATTTTTTTGACTACTAGCAACTAAGTTGTACTTTTACGGTATACATTTTACGGAGTAAATCTATGTCAAAGTCTCTTACAATGAACAATATTTTCTCCTGACTTTGGGTCAGTTAAAAATGGTTTCTTAAACAAGTAGTTCAGGATACATTTACTGTGCTGGACTAAGTTCGTCCTTGATTACAATTTTTTTTTTGAGTACATCTAAGTTAAAGTCCCTTACAATGAACAACATCGCAACATTTTCTCCTTTCTTTGGTGTGGATTAAAAATGGGTTCTTAAACAAGTAGTTTAGGACAAATTTACTGTGCTGGACTAAGTTCTTCCTCGATTACCTACCTTTTTTTTAGTACATCTATGTTAAAGTCCCTTACAATGAACCATATTGCATATATCAAATCATGGTATAGTCTGGGTATAAAATAAGTCTCTTCAATCAATCAATCAACTAGTTACAGCACAAATATGACATCCCGTTAACACATTTATTAAGGTTCTTCCATGGTGAAATTAAAACCAAACTCTCTTGATGAACCCTTACCCTCAAAAATTGATACTCTATACTTAAAACTCTGAAACAAAGGTACAAAAAATTATTTCCAAAACATATAAGGTACTTATGTATTGTCCAGCAGCCAATACGGATATAACAAGATAGAGATGGGAAACAGACCTTCAGACTCAAATAGATAATGCAGAATGGTCATATATCTGTAGGAAAATAATTGCTCATAGAACTTAAGACATAAATTAGCTCAATTGAAGATGGTTCATAGGACATGTTACACACCTGTGAAACTCAATAAAATGCATGACTAAATATATTTTCTCTGTTTGCCCTGCAAAAAACAACAAAATTCTGGAACTCTGTTCTAAATACTATGTCTAGGTGCTTACAATCTCATATTCCTCCCTTACCTTGTCTATGCCTCCTCGGTACAATTACAATAAAAAAGTACATTGACTTGGCACGAATAGCAGCCAGAAAATGCATAGCCATATTCTAGAAATCCACAGATCCTCCATCACTGTTAATCAACTCTTACTTACCATTGGATAAAATTCATTACAGTGTCAAATGTAGACCTCAAGATTATGGCAACCTCACAAGGACTTTATGACATCAAGGGCCCTATCTTGCACCCAGTGCAATTTACGTTCCACACCGACGCATGTATCGATTTTGCAATTGCGCCACTGACAGAAAAATCCTGGTTTAAATGCCCTATAGCGCAGTTGGTGTTGCTATTTTGACGTGGCTCGGAACTGTAACATAAGCTTACACACATGTAGGCTATACACAGCACGAACCTGCAAACAATTAGCCTAATTGAAGTATTATGATGTCAAAGATTGTTCATATGTGTGAAACTGCATAGAAATAGCATGTGGATTGTGGAATTATTTTTTCCATAAGGGCTGCATGAATGAATACTGTAGTTTGCTATGCCATGCGTTAAAATAAAAATAATAACTAGAAAATGCATTTCCTGCAGAAAATGCGTTGAGTGCTGTAGTACAAAGTGGGGTTGAAAATATTTTTTAATAAAGCCACATAGATTAAGACAAAGAAAAGTTCATTGGCTTAAATCAAGTGAAGCGATTTGAACAGAGTTCAAAAGTCTAAATGGAGTAAACAATGTACATGCACACCATTTAAAAAATGTAAATGGTTGGAAATAAATAAATTGACAGCTGAATGAAAAGCGCAAAGCATTGCAAAAAATGCAGAAATGCAAAAGGAATTGAACTGAAGAATCTGAAATAGACGAAATTGTATGTAATCGCCTTAGCCTATGCTAATTTTCCCAGCCTTATTAAAAGTTGTCCAATTGGGCGGGAAAATCGCCGAATTTGGCAACGCTGCCTGAACTTTGTAAACAATAGTCCAATTGATCGAGGAAAATTGCCCAATCTGGCAACACTGCCATCTAGCTCTAATGGCTGATTCATACCTCCGGATCCGGACAAAATCCGTCTGTCCGTACCAAACGTCTCCGGGACTAGCCTTCATACCTCCGTCCGGTTTGAGCTTTGTTATAGATGTTACGCAATACATCCTCTAGAGGGCAGTGACTGTCGTGTCACAAATTACCGGCATCGACAATCGCAAACATGGCATCTGTAGAGGAGATGATTTTGCTTTGTGTCATCCGAAATCGTCAAAAAAAGGCGCAAAATGTGTAGGCATGCGCCATTTTTAAATGACCAGTTATGACTCTTTGCCAAAGCAGGTGAACAATAAAATAAAAAGGTCAGGTATATAGTATAATATAAGTATAAAACGTTAAATACAATATATATATACATCTAAGCTATTATACTACTCTCTATTTTCACGAATGGTTGCACTTCTGACTCTATACTGCCGCCTCGATATCCGTTGGTATTGCTCCGTTTCTCCCAGAGCACTCCGGATTCGTAAGCTCAGATGCGACTGACCCACTGACGGACAAAACAACCTCGGGGACCGGATGAAAGGGTTCCTAATCCGTATTTACCGTAGGGTGTGAATGGGCCTTCACACCCCTTGCCCACTGCATCCGTCCGTTGACGGATCTCATTGAATTTGCATGGGGCGATCCCGAAATGCATTGTGGGTCCGTCTGTTCCGTCGGCTTGCGTTCAGAAGTTGAGAACATTTTAACGCCCCGTGCCCACTACATGCGTCCGTTGCGTGATCCCCATTGACTTTAATGGGGACGGACGCGCAATGCATTGTGGATCCGTCCGTTCCGTTGGAGCCTTCGGCTCAGTCAAGAAGTTGAACAATTTTCAACTTTTTCGGCAGCGACGGATCCGTCATCCAATCAGATCGCGTCTGCAAATTTAAGCACTGTGACGCGACTCGGGCTTTGACGATACTGGAAAGCGGGAAAGCGGGTCATCTTGCATCGCAACAAGCAGGAAGTAGCGGGAAGAACCCGGCGAAGCGATTTGATTGGCTGACGGATGCCTCTGCAAAGACTACTCCCCCATCAGTCAGCAACGCCTTCCCACCTCCGTTGACTGAAGGAGGTAGTGGGCACGGGGCGTAACTTTTCAGGCTGCGACGGATCCGTCGGCAAGTACCACTCCCCCATCCGTCAGACACGCCCAGTGGCGGTTCTACGTCCAGTTGCGCCCCGGGCAAGACTATCTTCAAGCGGGGGGGGGGGGGGGGGGGGGGGGGGGGGGCACGGCTCCGTCTACGCACGGCACCTTCTCAACGAGCAGGTGTGCGCCTGCAGCCAGAGGGGGCGCCAAAATACCTATTCCCAACACAATGTTATGTAGTACTTCATTGATAACCGCTACGCAGCACGATTTCATTTTTACTGCTCGTGGCGCCCCCCATGTGACTTGGCGCCCCCCACAAATATGCCGCCCCGGGCGGCTGCCTGGTTCGCCCGTGCCTAAAACCGCCACTGGACACGCCTTCCGTAGTCCGTTGACGGACGGATGCAGTGGGCAAGCTGCTTAACCTCAGCGTAAATCAATGAGACCAACTGAAAATAAGCCGACATGGAACTTAAACTGTGATTTTGAGAAAAGTATAATCGAATGGAGTCTCTAGGTGAAAAATTAAGTTGGTAATAAGTTGTACATTTAAATCAATTCATCTGCAAACACCGTACAGAAAACACATGTCTTGACACAGACATCGTGTACAAGACCATGACTTTTAGGATTGATGAGTATTTGATCGTGAGGAAACATAGTTTTACCGCGAGTGAGTGTAAAATAATGAATGAATGACGCTGATGCTTGGCGCGAGTGTGTCTGTTTAAACACAGGCAAACTAAACACGTAACGTATAATACATCCTCATCATCATCCTCATCGTCATCCGCTTATCCGGGGTCGGGTCGCGGGGGGAGCAGCTCAAGCAAGGGGCCCCAGACTTCCCTTTCCCGGGCCACATTGACCAGCTCTGACGGGGGGATCCCGAGGCGTTCCCAGGCCAGTGTTGAGATATAATCTCTCCACCTAGTCCTGGGTCTTCCCCGAGGTCTCCTCCCCACTGGACGTGCCTGAAACACCTCCCAAGGAAGGCGCCCAGTGGGCATCCTTACCAGATGCCCGAACCACCTCAGCTGACTCCTTTCTAAGTAAAGGAGCAGCGGCTCTAATCCGAGTTCCTCACGGATGGCTGAGCTTCTCACCCTATCCCTAAGGGAGACGCCAGCCACCCTTCTGAGAAAACTCATCTCGGCCGCTTGTACCCGCGATCTCGTCCTTTCGGTCATCACCCAGCCCTCATGACCATAGGTGAGGATAGGAACGAAGATCGACTGGTAGATCGAGAGCTTTGCCTTGCGGCTCAGCTCTCTTTTCGTTACAACGGTGCGGTAAAGCGAACGCAATACCGCCCCCGCTGCTCCGATTCTCCGGCCAATCTCACGCTCCATAGTACCCTCACTCGCGAACAAGACCCCGAGGTACTTGAACTCCTTCACCTGGGCTAAGGACTCATTTCCTACCCGGAGTAAGCAATCCACCGGTTTCCTGCTAAGAGTCATGGCCTCAGATTTAGCGGTGCTGATCCTCTTCCCAGCCGCTTCACACTCGGCCGCCAGCCGATCCAGTGAGTGCTGAAGGTCACAGGCCGATGATCCAATGAGGACCACATCATCTGCAAAAAGCAGTGACGAGATCCTCAGACCACCGAACTGCAACCCCTCCCCACCACGACTACGCCTCGATATCCTGTCCATGTATATCACAAACAGGATTGGTGACAAGGCGCAGCCCTGGCGGAGACCAGCACCCACTGAGAACGAAAATGACTGGCTGCCGAGAACACGAACACAGCTCTCGCTTTGGGAGTACAAAGATTGGATGGCCCTGAGGATAGACCCCCTTACCCCATACTCCCGCAGCACCTCCCACAGTTTCTCCCGGGGGACCCGGTCATACGCCTTCTCCAGATCCACAAAACACATGTAGACCAGATGGGCATACTCCCAGGCCCCCTCCAGGATCCTTGCGAGAGTGAAGAGCTGGTCCGTAGTTCCACGTCCGGGGCGAAAACCGCATTGTTCCTCTTCAATCTGAGGTTCGACGATCGGCCGAACCCTCCTTTCCAGCACCTTGGAGTAGACTTTACCAGGGAGGCTGAGAAGTGTGATACCCCGGTAATTGGCACACACTCTCTGGTCCCCCTTTTTGAACAGGGGAACCACCACCCCAGTTTGCCACTCCTTTGGCACTGTACCCGACTCCCACGCGATGTTGAATAGGCGTGTCAACCATGACAGCCCCTCAACACCCAGAGCCTTTAGCATTTCTGGCTGGATCTCATCAATCCCTGGGGCTTTGCCACTGCGGAGATGTTTGACTACCTCAGTGACCTCCACCAGGGAAATTGACGACGAAACACCATCAACCTCGAGCTCTGCCTCCAACATAGAGGGCGTGTTATTCGGATTCAGGAGTTCCTCAAAGTGTTCCTTCCAACGTCCGACGACCTCCTCAGTTGAGGTCAACAGAGTCCCATCCTTACTGTACACAGCTTGGATGGTTCCCCGTTTCCCCCTCCTGAGGTGCCGGATAGTCTTCCAGAAACACTTTGGTGCCGACCGAAAGTCCTTCTCCATGGCCTCTCCGAACTTCTCCCACACCCGCTGCTTAGCCTCCGACACGGCAGCCGCTGCAGCCCTTCGAGCCTGTCGGTACCCTGCAACCGAGTCAGGAGTCCTCCAGGATATCATATCCCGGAAGGCCTCCTTCTTCAGTCGGACGGCTTCCCTGACCACCGGTGTCCACCACGGTGTCCGAGGGTTACCGCCCCTTGAGGAGCCTAAGACCCTGAGGCCACAGCTAGCCACCGCAGCTTCAGCAATGGAGGCTTTGAACACCGCCCACTCCGGCTCAATGCCCCCAACCTCCACAGGAATGCCAGAAAAGCTCCGCCGGAGGTGTGAGTTGAAGATACCTAGGACGGGGGCCTCCTCCAGACGTTCCCAGTTCACCCGCACTACTCGTTTGGGCTTACCAGGTCTATCCGGAAATTTCCCCCATTCCCTGATCCAACTCACAACCAGATGGTGGTCGGTTGACAGTTCCGCCCCTCTCTTTACCCGAGTGTCCAAAACATGCGGCCTCAGATCAGATGACACGATCACGAAATCGATCATCGATCTTCGGCCTAGGGTACTCTGGTACCAGGTACACTTATGAGCACCCTTATGTTCGAACATGGTGTTTGTTATGGATAATCCATGACTAGCACAGAAGTCCAATAACAAACGACCGCTCGGGTTTAGATCAGGGAGGCCGTTCCTCCCCACCACGCCTCTCCAGGTGTCTCCATCGTTGCCCACGTGGGCGTTGAAGTCTCCCAGCAGAACTACGGAGTCCCCTACTGGAGCCCCATACAGGACTCCATTCAGGGTCTCCAAGAAGGCCGAGTACTCTGAGCTGCTGTTTGGTGCATATGCACAAACAACAGTCAGAGTTTTCCCCCCTACAACCCTTAGGCGCAGGGAGGCGACCCTCTCGTCTACCGGGGTAAACTCCAACACCGCGGCGCTCAGCCGGGGATTTATGAGTATCCCCACACCCGCCCGGCGCCTCACGCCCTCGGCAACTCCGGAGAAGAATAGAGTCCAACCCTTATCCAGGAGTACGGTACCAGAGCTGAGACTGTGCGTGGAGGTAAGCCCCACCAGATCTAACTGATAGCGCTCCACCTCCCTCACAAGCTCCGGTTCCTTTCCCCACAGCGAGGTGACGTTCCACGTCCCCAGAGCCAGCTTCTGCCGCCCGGGTCTGGTCCGTCGAGACCCCTGACCTTCGCTGCCACCCATGTGGCTGCGCACCCGACCCCAACGGGTCTTCCCACAGGTGGTGGGCCCATGGGATGAAGAGAGGGGGGGTGCCACGTAGTTTGTTCGGGCTGTGCCCGACCGGGCTCCGTGGCAAACCCGGCCACCAGGCGCTCGCCATCGAGCCCTCCGTCTGGGCCTGGCTCCAGACGGGGGCCCCGGGCTTCCTCCGGGCCGGGTCACATCTCCTCTTTTTTCGTTCTTCATTGGAGTTTTTTTGAACCATTCTTAGTCTGGCCCCTCACCTGAGACCACTCTGCCATGAGAGACCCTACCAGGAGCACAAGGCTCCCGACAACACAGCTCTCAGGTTCACAGGGACACGCAAACCTCTCCACCACGATAAGGTGACGGTTCCAGGAGAAGACGTATAATACAGTCCATGGAAATGCTTAACAGTGGGACGCATGCATATTATGAACACATGTTGATAACCAAATGTATACAATACCGGTAAGAAACATTGTTTATTAATGTATTGCCGCATATCATTAAATAGACCCACAGTTGCGGCCCCAAGACCGCATATATGGTTCACATTGCAGCATTCTTCAAAGAAAGTAGTCCAATCCGGATCGCTTTTAACTTACTTTATTTGTTAAAGTATTTCGGTATGGTAACTACGGAGCAAAAGGAGGGGAAGTGTGTCTAACACGTGCTGAGCGACTCCCAGCTGATCAAAACTCTAACCCTTAAGTCTGAGCTGCCTGAAGTTTCTGCATTCTCTACTTCTCTGTAGACTGTTATGTTCAAATTCCAAATGTGTGAAGTGGGCGGAGCCGGTGTGACGTATTAGCCTCGGCTTCCTCACTTGTCTGAGGTGCTGCCTTCTGTGGATGGAGCAGCTATTGCAGCCTTTAGTAAGGTCCTGCTCCCCTTGTGGCTATGTATAGTATTTACGGCTTATATGTTTGGTCCTGCTTCCTAGTGGTTATGTGAGGGTAATACAGCTTGTGTGTTTGAATCTGCTTCCTAGAGGCTATGTGGAGGCAGCTTATGTTCTTAAAATATGTAACAACATCATATCTCTCGGACTGAACCAGAGGTGTAGCCATGGTTTCAACATTGGGGGGGACAAATGCCTGGGGGCGGGGTCCGGCCCCCCCAGGCAAAGATTTTGAACATGCATTAATCTGGTGCACTCTGAGAGCAAAATCTCAATACCTAGCACCTAATTTTGAAGACCTTTCTATGGATGGATGTTTAAAACACTTTAATACTGGATGTGACCAAGCAGTCTGGGAGTGTGGAAGACTTGAAATTGGGAAAAGGTTGACACACAAATACTTCCTTTACTTTTTTAATTAAATATAACATTTTGTGCTCCTCAATATTTCAACCAATCCAGTCAGTTCCTTTTTTCCCACATTCAATTCATTGATGTTTTGTCTTTTTTACAAAACACACATAAACAAACACCTGCACCACCACAACAAGGACACAAAATCCAGCCAGTTCTTACTTCCATTACATTTTTTATTGCATAACCATCACATTTGCCAATGTTGAGTAAAACCCACCCAGGTGCATCTATCTCATGGAGCCAAATAGAAGTCACCCCAAAACTTTTGTTACCCCTCAGAAAACATAGATTTTCTGATATTTTCAACCACTTGTTTAATAAGTACATAGATGAGTTTCATGAGAGAGCGCACTGAGCTAATCTCATGGTGAAACCATTAGCCGTAATGAATGATGCACTGTTAAAGAATTGGACATGTCAAGGACATAACCTAAATGTTTTCTGATTAGTTATGGATTAATTTATGAATACATACATTATACAATGTTTTCTAACTTTGAATGAGACTTGACTTAATCATTATTATATTGCTATATTAGCAACTGCAACGCTGCTGTGTAAAGTTGTGTGTCAACTGAAGGATGCGAGAAAAAAAAAAGAGATGAAGATGATGAAGACAGCGGTTTTAGTATCGATACTGTTGCACATAAGTATCTAATCCGTTATTATCTTTTTTAATTTTAATCGATTAGTATCTGACTATACATTTTTTTGACAACCCTACACTATATACATGTGTGTTAACAGGATTCTGCTTCAATGTCATGATTCGGTCTTAACCTTTCATATTTACTCCTCTCTTAGGCGACTCACCTCTATGCCACCACTAGATTGACAAACTCTCCCTGTGCTTTCATCCTCCAAACTTTCTGTCTCTCCCGCTGGCTCACTAGCTCTACTCTGAACACAACAGAGGAAACATGGAAGGAATAATATCACAGATCTCAGCAAACTATTTACCAGCAGACTACTGAAACACACTATAGACATCAGTGCCACTGCCAACAGGATTCTGCTCTAATGTCACAATTCGATTTAAACCATTAATATTTACTCTTTGACAATCATTTTGCAGACGCTTAACCAAAGTAACTTACAAATTGCATTGAACATAGGAAAAGCCAAGGCTCTACTAGTTTCCAGAACTCCTCTCTTAGGCTACTCACCTCTATGTCACTACCAGATTGACACACACTGCTTTCATCCTCCAAACGTTCTTGCTCTCTCTGTGCTTCACTCTCTTTATTCTGAACACACCAAAGTGAACATGCCACAGGGAAGATCCACATCCTCATTGTACCCAGCACTTCTGAAAATGCACTTCCGAATGCATCTCTGTCCCCAGCACATTTAAAACCAAACGGCCCATGCATTTAGATCTAATGGGGAACATTTCGGAACATTGAGACGTCGGCATAATGAGGCGTTGGAATTACGGAATGGGGCCGGGGCCAACGTCATCTAGCTGGCTTATTACATAGGTAACGCATAGCTAATGATGCTGCTCGCTAGAGAAGCGACAACAACCCACGAAATTTGAGAGACACTATCAAAAGCTTCATAACTTACCTGTGTTTTCGATCGTAACATGCCACTCATTTGCTGTTGTTGATGTTTTTGATTCCGTGGTCATGTAAAAAAGACGGTTGATGACCAATGCAATCTAGTGACAAGTCACCGTCACCGAGCCGCACGTGCGGGGACGAATCAAATCATGGATCTATCCCATTGGCTAGCTAGCCCGAACAGCCATATTCTCATTGGCTGTAAGAGCTGTGGATGGAATCGGATTGAGTTATTTAGGGTGTGCGGCGCGCACTGTCCAGAGATACGTTCAGGGAACGGAGTGTACTTCAGGGAAAACCTAAGTGTTCTACCCATAGAAATATTGAATTGCTATATCCCTATTCCCAGCGATTTATTGGGGGGGACATTTTGGGCATATCTGAACATTGGGGGGGACTTGTACCCCCCAATGTATATGGCCGCTACGCCTATGCATTTTAGACATTTTTCTATTTGCTTGTAGGATGGTCATCTGAGATGACCAAGGAGGGAATGTTACGTAATTCACACATTCATACCAACAGGCCACATATGTCCTTGGCGACTAGAGAGGTCTCGTTCCCATCCCAAGGAGGGATCCGGCTCCTAGGGAGGCGTCCGGCCCATACAAGAAGCCATTCATTCACGTATCAATTCTACAGATACGAGCGGCCCAGGTGTTCGGCAAACTCAGAAGTTCAGGGCCACATAAGAAATTGCAATGCCAACACATAGCCACGAGGGGTCAGCACAATACCATAAAGCAAGTTGTAATGCCAACACATAGCCACAAGGGAGCAGCATAGAGACACATACGAGAGGCGGGAGTTCAGCACCATGCTTAGCCAATCAGAGCACATAACTAAGTCCACGCCTGCCCAGTATTAAAGTTACAACCCATAGCCCAGAGGGCTAGAACGCTCCAGGTAAAGCATCCTTTTGAATGCCCTACTAAGTGTATCTCCACGCGTGTTTGTACAATTCTCCTCCTTTTGCTTCATAGTATGCTAGTCCAAACCTTTGCTAAATAAAGTGAGTTAAAGCGATCCTGACTCGGCAGACTTTTTCCAAAAAGAACACGGCAAACAACAAAACCCCAATATATGTGGGCTGGACGTTTGTTTTACAGTCAAGTTTTACTGTGTTGGTGGTTTGGATAAAAAGAAGTGTGTGCTTATTTCTGGAGGTGGTTTTATTTTTTATGTTACCTTAAGATGAATTACTACTTTACTACTTTATTTTGCAATAACATATTCAATGAAGGTAAAGTCAAGTTTATTATCAACCTAATATACGGTTCAGCTACCCATGTTTGCTCAAATACATAGTAGCTGTTCTTCAGACAATGCTGACAGCACACAACTGATGGGGTGAAGGATTGAGGGTGAAACCAACTGCTGGGGTCAGATCCAGCTCCTCCTCCGTCACCCCGGGTGGAGGAGTGAATCTGAAGCGTTGAAGGAGGGAGGTGAAGAAGAGGAAGAGCTCCATCCTGGCCAGACCCTCACCCAGACACGCCCGGCGACCTTGGAGACAATACAAATGCAACACGTTCATTTTTGTTCATTTTTGTATTCATCCAATTCATTTGAAAAGAAGAGTTGTACTGTATTGTGAATATAAATGGGTAAATCCTACCAGCAGAAAAAGGCATGAATGCGTCTCTCTTCACAAATCTCCCCTGCTTGTCTAGGAAGTGTGCAGGGTTGAATGTGCTTGGGGTTTCCCATTCACAGTCATCATGAAGGACAGATGTCAGTAGTGGATACACAGTGGTCCCCTGGCAACACAGAGACAGCCGGTCATGAGGCAGCGCTGGACATCAGCTTAAAGTCTGCGTAGAGTTAGTCCAGACTAGCTTCAAATATAAACTAATTTAAAACGTTTTAAATTGATAAATACCTTTTTATTCAATTTAAGTTGAGTATACAGGATTTATTCTCATATAACAATAACAACTCTGTATTTGTTATTGATGACAACCTCCGGCATTCATTTCTTTGGGCTTCATTTTTCAACCCTGAGCCGAGGAGAAACTACCTGAAAGGGAGTTTCTTTAACTTTCGCTTGATCACGGTCCGTTTGTTTTTGCGTCCAACCAAGTCAAGGAGTAGTCTCTCGTTTTCAGGATATTTCCCTGCTTATATAGCCATATCAAATATCCTTCACCAGAATTTTAGATAACACGGGTTCCAGTAACTTCAATTATATATATATAATTGAATATATATATACTTCAATTTATTTTTGAAGAAGCCACATATTTCTCGTTTTAATAGTTACTCAGGTAAAATAAGCTCTGAATGCATCTTGTGTTAAAGGTTGTATCAGCGATTCTAGGCCGAAACATAAATGATCTCATTCATCTGATCTTTCCTCACGATCCACTAGCTGCCAGCCCCATTAGCAGGGCGTTAAAAAAACGGATCTCTTCCTATGCTCCGAGATCGTACACAAAAACATATGGTACTACCAACCACTCAAAACTACAATAAATAGTGTTCCAACCAATCACAGACAAGGGGTTGGTGTTGTGGGGTTTTGCGCTGCGTTCATGACAGTTCTATTTCATGTAGGCTACGCCGTCTAGGGTTCGCCTTATGGGCTTGTCCCGTGAGCGTGCTCACGCGCACTGAAAAATTCCAACTATACACCAATCAACGTGGGCACCGCCCCCGTTTCCAACGGCACGTGTATATAATGCGGCACAAACCGCCGCCCATCCTCCCTTTTCTTTCAGCGATTTGTACTGATCAACGAAAACGAAGATATGACTTCTAACAATAAGATTACCGGTGGCAGCGGCGTGGGCGGGCCACGGATCAACCAGCTCTTACAGGAGTGCTCTCAGGGCCACTGGAGAGTGCTCCTGTAAGAGCTGGCGGGAAAAGGGCCTCAGTGCGCCTCCTGTCCCGCTTCCCTGGCGCCGGGTGACGGGCACCGGGCGTGTTTCAGGTGCCTCGGCGCTGAACACGCTGCAGCTGCCTTGGCTGCCCCCGCCTCCTGTGCTGCCTGCCGCGCGCTGCCTGAAGAGGGGCTCCTCTCCAAGCACCTCTTTTTCTCCCCGTCGGTGGATCTCGCTGAGGCCATTGACATCTTCGGGGCCGGAGTTCCGGACGCCCAGGACGCCGAGGAGTACTTCGAGGTTGACCTCGTCGCCTCCTTGGACGACGTCTTTCCTGGTTCTGCGTCCGAGTTCTCCCGCTCCGGGGCTTCCACCGAATCCACTATCGTCCCCGAGGGAGAGACCGCACCGGATGGCCAATCTCTTCGGCGAGATCATGGGTGAGGCGGCGGCCATCAAGGGCAGCCCTATTTCAGCCCCGCCACTCGCCCCCATGTCGGATGACATGCAGGGTGAGTGTTTTCGCACCCTGTTTTCCTCCCGGCGGGCTACCCAGTGCCCCCTGTTCCCACCGGGTCAGCACCTTTTCACCGCTGAGGGTGGGGACCCCTCTACTCTGATGGCCCCGGTGAGGGCCTTCACTGACTTCACCAACCTGGAAGAGTGGGCTGATACTCAGGCGAGGTCCCCCTCGCCTGGAGCCTTCCCCGGCAGCGGTTCTCTGTCCGGGCGCCGGATGGCGTCCTAACGAGAAGCCGCTGCCCCCCGACCGCCTCCAGAAGCAGATTGCCGGCCTGACGGACAGGGTGTTCGTCTGTGCCTCGCAGTCTGTGCCTCGCAGTCTGCGGCGGCGGACAACAACATCGCCCTATTCTCCTCTGCCCTGGTCTCCTTATCGGCTGGCAGGGAGGCTTATGGCCCGGAGGAGGCCGCGAGATGGCTGACGGTTTCCCGCTTCTCCAGCGCCATCCTTCAGCTGCCTGAAGGATGGCGCAGCAGCCGCCACCACCAGCCTGGGAGAGCAGCACCGCGGGGCCAGAAGTTCCGCAAACTTGCTCCCACTTTTTCTTATGCAAACAATAAAGAAAAGAAAGACTGTTCGACCGAACGGCAGTACATACTCCCTAAAGGGCAATATTCCTTTAGATTACCTCTTTCCCCCCCTCAGCCAGATGGCTGTAGGGTGGCGGCCGCACGGCGTGTTTACATTACCTCTGGTTCACCTGCTTCTAAGAAGCGGTGTCCCTTTGAGCTTGGAGACTCATTAAACGAGCCCGTGGATACGGACGCTTGTACTAATTTCCTAGTTTCCCACATTATCCCCGCTACCTCCCTTCTAAAGTCTGTGGAAAGTGAGAAGACGGGTCTGCGCACTGTGGTTATAGCCAGCGGACAACGCACGGTCATGAGTGCTACGGCTAGACGGCTTGTTACCTGTTCAGCGGACACGAGCGCGGCGTCTAGACAGCTCGCTGTTTGTACAGCGACTAGTTCTGTGACGTCTACCACGCTCGCTGAGCCTCCTCCCTTTCATGGGATGCCCCCCTTGGTCCACACACTGTGTGGAGGCGGTAGGGGCCGAGCAATACGGGTTATTCCTGGACAGCGTTCCTCAGCTGTCAGCTCGCCCTCTCTCCGACCGCTATGCGTGTTGGCTAGAGTGGAGCGTTCTACCATCGTGGTTGGGCAACCCGTTGAGATGGGGTCATCCCATACAGTTCAAGCGCCGTCCCCCACCCTTTATGGGGTTGGTGGAAACCAGGCTACGGGATCCGGGCTTTCACAGGCCCATGGGACGGTGCACCACCCGCCCGATGTATCGGGACGGTTGTTGGTCTGGCTCCTGAGAGGTTGATCCTGCAGGACAAAGGTTTGCCTGGAGCGGTTATCAACACTATCCAGGGTGCTCGTGCTTGCGTTTCTACAGCACTTATTGGAGAAGGGTTTGGCTTTTTCCACTATCAAGGTCTATGCGGCAGCTGTTTCGGCTGGCCATGCGGGCTGTGATGTTGGACCGATCTTCAGCCATCCACTGGTCAAGAGGTTCTTGCGTGAGGCTAGACGGGTTAGGACTGTTTCGCGCGTGCTTACACCACGCTGGGATCTCCCCACCGTTTTGCGTGGGTTGTCCAGGGACCCGTTCGATCCTCCGTGTCAAGCCCCTTTGGATGCCCTGTCCTTTAAAACTGCGCTATTATTGGCTTTGGTTTCTGCCAAGCGGGCCTGTGAGCTGACCGCTCGGTCTGTCAGCCCGAGCTGCTTGTTGCTTAAAGAGGACAGCTCCTTTGCGCTGCTCAGACCTAATCCTGCGTTCCTCCCTAAGAACATTAATAGTGCTTTCTGGTGGAGAGATATTGTGCTTAAGGCTTTTCCCCCCCGCCTCATTCTAGTGAGGCAGAGGCGAAGTTGCATCTCCTGTGCCCTGTGCGGGCGCTGGCTATGTACGTGAAACGCTCGGCCACGTTCCGATCCACACAACAGTTGTTTGTGTGTTATAGCGACGCTAGCAGGGGCCGCGCTCTCTCTAAACAGCGTTTTTTTTCGCTGGATATTTGAGGGAGTTTGCTTAGCCTACGTTTGGCAAGGCTTAGCGCCACCATTGGGCGTTAAAGCTCACTTGACACGGGGCGTGGCCGCTGGCACTCCCTGTGGCACTCCCGCCGTTTTTTAAATAAGAAACGGACGAGAGAAGCTCCTTATTGGAGAGTCGAACTCCGTAGCTCCGCCCCGGTGGTAGCGGACCTAATGGAAATTGTATTACTCTGGTTTTTTCCCTTCACTTTTCATGGATTGCATGAAGGACGAATTGGAAAAAAGTGAGTCTTTGCAGACTCACTTTTTTCTCGCTTGATCTAGGAGGAATTCGTTTTTTATTAAGCTGTTTTGTTTTGCACATCCTCTGCTTTTTTGAGTCTTATGTGCCCTGGTGACTTAAGTTTTCTTGACTGGGGTCCAGCAGGAGTACATTGATTGGGCTCCGCTCGCAGCTTCACCTTAGCCCATAAGGCGAAGCCTAGACGGCGTAGCCTACATGAAATAGAACGATAGTTATGATATTATAACTCTAGTTCTATGATTGTAGGCGTAGCCGTCTAGTTTGGGGTTGCTGAAAATGCTGAAAGAATAGCGTAGAGGATGGGCGGAGGTTTGCGCCGCTTTATATACACGGTGCCGTGGGAAATGTGGGCGGTGCCCACGTTGATTGGTGCATAGTTGGAATTTTTCAGTGGACGCGATCACACGCATGGGACAAGCCCATAAGGCGAAGCCTAGACGGCTACGCCTACAATCATAGAGCTAGAAGTATGGTATCATAACTATAGTTTTTACTGGATGCACTTAACACGGTAGGGAGGGGCGATCTGGCTCTGTTTGTTTGGGATCTTGCTTCAAATACCAACAGAAGTGACGTCACCCAACATCGCTGATACAACCTTTAAGATTAAGATTAATCTCAGCCTTTTTTCTGTAAAAATAGAATGGTCAAGCCCAATTTATTGAGTTTAGTCTGACCTTTCTGATGAAGAATCCCTGGAAGTTGACATCTTGAGTTGTGACATGAGGAATGGCCACAGGGAGAATGCTAGCCAGTCTCTGGGTCTCATGGATGACGGCATCAGTGTAGGGCAGCTTCTTCCTGTCCTCTACCCTGACCTGACGACTCCCTGTCTCCCTTCTCAGCTCCTCCTGGACCTGAACTAGGGGATGTGCACAAAGGAAACCATACATCATTTTTGTCGCTCAGTCTTCAACAGCTATTAGTTATAACTAATAGTAATAGTAATTAGTATATAGAATGCAACTATGAAAATCTGATTATTGAAAGAGTTTAACTTTTCAACTAATGACTTTTAAACTGAATCTATTCCAGCACACGCACGACCTCCGTAGCAGAGCCGTACCGTATCTGGTGCACATTGACCTTTAAGGTGCTGCCACACCTGAGCTGTTTGGTTCATTTTAATCTAACCCTGGAGCTTTCCCCCTAAAATTATGGCTTGTTTGGGGTGGATGTGAAGGCTCAATCAAATGCTGTTGTGGACCAAACAAAATCTTGTCCACCTTAGCTTCAATTGTGACGATAATGAGTTAACCTTAACATATATTTGACCTGAGAAATAGAATGATGTCATTGAATATAGAGAGATAACCGCTTCACCACATACCCTACGACCAGCTCTGATCTAGACATGAGATAAGGAGCTCCTGTCAGGGGACCAAGGAGATGTAATAAATGACACATGGAATTCCCCTTGGAACAGGGCCCTTATGGTGTGTTTGAGATGCCTCGTACACCACCCGCATGAGTTGCTCTTGTGATGTAATTTCCTGGCTTGTAGCACTTACAGAGTTCCCATTTGTCTTTGTGAGTCATTGGCTAGTCATTGTTAATGATAGTTACTAGCCTCTTTAGCAAACCAGCTCAAAAACAAACAACACAGCTTTACATTGTATTGCACTCACAGCAAGACCGTGCAATGCATAAATTGGTGACCGGATTAAAGCAGCAATGTAATCAAGTGTGTTAAAGCATTTGAAATCAACATAAAAATGACAAACGTGGTACCAATACAATTTCTTTGTCGCACCGTACAGTCACCCTACTGAAACTCGCTAGACTCTCAGAATCCCGAGTGGGACCGACCAAAAGGGGGCGTGCCTCTGTGCAATGCTGCAAGAAAGCTGGGGGATTTCCCACTTTGCTTTGTTGGTTTACGAGGCATGTCCAACATGTGGGCAAAATATTACTCATAAGGCATTTTTACCCTGCCGCGCCTGTACTGTCGCTGCTTGGCACACCCTGCAATTTGACTGTCTTGCCTGTGTCAAACCGAGGGGGTATAATCCACCTTCGTCACAGAACAGGCTTTCTTGGTTCATTGGAGTAGGCAGGGCTACGCACGGAGAGTAGACCTCTTTAGAATAATCTGCATTCTCCAAATGTTTTTTTGTATTTTCTATTCAAGCAGCTCGCATGAAAGAATGAGTGGATGACATCTCAGAATAAGCTACTATTTGAAAGTGCAAAAACACCAACATATTCTTTATTTTGCTGACCACTTGTTTTTTATCCTGACGAAAGCCTCGTTAGGAAAGTTCCTCTGCTGCTTTCTCGTACATGAATTCCATGATGGTGAGCAGCTCGCAGATTTCAACATCTTTCAAGTTTGAAGAACTCGTGGTGATGTTGTCTGTTGTCTTAACGACCAGTTAACCTGCTCTCTCTTAGCTGTCTACTGCTTTTAAACAAAAAACTCCTGTCTGTGGGTCGCACATTATTTCGTCCTCTAACCGAGTCCGGCCCCTGGAACCGGGAACCGTCTATTCACATTTACATGAAAATGAAACCCCCAATATCTGTAGGGTTCGAGAGGGTAAATTGGGGTGCGAAATCAAGCCGGTATATTACCTCGTCAGTGTAAACTGGCGGACCATGCCAGGAAAAGTCAGTGTGAGCGCTAACCAAACCAAAAAACGTTACAAAGTATCAACTGCACTGTGAATGCGCTCTGAGTTAGCCCACAAACTGATTTATTTTTAAATTAAATCATTTTCAATTTTGAAGGGGCGATATCAACGTGCACAGACCTAAATACCGCTGGATGTGATTGGATAGACCTACAAAATCAGAGTAACGCAACATGTGACACATTCTCCCACAGGGCACTCCTCTGTACAGGGATGAATGTCTTTCTTACATTGAATTTGTGGATACTTGGCCATGAGAAGCAGAGCCCATCTCAGGGTGGTTCCTGTGGTATCCGTTCCAGCAGCAAAAAGGTTGCTCACTACTTTTAACAGATTTTCCTCATGGTAGAGAGAGTCTGTTACACAGGAGTCCTGTGTTCAAGTAGAAAACAAACACCTAATGAAACTCTCATGTTTCACATTGTTAATCAAAATAACATAGTGCCCTGTAGCACCCCTGCTGGGGTATAGGCCGTCGACAAGGGACCTCCAGAGTTCACAGTCACTGGCGTTCTTTTCTATCTGCGACCAGGTGCCTCGCAGTCTCTTGGTGTCTGCCTGGAGGTCCCGGCGCCAGGTGTTTTTAGGACGTCCTCTGCTTCTCTTCCCTTGAGGGTTCCAGGTCAGAGCCTGTCTGGTGTTGTTTGACACTGGTTTGCGTAATGTGTGCCCGATCCATCTCCATCTTCTTCGTCCAATTTCGTCTGCTGCTGGGGGTTGTTTTGTTCTTGTCCACAGATCGTTGTTGCTGATCTTGTTCGGCCAGTCGATTTTCAGGATTCTTCTGAGACATTTGTTTATGAAGGTTTGCACTTTATTTATTGTGATCTTATTGATTCTCCATGTCTCTGCCCCATAGAACAGGACGGATTTTACGTTGTAGTTAAAGATTCTGATTTTAGTCATTTCCCGTATCTCTCTAGAGTTCCAGATGTTCTTGAGAAGTAGAAATGATGTCCTTGCCTTACCTATCCTAGCTTTTACATCTGCATCTGTACCCCCCTGACTGCTGTTGATACTCCCCAAGTAGGTGAAGGACTCTACCTCTTCTAACATGGTGTCACCAAGGGTGATCGGTTCCGTAGTAGTTGTATTTATCCTTATGTTTTTTGTTTTTCCCTCATGGATGTTAAGTCCTACTTGTGAGGAAGTCTCTATGAGTGTATTGATCTTGTCTTGCATCTGGTGGTAGCTATGTGACAGTAGTGCCAGGTCATCTGCGAAATCTAAGTCATCCAGTTGTGTCCATAATGTCCATCGGATTCCGTTCTTCCTTTGTTCTGTTGTTGTTTTCATGATCCAGTCAATGGCTAGTAAAAACAGGAATGGGGATAGAAGACAACCCTGTCTGACCCCAGTCTTGATCTGGAACTGTTCTGTGAGCTGTCCATCATGTATCACTCTACAGGTCATTCCAGAATAGCTGTTTTCAATGATGTTCACTAGCATAGTGGGCACTCCATGGTGTCTCAATAACTTCCATGCGGTCTCTCTATGTACACTGTCGAATGCCTTCTCGTAGTCAACAAAGTTGACATAGAGTGGGGAGTTCCACTCTAGTGACTGCTCTATGATAATGCGAAGAGTGGCAATCTGGTCGACGCAGGACCTATTCTTTCTAAATCCTGCTTGCTCGTCCCTCAGTTGGTGGTCAACTGCATCCTTCATTCTGTCCAGGATGACTCTATTTAGCACTTTGCCTGGCACAGAGAGTAGGGTGATCCCTCTATAGTTGTTGCAGTATCCCAGGTCTCTTTTCTTTGGGAGCTTGTTAATAAGGCCCTCTTTCCAGTCAGATGGTATCTCTTCTTATTCCCAGATCCTTTTGAAGAGTGGATGCAGCAGGCTCACCGTGATACCAACGTCTGCCTTTAGGGCTTCTGCCGGGATGTTATCTGGCCCAGTTGCTTTCCCACTCTTCAGCTGCTGTATCGCTTTCCTGATCTCCTCTCTGCTGGGTATGTCACAGCTGATGGGGAAGTCGGTCTGTGCTGGTTGGATATCTGGTGGGTTTACTGGTGGGGGTCTATTTAGCAGTTCCTCAAAGTGTTCTGCCCATCTGTGTAGTTGTCCGTCCTTTGTTTTAATGCTGTTTCCCTCTTTATCCCTGACCGGTCTTTGTGGCCTGCTGTATTTGCCCGACAGCTTTCTGGTGGTGTCATACAACTGTTTCATGTTTTCATTTCTTGCTGCACCCTCTGCTTCTTCGGCTAGGTTGTCGATGTATTTCCGCTTGTCCGCCTTAATTCTATTGATATTAGTATACTCTTCTTGTGCCTTTGCCTTGGATGCTCTTGTACGACTGTTTGTCACTAGTGCTTTCTTCTCTTTTCTTGTTTGGATCCCTTGTTGGGTTTCTGTAGATATCCACTCCTTTTGCTGGAATTTCCTGTAGCCAACCACTTCTTGGCATGTGGATATTAGTGCGTCTTTAATATGTTGCCACTGACTGTCGATGCTGTTTTCGTCTTCAAGTAGGTCCTGGAGAACTTCAAATTTGTTTGATAGTTTCAGTCTGAATTCCCCTTGTTTTTCTGCGTCCCTCAATAGGCTCACGTTGTATTTCTGTCTATTAGCTGTTGTCTCCGTCTTGTTCTTCTTGAGCTTGAGTTTCAGTCTAGCAGTTAACAAATGATGGTCAGATGCTACATCTGCCCCCCTTTTAACTCTCACGTCCTGTAGTGATCTTCTGAACTTCTTGCTTATGCAGATGTGATCTATTTGGTTCTCTGTTGTGTGGTCTGGTGATACCCATGTTGCTTTGTGTATGCTCTTATGTGGGAAGATGCTGCCTCCGATAACAAGCTTGTTCAGCGCGCAGATATCCATGAACTTCTCTCCGTTTTCACTTGCTTCTCCAAGTCCATGTGTTCCCATCACCTCTTCATATCCGATGTTTATTTTTCCTACCTTTGTATTAAAGTCACCCATGAGGATGGTGGTATCTTTCTCTGGATATTTGTCCAGGATGTTCTGAAGCCTGTCGTAGAACTCCTCTTTTTCTTCTTCGTCACTTGTGTTCGTTGGTGCGTAGCATTGGATGACATTCACCTTTATCTTCTCCTTTGTTGTTCTGAACGATGCTGTGATGATCCTTGGTCCATGGGCCTCCCATTCTATCAGTGCTCTCTGTACGGCTCTTGATAGCATGAGAGCTACCCCTTCTGTGTGTGGGGCATAGTCATCTTCATGGCCCGAGTAAATCAGCAGCTCTCCACTCATTAATATTTTCTGGCCTGATTGTGTCAAAATAACATAGGATTGTTTTATTTTTACATGAGCGAGACTTGTATACAAAACCTTTTTTACCTCATCCTTCTGTTTACGGATCTGAAATGAATCGATGAGACATCTGCACATCTCTGCGTTCAAGGAGGTTTTCAGTTGATCGATTAAGTCCCTGAAATGATTGACCTGAACTTCAAGATTGTTCTTGAGGAGTTTAACAGTCTTGATCCATTTTCCCATCCAGGGAAATATGTTGTACAACTGTCAACACAAGTTGGAAAAAAAGAAAAAGAAAATGTTTCACTGACAAAGTGAACAATAAACACATTTAGCACATGAACAACATGCATCAATATTAAACATCACGATCCAAATGGCCAATTTAGTTTTCGTCAGTGAAGTCTTCACTGAATTTCATATTTGTTTGTTCATTATTAAATGCTTACCTGTATTGGTGCGGTTCCAATAATGCGTATATTCTCATTTGCTCTATTCACCATTCCTTTAAACTGTGGGTCACTGTATTCAAATCGGCTGCCATACACAATAAATGCGATTATATTGGAAGCAGCATGGTTCATCGGTTGTGTTGTGTCAAATGGCTGACCTGTAAAGTTAGATTATGAGAATTTAAAGGGACATTGTGAGGTAAAAAGGGCATGATACCTTTAGTTAATAATACCTACCTTTGTGCTTCTCAAACACCTCTATCAAATACTGGCATTCTTCTAGGATTTTCTCCTCTGCGATTTTCTTGCCCATCCCATAATCTCTGAGGTTAGACAGGGCAAAGCGCCTCATCTCTTTCCAATTATCTCCATTTGAAAACAAAATGCCTGTGAAACACAGTGAACAGTCGACTATTCTTTGCATTCAATATTAAAGTTAAGTGCATTTGCTGTTTGCAGGGCCTTTTTTAAATTAAGTTTGACAGTTACAGTGTATTTAAATTACAGTGTTGTGTGTTACCATGTTGTTGGTTTATGTCATCAGCAACACGGGAAACGTATCTGCCTCCAAATTCTTCGGCATGGTCCACCAGAGCCTGTTTGACTGTTTTGTACCCGGCCAGGACAACCGCTTTCTTAGGTCCAAAATAAACTGTGAACACCGATCCATATTTCTTGGAGAACTGTAGTTGTAGTAAATAGAAAGTAAAAATAAAATATAGTAAACAACCCATGAACACAACCATATAATGGAACCTGAACCAAAAGCTGCATGAAAATGTCAGAACTAAAAGATTCAAATCATTCTATAATTTCCTATCTTTTAAACACAGTGACATTGAGTCATTATTATTGTTGGCTAAATAAGCCTCTTTGGCAAACAAGCTTGAAAACAAACCAAAAACTTTACATTGTATTGCACGCACACCAAGACAGTGAAATGCATAAATTAGTGACGGATTAAAGTAACAATGTAATCAAGTGTGTGAGAGCATTTGAAATCGACATTAAAATAAACAACTTGTTACAAATAAAGAGAAAAGACGTCTCATTAAGACATCTCATTATGGGCCAGCCATCTTGGTATATCAAGTCATAATGTCAACCTCACTGAACTTGTTGGATTCTCAGAATCCTGATATATTACGACCAAATGCCTTGGTGAAATGTCGCAAGAAATCCCACTTTCCAACTCGTGCGGGTGGTGTAGGAGGCATCTCGAACATATCATAAGTGCGCCTTATTTTAATAAAAAGAAATTATACATATATATACACTGTAAAAAATAAAAAGTTGGGCAAACTCAAAATTGCAAGGCAACTTACTGCAATCAATTTTTGAGTTTTGAGCCCATCAAAAACGTGATTTTCTTCTTTAGACAAACTTGAAAGTTAGAGTTAAACCAACTAAGATTTTTATATTTTACAAACTCAAAAAAATAAGTCAGGGGTGTTAACTTAATATTTCAAATTAAGGTTAATATTAATTAAAAAAAAAACATTTCAAAGAATGCAAAACGAGTTTTAAGTTCACTTTATTAAAATTAATAATTTGAAACTTCCGTTTTACATTTCTGAATGCCAGACAGCAATAGAACAAGCAACATGTAGCTAGTTCAGCAGCAGAGAATCGCTGTCTAAATGCAGCAAACCAAAGAGCAGAACAAGTTTGACATTATGGTCAATCTTGTTCGGCACGAGACGGCAGCCCAGGTTAAACGGTGACGCAACTCTCGTGCCTCATACACCGCACGATCCCGAGAGCTGCCATTATTTAACACACATCCGCAGTACACACTGCACCGCACACCCAACCAACGGACATGCAAGTCTCGGTAACGGTGGCGCCAACACTACGCACAATAAACAACACACAAACAATAAAGACCCCAAACCCGTTAACCCAACTTAGCCTACTTAATGTTTTATATTCATTTTACTCAGAAATCATAATGAGACCAACAATTTTGAGTTTTGGTTTTTACAGTGTACATATATGTATTGTGGTGATCAGAAAAGTAGAGACATCAATAGTGTTCGGTCACTTAATTGCTTTAAGCACAATAAGAGTCACAATAATTAATCCACACGGAAAATAAAATGTATTAAATTAATTCAAACAAATTTAACCTAGCATTTCCCCCTACTCAAGCCCCCCTCCCTCGTGCACCAAATAATATCAGCAACACTACACTGTAAAAACGAAAACTTAAAATTGTTGGTCTCATTATGATTTCTGAGTAAAATGAATATAAAACATTAAGTATTCATGTCAACTGTGCAATGCAATTTAGTCCAACCAACAATGTTGAGTTTTGGGTCAAGAGTTGGGCTCACTGTAGTCTCTTTGTTAGCAAGACACACGGGTTTAAGTCAGACTCTGTCTGAGGCTGGCCAACTACGGTGCACATGCGCATTTCGATACTACCCCCCGGGGAGTCTGGGTATTCGTGATGCCGGTTGGGAAAAAGGGGTTTATTGCCTTTTGTCAATTTGTTTCTGTTAGGTTAAGTTGGGTTAACGGGTTTGGGGTCTTTATTGTTTGTGTGTTGTTTATTGTGCGTGTTGCCGCCACCGTTACCGAGACTTGCATGTCCGTTGGTTGGGTGTGCGGTGCGCTGTGTGTGTGAGTGAGTGTTAAATAAAGGCAGCACTCGGGATCGTGCGGTGTATGAGGCACGAGAGTTGTGTCACCGTTTAACCTGGGCTCCCGTCTCGTGACGAACAAGTTTGACCATAATGTCAAACTTGTTCTGCACTTTGGTTTGCTGCATTTGGACAGCGATTCTCTGCTGCTGAACTAGCTATGTTGCTTGTTCTATTGCTGTCTGGTATTCAGAAATGTAAAATGGAAGTTTCAAATTATTAATTTTAATAAAGTGAACTTAAAACTCGTTTTGCATTCTTTGAAATGTTTTTGTTTTTTTTAATAATATTAACCTTAATTTGAAATATTAAGTCAACACCCCTGACTTATTTTTTTGAGTTTGTAAAATATGAAATTCCTAGTTGGTATAACTCTAACTTTCAAGTTTGTCTAAAGAAGAAAATGACATTTTTGATGGGCTCAAAACTCAAAAATTGATTGCAGTAAGTTGCCTTGCAATTTTGAGTTTGCTCAACTTTTTATTTTTTTACAGTGTATTGAACTGAACAATTGTTAAAATATGTTTTCTATTTAGAATATTTTTGTTATGGTTGATTTCGGGCATTAACAAGTCCCCTTCTGATAATTTTTTTTTTATATGAAATTATCTGGAACTCTGCAAAGTATAGGCTTACTTATTTGTTGTATTTTTATGCATACTCAACTTATTAGTTATTTTTCTGTTTGATTATCATGTTAAGGAAGACTTCCGATATCTACAGAAAAGTATTAGGGGCACATGACAATATTTTGAGTTCAGAGTCTGAAGTGAGAATTCTGACTTTAATCACAAAACTAAGTATAAAGTCAGAACTCCTAAAAATAATCACTTGTAATTTATTTTATTGTTTAGAGTTTAAAGTCAGAAATCGGATATTAAAGTCAGAATTCTGACATTAAACTCAACACTCTTACTTTAATGTCAGAATTCTTAGGTTAAAGTCAGAACCCCAAAAATAATCACATGGCCCTAATCCTCTTCCATAGATATCAAATATACAATTAGTAGTGTAATACATTGAATGTGTAAATCACTTTTCGTTTGTACAATCTGAGAGCGCATACACCTGGGTGCATTAACGTTTTTTAAAACAAAACCTACACAAAACAAGAAGACTGTCAAGGGGTGACTTTTAAAGCTGATCGGTTCGGTTGCTCGATGGCCGAATGGGCTGGAGGTTAAGCGGCCCATTGTTTCCACGGGGATTATAAAAGTGGCCCCCTATGAAAAGTAATGGCGGATCCCTGTCGATATGATAACAAATCCATAATACAAAAATGTATTATTACTCTTCCTACTGGTTAGTCAATCTCAAAATGTCCACCGCTGTGCGGTCTATAGATGTTTTGAAATTGTTCAGCTAATATAGCAGTTTTCAACACAATAAATGACCAGGGGAGATGACCCACTGTTCCATGCTAGTAGCCTACTGTGTGTGCATCACGCAGCCACCCAATAAGCATGCTCACTTGTGTTGTATAACATGCTATAACATGCCTGCATACATGTTAATCTGCCCAGAGAGCCAGTCCGTGCATTCAGAAACCGTAGCCTCTCAGTTTAAAGGGCTTCCTTGTTTTGTTCAACACCAACAGTACAAACCTCTATCAGGGTGTTGTGTGGCCTGTTCAGATCCAACTGGAGCAGGTTTCCAAGAAGAGGAAGTCCTCTGGGTCCTGGAGGCTCCTTGTGGTGGACATGGAAACCCTGGCTGGAGGAGAGGTAATAGAGGAGTAGCAGCAGTAGAACTGTCCATATGAGGACACAACCAGGAGTCTGGACAAAGACCAGGCCTTCTAAAACAGACATACTGCCTCCAAGCTTGACTGACTGGTTTGAGACAATGGTTCCTGCTTGTGCTCAGATGTTAACAGTAGTCTACAAAGTGGGCTGTCACCTCTATCACCTGACACCCGTCCCTTAAGGCTTAAAATGGTTAGGCTCCGGTTACCACTAAGAGGTGTGGGAACCGGGAGGTGCCTCAAACAAACTTTGATTTGTTTTATGGCTCAGATTTTTTTTCGATGACTTCACAGAATTATTGTCTAGCATCTCCACAGACTTTGATAGGGTGAGAAGCTCAGCCATCCGTGAGGAACTCGGATTAGAGCCGCTGCTCCTTTACTTAGAAAGGAGTCAGTTAAAGAGCCCATGCCATTAAAATCACATTTTTCCTATTGTTTGTTGAATAACATAGGTCTGAATAAGTTTGTGAGCTGTGGTAAGTTTGAAATCTATGCAGTTTGTCTGCTGAATGCAATAGGCAATGAAAGGAAAAAGGCAGAAGAAATGAGCCGATCTGGATAAGGTGACACTGTGACGTAGCGTTGTCAAATTATTATTCATGGCCCTGCCCACTTGGTTGGTTCGTAACCACCCACAAGAATTCTGAAGGAGTCGTGATTGAGCTAGTGCTAAATGCTAATACGTGTACGGTAGTTGCTTAGTTCGTAGTAACAGGCTAGTTACAGAATTTTGAATGCAATGGCAGAACGACATCGAACTACATGAACTGCGACATGCTGCCTGCCGCCGGTTGCCGCGAGGCACCACCGCCGCGAAGCACCACCGCCCGGCAGCGGGCAGCCGGGCGGTGGTGCCTCGCGCCGGCAGCAGGCAGCAGGCAGCGCACGGTTCTGTCTACTACAGATTGATGTGGAAGTGGAAGAACCAGAGACGTCGGAGAACCCAACGAAGTCCTTTGTGATTCATTATATCATCTCGACGTGCACACAGCTTTTGGCCGTGATAATATGTATTATTTGATATAGATATCTATGTATTATATGATATTATTTAGATATAGAGCTCCAGGACTGTAACGCAAGTGTTGTACACTTCCTTGTTATTTGGATAACCGTTCTGCTGTTGGTGTGATGGCGCATCACGTCGGACTCTCGTCTATGGTATTTCTACAACTAGACCCGTAGTGGGGGTTATCTCAGCCATGGTTGAGAATGAATTGGGGGAAAGGAACTTTGGCTTTGACTCCCTGAAGTCATGAACCACGACATGGAGGAGAAAGGGATTGTTGACCGCGGTCGTCTCCCGCCGGAGCCTCGCTGCCGATGGACCACCGCCTCGGCTTCAGGATGCGGTGATTAGCGCTTACCGCTGCCGAGGCGGCGGGAAGCAGGGCTCAAGCGGGATACATTCGCGGCCAACAATCCCTTTCTCCTCCATGTCGTGGTTCATGTAGCCTACTTCAGGGAGTCAAAGCCAAAGTTCCTTTCCCCCAATTCATTCTCAACCATGGCTGAGATAACCCCCACTACGAGTCTCGTTGTAGAAATACCAGAGACGACGAGAGTCTGACGTGTTATGCGCCATCACACCAACAGCAGAACGGTTATCCAAATAACAAGGAAGTGTACAACACTTGCGTTACAGTCCTGGAGCTCTGCTCTATATCTAAATAATATCATATAATACATAGATATCTATATCAAATAATACATATTATCACGGCCAAAAGCTGTGTGCGCGTCCAGACGATATAATGAATCACAAAGGACTTCGTCGGGTTCTCCGACGTCTCTGGTTCTTCCACTTCCACATCAATCTGAAGTAGACGCGGTCGTTTGAGATTCATAATAACCTATCGTCTGGAGGCTCACACAGCTTTTGGCCGTGATAATATATATTATATATTATATGATATAGATATCTATGTATAATATGGGTTTCTAAGAGCCATTGCGATACATCCACCGTAAACAGAGCGCATGGTACCGTGTCTACAAGCTGCTCAGGGCCAGGTGATAATATATATTATATATTATATGATATAGATATCATCGTATAATATGGGTTTCTACGAGCCATTGCGATACATCCACCGTAAACAGAGCGCATGGTACTGTCAGTCATATGCTGTCAGTGGCTACAAGCTGCTCAGGGCCACACCCCCACCCCCCTCTTTGACCTGCCTTGACACGCCCACCTTATACAGAGCGCATGGTAGTGGCTACAAGCTGCTCAGGGCCACACCCCCACCCCCCTCCTTGACCTGCCTTGACACGCCCACCGAAACAGCGCGTTTGGGGGAAGCTCAATGTGCGACTGTTTCGGAGTGACTGTAACTCTGCACCACGGCTGAATTTCGGGGACGTCTTTGAATACTGTGTTTGTGGCCCACTAATACCTATATTAAAGCATCATAAAATAGAATGGCATGGGATCTTTAATTATTTACCGGCCACCCACATACTCTGCAATTTTTTTCGATGACTTCACAGAATTATTGTCTAGCATCTCCACAGACTTTGATAGGGTGAGAAGCTCAGCCATCCGTGAGGAACTCGGATTAGAGCCGCTGCGCCTTTACTTAGAAAGGAGTCAGTTAATTATTTACCGGCCACCCACATACTCTGCAATTTTTTTCGATGACTTCACAGAATTATTGTCTAGCATCTCCACAGACTTTGACTGTCTAGTTATAACTGATGACTTATAACTGACCGGTGGTCAGGGAAGCCGTCCGATTGAAGAAGGAGGCCTTCCGGGATATGATATCCTGGAGGACTCCTGACTCGGTTGCAGGGTACCGACAGGCTCGAAGGGCTGCAGCTGCTGCCGTGTCGGAGGCTAAGCAGCGGGTGTGGGAGAAGTTCGGAGAGGCCATGGAGAAGGACTTTCGGTCGGCACCAAAGTGTTTCTGGAAGACTATCCGGCACCTCAGGAGGGGGAAACGGGGAACCATCCAAGCTGTGTACAGTAAGGATGGGACTCTGTTGACCTCAACTGAGGAGGTCGTCGGACATTGGAAGGAACACTTTGAGGAACTCCTGAATCCGAATAACACTATGTTGGAGGCAGAGCTCGAGGTTGATGGTGTTGCGTCGTCAATTTTCCTGGTGGAGGTCACTGAGGTAGTCAAACATCTCTGCAGTGGCAAAGCCCCAGGGATTGATGAGATCCAGCCAGAAATGCTAAAGGCTCTGGGTGTTGAGGGGCTGTCATGGTTGACACGCCTATTCAACATTGCGTTGGAGTCGGGTACAGTGCCAAAGGAGTGGCAAACCGGGGTGGTGGTTCCCCTTTTCAAAAAGGGGGACCAGAGAGTGTGTGCCAATTACCGGGGTATCACACTTCTCAGCCTCCCTGGTAAAGTCTACTCCAAGGTGCTGGAAAGGAGGGTTCGGCCGATCGTCAAACCTCAGATTGAAGAGGAACAATGCGTTTTTCGCCCCGGACGTGGAACTACGGACCAGCTCTTCACTCTCGCAAGAATCCTGGAGGGGGCCTGGGAGTATGCCCATCTGGTCTATATGTGTTTTGTGGATCTGGAGAAGGCGTATGACCGGGTCCCCCGGGAGAAACTGTGGGAGGTGCTGCGGGAGTATGGGGTAAGGGGGTCTATCCTCAGGGCCATCCAATCTCTGTACTCCCAAAGCGAGAGCTGTGTTCACGTCCTCGGCAGCCAGTCAGTTTCGTTCTCAGTGGGTGCTGGTCTCCGCCAGGGCTGCGCCTTGTCACCAATCCTGTTTGTGATATACATGGACAGGATATCGAGTCGTAGTCGTGGTTGGGAGGGGTTGCAGTTTGGTGGTCTGAGGATCTCGTCGCTGCTTTTTGTCTAGGGGTTAAAATCTAGGGGTTATCATGGATTCTGATTTACATTTCGACAGTCACATCAAATCAGTTACAAAATCTGCATATTATCACCTTAAAAAATTTAGCAAGACTTAGAGGGCTCATGTCCACCGAAGACTTACAAAAACTTGTACATGCCTTTATCACTAGTAAGCTTGATAACTGCAATGGTTTCCTTACATGTCTCCCAAAACAAACTCTAAGGAAGATTCAGCTTGTTCAGAATGCTGCTGCTAGAGTTTTAACAAAGACCAAAAAATTTGAACATATTATACCAATTCTTAAATCGTTACATTGGCTTCCTGTAGGTCCCAGAGAAAAGACCATGTTCCTTAGGTTGTTCTTTTAGGTCGGGTTGGAGTCCCGACGCGGATACCAGAGAGACTGTTGATCTGATCTGAAATACATTGCACTTTCTATTTTACTAATTTCTTTGCATATGTTTTCTTTTACTTATCTATTATTTTATTTTATTGTATGACAATGTTTATATGTGAAGCACTTTGAGTCTGCCTTGTGTATGAAAAGTGCTATATCAATAAAGTTGCCTTGCCTTGCCTTACCATGTTGTTGGTTTATGTCATCAGCAACACGGGAAACGTATCTGCCTCCAAATTCTTCAGCATGGTCCAACAGAGCCCGTTTTACTGTTTTGTACCCGGCCAGGACAACCGCTTTCTTAGGTCCAAAATAAACTGTGAACACGATCCATATTTCTTGGATAACTGTAGTTGTAGTAAATAGAAAGTAAAAATAAAACATAGTAAACAACCCATAAACACAACCATATAATGGAACCTGAACCAAAAGCTGCATGAAAAGGTCAGAACTAAAAGATTCAAATCATTCTATAATTTCCTATCTTTTAAACACAGTGACATTGAGTCATTATTATTATTGTTGGCTACATAAGCCTCTTTGGCAAACAAGCTTGAAAACAAACCAAAAACTTTACATTGTATTGCACGCACAGCAAGAAAGTGAAATGCATAAATTAATGACGGATTAAAGTAGCAATGTAATCAAGTGTGTAAAAGCATTTGAAATCGACATTAAAATGACCAACTTGTTAAGGGCCAGCCGTCTTTGTTTGTAGAGTCATATTGTCAACCTCACTGAACTTGTTGGATTCTCAGAATCCACGACCAAATGCCTTGGTGAAATGCCGCAAGAAAGCTGGGAGATTTCCCACTTTCCAACTCGTCCGGGTGGTGTAGGAGAGACAGGATAAGTGCGGCCACTGTGACTGTAGTTTATTTTGGTTTGACCAGAACGGGCAGAACTCATCGCGATCATCATGTTGCTCCAACGATGCATCATATATTCCGTTGCATCCATAACATCTGAAGCATCGATGAAAGATCGGAGCATGAGTTAGAGACAAATAGAAGAAACGACGAAGAAGAAAGGCGTCGCGAACGACTGTGTTACTTAATTTTCAAATATATTTTGGATTAACAACTATTACAAAGGAAGTCACCTTTAATTTTTAACATAACATGGCGTGTTGCTTGGAGACAACCAAAAGACAAATGGTTTTGTTTGATAATTGTCTTTATCTTTGACCCCTGTCCTGAGTTCATGTAGCAACTATTAGAAATCTCTTACAACTACAGATTTAGTTCTGAGGTGTATAAGGGGGGGGGGGGATTTTAAGTGTTAAGTACAGGGCAATAAAGACATAATTATAATTACAGACATAATTATTAAGCTAAAGGTTTTCTACTCAGTTAGTAAAAAGTATGTGGCCAGCTAATTCTGAATGCACGATTTTGATTGATGGGATTGAGGCTGAGACTTTTGGTTTCGGCAGAAACTGATTAAGAACAGCAGTTCACGCATGTAATTGACAACAAAGAAATGACAAAGGAATCAGGCGAACAGGAACACACAGCACACAATAGACACAAGAAAGGGGAGAGGAAACTAATGCTCTATCATATATATTGTAGAGGGCCAGTGGGTGTGGGGTTTCCAATCCACCAAGATATACAGATAAACCGACACAACACACAAAGCAGTTCGAAGGGGTGATTTATTTATAGGGTAAATAACTTCACCAGGGTTGGGGAAAGGGTGATCCAAAGTCCGTACTCCGTAATCTGTGTCCAGGGGTCGTCACCAGGAGGGTCCTCCAACAAGCGGTCCTCAAACAGCAGGTAATCAGGTAATCAATAAACTTCAAGCTCTCTCTCTTAGGCCGAGCCTCCAGGCAACACACAGATCCTGCCTGTAGCTTGCTAGCCCTAGCTCTGGCTTGTGGTAGCCTGATCTCCCTTTCAACTGCAAGCAATCCAGCTTAATGGCCTTCAGGCCGGCCTCATTAATTGGAGGAAGTCCATATATGGCTAGGGGTGGAGCCAGCAGGTTGCCCAATGTCTCCCTTCAATCCCCACTCCCCTCACTCCTCCCTGGCGTCTGCCACACACCCTCCACCTCAGCTCTGACCGGGAGGGAGGGGCGGTCCAGCTCCCCAGAGCATCCCTCCTGGACAGGGCATCTGCTCTCCCAGGGGCTGCGTAGTCTCTGGTTGCGGCCTCGTCTCCCGCTGCGGCCTCGTCACCTGCGGCTGCGGCTGCGGCTGCAGCCTCGTCTCTTACGGCTCCGGCCTCGTCTCCTGCGGCTGCGGCCTCGTCTCTTGCGGCTGCGGCCTCGTCTCTTGCGGGTGCGGCCTCGTCTCTTGCGGTGGCATCTCTTGTGGCGGCGGCGGCAGCGGGACCAACCTGCTGGGGCCCTGGACGGGAAGCTGCAGCACCTGCAGCCCTGCCAACAATGACCGGCTGTCAACGCTCCCTCCAGCTCCCGATTCGTGGCCAGGATCGCGTCCAACCATTGTCACACCAATGCTTCCATGTTCTTCGTGTGGGCCTATCTATTCAACTTGGGGAAGATAGTTGCCTGCATTCTCCACCATATGTAGCGGGCCAGTGGGTATGGGGCAGGGGTCTGCAACCTTTTGTATCAAAAGAGCCATTTTGGCCCATCTCCCGCAAAAAATTTTTTTTTGGAGCCGCAAACTTTTTAATTCACCCCCTCCCCCCTCCGGAGACGCTAACGCTGCGCACCGCACAGACATTTTTTGTGACACTCTGTAAAAAAATAACATAAATCTTTAGCTGTCATGTGGCATCAGGGAGTAGCCTACAGTACAGTAGACTACAGTAGCCAGTCAGCAGCGTCAACCGTTGACGTTCTACGTGATCGGTCATGGCCAGCAATGTAAACAAGGAATAGATAGCATAGCATAGCGATACAATAGTCAAGTAATGAAAAAACTGTAAGGACCTTTATTATCAAAATATAACGTACTGAAACTTTAATATTCAACACAAGAACTTTAATGCTGTAAACCCTTCTCGCTCAGTATTCGTTCGTGCAATTGGCTGTCAACGGTGGATGCTGCTGATTGGCGGCTCACTGGCATGTCCCGCCTCCTGCCAATGGCAGCATCTAGGCTACTTCCTGATGCCAGATGCCAGTTAAAGATTTAACTCCTACTGGGATTAGCCAACTGCAAATCAACGAAGCTTTGTCATTCACTCCCCCCCTCACGGTAGCGCAATTGCGCATCCATTGCGACCTCTCGTTTAGTTGACGATATATATCAAAATATATATATAATTTTTTTTTTTTTTTAAGAAAACTGCAGGGAGCCACGGCTGAGGGGCTAAAGAGCCGCATGCGGCTCCGGAGCCGCAGGTTGCCGACCCCTGGTATGGGGTTTCCACTCCACCAAGTCCAACAGATAAACCGACACAACACACAAAGCAGAGGGGTATTCTACAAAGCCGGTTTTATCACATAACCGGGTAAGTTAACCCAGGGTTTGCGGTAACCCTTGGTTTTCCGTTCCAAAATGAACACGGTATGTTAGTTATATAGAAACATATGCTCTGAATCAAACCTGGTCGGAGCAGGTTTTGCGCAGGTTAAATTTGGAACATAACCCGGTTTTGGATATTTAAACCCGCGTTCACCGTAGATTTCATGTGTTCACAATGGTATGCCCTTTTGATGAGAGGCCTGTTGATATCGGAGCTCAAATTATTCGTGCAATTCACCGGGAGCGATTAATAAGACCACGGCTCGACATCTTGGCATATCCGGATGACTTTTTGCTGGAGAGATATAGATTCTCGTGCAAATCTTTAATATATTTAAATAGCCTTCTCCAGCCTTACATAGCCAACACTACCAATCGAGGACCTAGCCTCAGTTCACTCCAGACTATTTGTGTGAGCTTTTCTTTCTCCTCTCTCAGTTTGTCCTCATCTGCGATCTCGATATCTCTCTCTCTCTCTCTCTCTCTCTCAAAACTTGACTTTGCGAGCCTTGGCATCAGCAAATCTTGTTATGACATCTTTCATGTCTAATGATTTTCTCATTTCCTGCTCAATCGAAAGAACAGCAAGGGAAGAATATGGGGTCAGAACCAGTTGCGTGGCGTGGGGATTTTTTTTGAGGAAGCCAATTGAGGCCAAACCTTTAGAGAAAATAGTGCGTTGCAGCTTGGATGTATTTAATGCAACTACAAGAGCTATTTGAGTGCCTGGTCATTTACCAGGACTTACACACGCCTGTAATTTGACCGACACGACACGCTCTCTCTCTCTCTCTCTCTCTCTCTCGCTCGCTCTCGCTCTCTCGCTCTCTCGCTCTCTCGCTCTCACACACTCACACACACACACACACCCCCCCAAACACACACACAGTCCTCCTAAACATCTCCTTAAATTACACATTTTATTATAAATGCAAAAATGCATTGATTCGCTGCTGTTGTGGTAGTTTGGTAAAATTAATTTTAAGTAAATAATCTAAATCTCCACCCTCCATAACTGCACTTGCTAAGTAGGCTACTCAAAAATGAGAAGGATTCAAACATGCTAATTTCGCACTATTTGTTTTGTTATTGTTTTTTCGGTGACGTTGATAATGATGCTTTGATTTGATTGGTATGAAGCCAAGGGCCGAGTGGCTTCCCTTGGCAACCTCCTGACACCCTCCCGACCAATCAGAGGAGGGCAGTGTCATGACAGTAGCCTCACCTGATTGGTCAATTCTTTCTTTTTTTTTCACCAAGGGATGCCAGCTCGCTTCCTCGCAGCGTTCAGTGCCGTGTTTCGTTTCGCCGCTATGGCAAGCCATCCCCGCCAGAAAACGGCATCATTTAGACGCGTATCACCTTCATTACGCCGTAAAAAACGCCGTAAAATGTAGAAAAACTGCGTATTTTACGCCGTCATGCGCAAAAAAGCGCCGCTTTTTACGCCGCAATTAAGCCTTTCAAGAACCCGCGTAAAAAGCGCCGTTTTGAACATCATACCGCGCGTAAAATACGGTGCGTTTGTGCACATCACAACGGCGTAAAATACGGCGTTTCTCTAGTATGCTAATAATCTCCGCCCTTCTTTTCTCTCAGCCAATGCATTTGAAGTGTTTGCGCCCAATCGCTGACCAAGGCAAGCAGACCAAATCAGTTCAGTACAGATCTGCTTTGAGGATTTCTCCTCTCATTTGGCGTTAGTTGTAGCGTCATATAGATATATATATTAGTAAATGCCAGCCTGTCCTCCTAGAAAATACGACCGCATAGGTAATTACGACCCAATGGAGCGTATCAAAATGTAGCGCCTCTAGCGGTCATGCAAATAACGACATTCTGAAGTCTCGGGGCCGCTCGTGGACGCTCGTGGTTGCTCGGGACGCGCCTAGCTAACCCTCTCCCGGTATCACGCCAAGGCGTACAATAGATATGTCTGTCCACATCACAAGGCGTGTTCAGGGTGACGCTTTGCCTGACCAAAGCGTCACCCTGAACACGCGTCCTTCTCCATTTGAAATGAATGGGGGAATAGCACCAACAGGGGGCGATACGTTCTCCTAGCATTTGGTGAAATTGTTACGTAGCCATATTAATCGTTATTATCTGAATGGGAAATGCAATATTTTAGGACAGATACATCATTAAACCTGTTTCTAATGACATTTCTAGCGAGAAATGTACATTTTCCTTGCATAATCTTCAGTCAGTGAATGGGTATGATCTTTATTAATCTTTATTATCTGAATGGGAAATGCAATATTTTAGGATCGATTCACCGTTAAACGTGTTTCTAATAACATTTCTAGCGAGAAATATACTTTTCACTTGCATAATCTTCAGTCAGTGATTGTGTCTGATCTTTAGTTTTATAGTTATTAGGAAGATTTAATCGGCTCGCTCGCATGTTTCAACGACGTCAGGTTGCTAGGGACGCTGCTTTCGCTAAACTAGCAGCTCACGTGTTTCCTGCGTTTGTGTTATTAAACCGTTACTTTATGTAACTTTTAATGATATTGTAATAACCACAGGCGAGGTATTGAGCGAAGTAAGCTTGATAGCAGGTTTATTGGATTCCACAATCGGACAGGCAGGCACAGCTCCACTGGAAAACTACAACAACCAAAACTCCCGCCCGGAAGGAAACCCCCGGAACCCCCTCTCAGAAGGCCCGCCCCTTCCTCCCAAACCCTGTGACGCTACAATATCATCGGCCGTTTCTCAATTCCTAGCACGCGTACTACGGACTCGATGACTTGCAAGCACGTACTTGGCAAGTCCGTACTTCAAGCACAGGCTTGCGAGCACGCGAGTACGTACCGGCAATTGGAACAGCAGCGGACTTGATGACATCACCACCTCTGCTCGTCCGTTAAGTGTGCTACGGCCTCATTTAGGCATATACTACTGAACAATATAAACAAATGATATAAAACAAAATCCCAGCCTCTTTCATTTTCAAATAGTATGTAAATATTCCGAATGAATAAAAATTGAAAAGATATGCGTGTCCTGTCATGTGTATAAGCTATACACACACGACTTTATATATATATATTTATATATTATCTTATATTATTATTATTATCATTATATTATATATTATATAAATATATATATAAGTTAAGAGTAACTTAAGCTACAGTTGTGCGTCTTCTCCATATAGTCCGCCATCGTACTGCTGCGAGTGCGAAATGCATCCTGGGATTTATAGCGGTTGCAAGTACACACGAGCCACCTCCGATGCATGCTCGGTGAAACGGCGAGATCGAGCACGCATCAAGAACACTTCCGGGTTTTACGACAGTACTCGCTTGATGCGTACTTCGAATTGGAACAGTGCTCGGGCAACGACTGATGACGTTTCACGAGTCCACGAGCACACGAGCACGCACAAGTACGCGAATTGAGAAACGGCTATCTTGTTAGAAACACGTTTATCTGAGAGCCAACCCAGTCGCCAAAAGCATACGTTGACAGTGTACGTTTTCGTGAACACTGGATTACGTCGCATTTCAACATAAAATAGCGTGCTAAGCACACATACACACACACGCACGCACGCTAACACACGCACACACACACACACACACACACACACACACACACACACACACACACACACACACACACACACACACACACACACACACACACACACACACACACACACACACACACAATGCATTTCACTGCTAAAACAACAACTTGGGCTTCTTCTAGGACATTTTGGGTGGATTTTGAACGGTATGTGGGCAGGACGTGTTTTGCAGGCAGGACCTGGCAACCCTGCGCTGTTTCCCGAGGTGCAGAAATGCTCCGGAACAGATCTGGATCCACCATGGCCAAAATAATTGTCATGAATAGCATGAATAGATTCATGCATTATCATTCAACTTGAACATGTGTTTTTACAGTATAAAGTGGTGGAGGGATGACGTATGTTGGCCAACCCGGAAGTGAGCGTCGACCTGGGTTTCCCTTGACAAAAAGCCAACGGGTTTTTCCATTGGATTTTGGATTATTGCAGAAAAATATGCATCTTTGAAGCACCTCCACAAAAACTGAAAATAAATAAATAAAAATAACTGTGCTCCAAAGAACGAAATGTAAACCAATGCATTCTGAATGGGAGTGTTTCTCAGATTTTTCCATGCTACACAGAACGAAATGTAAACCCATGCAAATAAAGACTTCATGGTCATAATCATTTAAATATCATTATTCTCCTCAGTGTGTAGGGTGGTATTCTATTTTTTTCAACGGGGTTGCATCCAGTCACTAGACCGTCATGGTTGCTATGGTGGTTGCTATCGACCAGCCCCTCTAATCCTTTCATGGCTCTAAAAACCACGCGGCAAAGGAGCTGCCGTCCATTGTGTTGTTTTTGTCGTAAACTAGGGTCCGATGGTTAAAAGATAGACAGATATTCCAAGGTATCCTTAAAAGGCAGCTTGGATGTTTTTATTTTCTGCAGTTTAGACTTCTTCTATAACCTATTTTTGAAAGCAAAACACCAAGCTCAATGATTTAACGAGGCAGGGTTATTTGAAACAATTTATTAAATATATATTTGTGAGAGGTCATTCCTTCTCCTGAGTTTGCTTCCTATTTATGTCTAGTGTACAACCCTACTGTCCACAAGCATCACCCCCCCCTCCCCATATGGATTTGGAGAATTGTTGCCACGTCCCAGTGGTGGAGGTATCATATATATGAAAGAGGGCATTCAATTATACTACAATGATCAATTAGGAGGCCGAAGCCCTAAAGGAAGTGATGCAATAGGTGACTGCAGGTCGACAACATTTAAGTAAGTTGTACTTTGAGGTCTCTTATATATCAAAGGGGGTCTCAAAGGACGCATACGCTTCAACCTGTGGCTCCAGCCCTACAGGAAATGACTCAGCAAGTGCTCCATCTCGGTGCACCTGCACCCAGCGGCTCGCTTGCAAGATTTTGGCCTGAAGTTCTTCCCAGACCTACACCGTAGCCATCCAACCTGCATATCTGAGAATCAGGCCTCTCTTTAATAATGACAAAAAGTTATGAGAGAAATACACATTAACTTTTGTCTCATAAGCGGCGTGGTGCCGTCTCCTTTTGACCCCAGACTTCTGGGGGAATAGCTTAATCATTTCATTAGTCAATCAGAAGCATGTAACTATCTTCCCGGTGGCGTAAGAGGGCGAACAAGGTGTCCAAACGTATCTATTTTATGCCTTGGCGTGATACCGGGTATGTAATGTAAGTATAATAAAGTGTATGGGCGTTGTCCTTATACCGGGTTGTATCCTTATATCCTTATAGCCTACTCATCAAATGAATAGATTTAGCAAAAAATTTGAGTTATTTTTTCCAACCGTTGATTTGGGTTTTGATCTTAAATAATTTACACCTGAATAAAATGGCTAAAACCCTAAATGCACAGAGCAAAAACATATATGTGGCATACATACTTCCCGCGACCTGTAGAGGCGCTCGTTTTTGATACGCTCCAGTGGGTCGTAATCCGTGGCAGTACAAACGACCTATACGGTCGTAAAATTTTGCGTACTTGTTGGTAAATGCAGCTGCAACAGTGTGGTTGCCGTGGCCCAATCGATAGAGACGCTTTATCTGTAGGCAGGAGGTTGTTGGTTCGAATCCATTTATTTTCAGATTTCTGCTTTTGTCAGATGGCTTTTATGATCGCAATGCTTTTTAGTCAGCCAGCCAGATGATCTCGGTGTCTTGTAACACGCTTCATAAGTTAATTATATTTAAATTATGCACGGCATTTTTTACGCGGCATTTTATTTTCACGGCATTTTGCCTGACAGACAGACACACACTTTATTTACCCCAAACTAACTTTCATAATCCAGCAGGTTACACAATACAAATAACTCTTACAAAAATACAGACAGCCTATACAGTAGGCTAATACAGCGACCACCTCAGCAAAATGTAAAATGTAAAAAGAAGATAAAAGCTAAATTTAAAATACAGATGCTGTAGCCTACATAAAAATACAGATGCCACATGAAATATGAAAATAAATATGCAAAACTAGGATATAACTAGGCTATAATGAGAATACTTGGTTACAGCTGTGCAATGACTATCCTAAATTAAATTAGTTATATGGAAAGATTTTTGTCTATGGAATGATCCTGTCACTAGGGGAATCCGTGTATGGTTCGTTCTTTGAATATTCCGATTTAAAACTAAATCAGAAAAAACAATTAACAGGATTGTTTTTTGGTTTTTCTGATTTGGTTTTGAAACTGAAAAATGGGCAAAAGGAATAAACAAATAAACGGCATTTGTGTTTGAGTGTTGGTTTTTTATACCCGAAACAGAAAAACAAAAATAGATACATGTAGCCTATAGTTATAAGCTACACCAGAAGGCAGAAAGCAGCGAAGAAAAAAGAGCCAACCACCTAAACCAGCAATAGACTGTCTAATTATATTTAGCCTTGGTTATGGCCGCACTTGAACCTTATGGTGATTTTATTCGTGAACTATTTGACACTGGAAAGACACACGACGCGATCAGTACCAGCAATCTGGTGCCCCGAAGTACTCCGTTATGACGGTGAGGAGGTTTTGTGTGGAGCACAACCTTCATAGAAGAATTCTAGTTTCCGATTTAGTTTCAGATCGTCCACTCGCAGACTTAGTAGTAGTCGCCGGCTCCCATGGGAAACAATAAACCTGGCCATTGTAGAATGCGAGAGACTCGATGGAACGTTTGAAACGTCTTCATATGTATTTTTATTTATTTTTTAAAACAACCTCTTGCCTACAGAGCAAGCGTCTCTATCGATTGGGCCACGGCCACGGTGACCACACTGTTGTAACTGGATTTACTAATATATATATATGACGCTACAACTAACAACAAATGAGACGAGAACTCCTCAAAGCAGATCTGTGCTGGCTGAACTGATTTGGTCTACTTGTCTTGTTCAACGATTGGGCGCAAACACTTCAAATGCATTGGCTGAGAGAAAAGAAGGGCGGAGATCATTAGCATACTAGAGAAACGCAGTATTTTACGCCGTTGTGATGTGCACAAACGCGGCGTATTTTACACGCGGTTTGATGTTCAAAACTGCGCTTTTTACGCACGCTCTTGAAAGGCTTAATTGCGGCGTAAAAAGCGACACTTTTTTGCGTCTTGACCTTTCTTTATAGGTCCACTTGACTGGTAAGAGTTCGGCCTCAACATGGCGTCCGGGAATGGCAATCACGATTCAAGTGGGAGTGAAACTTTATTAATTAAGCTAGTTACTCTCGTCTTAAGTCGTGAAATGATCTTGGACCTACAATTAATGCTCTTGCTAAGTTTTAACGTTAGGTCGGGAGTTAGTTCGAGAATGACTTGAAACTTTCTTAATGTAGCCTGTTTGCTCATGCTCAATGTGCTCTTCCGCTACTACATCTTGATATGAAATTAACATGAGTGAAAATAACGTGGCTGTGTGACAGGGTCTATCGCCTAAAGCCGAGGTAGCAGCACGGGCTTTTGTGCAACAATTGTTAGCCAGGGAGCTGTCCGAGCCTGCTGCTTTGACCTCGTCGCACATAGGCAGAGTAAACCAACCACCAGTCAGGGCTGGAGACAGTGCCCAACCTGTGACCAATAATGATATGGTGAGGCAGGCCATGCAAAGGTGAAGAAATTAATTTACTATATCTATATTTCACAGTTCAGTAGTTCATGGTTTGTATCCTGTTGATGTTTGTGCTTCTGTTATTTGAGCTCGCCCACCATTTTACAAATTTACTGTTATTATCAATATCATGGCTGGTTTCAGACATTTTCCATCTGGATTTCTCAATGTACTCGTATGCTGCTAGTCAAATTACAATTCATGTAAACCTGTGATGTTCCTTACAGTCGCCGGCCTTGTGGGGATCCAAGACACTATTTATTATAATATATGACAATAAAATGTATGCATAGTAATGCTTCACGAAAGATCAGTCCAACCACGACGATGGTATTAAGTTAATCTGTGATGTATTGGTCTATTGGTCTCTTGAATATCGTCAACCCGGGGACTATAAAGTTACCGAACAGAATCAGTGTATTTTATGCTCTTATTTAGCTATTAATTAATCCCAATTATTGAAAACATGGCATATAAAACCATAAACTAAAGCCATACGTTTTAATTATGGACCAATCTTGCTCTAGATTTATTCTGGATTTCATCACCAACAGTTTTGTTATTTTCCACAACAGGCAATTTCTGAGTATGTTTGGTGAGCAGCCAAGGGGGAAAAAAAGATTCACTTCTCCTGCCCCTGCCCCCTGCATTGTTAAAAGGACAGATTTTAATATGCATGTCCTTTCAGGGCCCAGCCAGTTCAGTCCAAAGGGTTCTGAAGAGCTAGAACATGCATATGCTGGCCTGGGAAAGAGGATGCTCAGTATACCAGACACCCTCACACAGCGAGGTAATCATATATACAATATTGTAGATTGCTCAATGATTAAAAATGTAAATAACTTTCTATATTGTGAATCATATTTCACTTTGTTTTAAAGATTGTGGCTCTACTTGAGGGGGGATTTCCCAATCTTAAAACCTTGAAAGAGGCTGGATGTTCTCATCTCAATATCCAATGATGGGAAAATTATAGCCTTTATTGTTTTTCACATTCAAAGCCCCAGAGATGTGTTATGTGGCATCCTACTTTGAAATACCATTAATATTATTCCAAGTGGTAAACAACATTTTCAAGTTTGCCTGAAATGAATATGCAGGTTAACAAGGTTTTAAAGGACATTTGTGTTGTTCCTCTTTACATTTCAAAATAGGTGGTAGCGGACGTCATAAGTTGAGCATAATTTCAAGTACGAGGGGTACTCCTCAAGGTACTCCTCTCAACTGAATCCCTCCCCAATGACGGCTGAGTTTGCATGATGCCTCAGTCAAGCTGCCTCACATGTGGCAGTCAAATGCCTTTGCAGCTTTTGCCACTACATGTGGAAGGATGCAATGGCACATTGATTGTAAGCCGTTATTCAAATGTTTCTCTTACTTTATAAATGAACATGTAATACTTTAGTGTGTGCAAATGACTATTTCAAAGTCTATAGCACTAGCTCTTTTTCTTTTAAGGAGAGTGAATATGAGACACCTCTTGATGATTCTCCTATTATTATTGAGCAGCCGGTCTCACCTACCACATGGAAGGAATCCTCAGGTAATTTATGTTTTATTTTCATATAACTTTGCAAATCAATAATATAGCCTTATTCTTTTTTCACCATGGGAAGCAAGGTAGCAGATGTTTTGGGACATAATGACATGATGCTTACAGGTGTGTGAAGCTGTAGGGTATAATATATCTCACCGAACTTACCTTTTGTACAGGGACACTCATTTATGCACTCATTATTGAGCATAGGAATATATCTCCTGTATCTAGCAAATATCACATGTCTGAAAGAAGTTCATTGACCATGATGCTTTTTCTCATAAAATATTTGATCTGTTTTAAAAACATGGATTTTCTTTTTTTGTAGGTTTGCCCAATTTGTCTTGCATCGTTCCCAATTTGTGTCCTCCCATCTCATGCAAGCACATGTGGTAACGGGTAAGAGTAGTTCAAGTTCATGTTCTGAGTAAGGTTAGGCACATTTAAAGTGTGGCTGCATCAGAGCATGTGCTGCACATTTGTAATCGCAGTAGAACAAATAGCAGAGCTAGATACTTTTTAGGGTTCCAATTTGATATGACTATGTATTATGGTGAAGCCTATATGCAGAAAGAAATATGTGAAAAATAATAACTAGTCATGATTTGTCTCTGTTTGCCAATCTTGCGAGTAACATTTTTTTGTCTGTCTGATAAGAATGGACATTGCTCTTCACAGTGGAGCAGCTGGTCCAACGAGAGAGGAACTACCAGGACCTTCAGTGCCACGCCCACGATTAGCGCCATCTTCTTTAGAAGGTTGTTTCTTCATAACTATCACTGCTGTGGTGTAATATGAAACTAGAAAAACGTTTTCAGCCGTAAATTAGAAAACTTGCTACAGAATGCTTGATCCAATGCATTGATATCAAGTTTCTGCAGTTAATATATTGCTTTAAAATGCTGAGCTTCCAAAATGTCACTGAAATGTATAACATTTTTGAAGTTCCTTTGCACCAACCAGTGAGGGCCACTGAAGTAGACCCTCAGAAAGCTTGTCAGTTGTTCAGAGAAAATCTCCTGGACCGTAACTCTGATTGTCCACGCCTCCTCCTCTCTCTCTCATGTTTGATGATGAAGAACAGGACAGTTCATTTATTTCATTCTATAAAAGGAATGATGTTAACTGGGCAAGTCATTCAGGTGCAGGCTGAGAGGTATAAACAAACAGCATAACTTATTTACTTTCATTAGAGGCATTATCCACTGAATTTGGCTTAAAAATCAAAATTGCATAATGAGGTTTTGGTGCACGTTACTTTATCCATGGAAGACAGAACTTGTTGCGTTTGTTGTAGTTGAATCTCAAGTGTGTAGCACAATAGCCAAGTTTTTCTTGTATATTGTATATAATGTGGTTGCTTGTACTCATCTGTATTAATCTTTCATCTTCAGGAGATGCAGCAGTCGGCGATGGTGTCAACTGACATGTTTTGTCAATGGCCATTGTGGCAATCTGGTCCCAATAATGTCTCTGCGTTCCCACAATTACCACACTGTCATCCGTTTCAGACCGAGAAATTAGGCTTTTATTCACAATACATGCTACTTCACGAGGATCCGTGTCCTACGTGGAAAAGAAAACCGATGACTCCGAGAGTCACGGTACTGTCTCGGTTCAGGGTCCCGTTAGCTGGGCTGGTCTTGCCTCGGGTATAGGGGGGAGTCCTATGTGTAGTCTCTGGCTCTCCATCGTTACTGGTTCGGCCGCGTTCTCTCGGGGCGTTAATGGTGCCATGACATGCTATTTTATGGATGCTTTAATATAGGTATTAGTGGGCCACTAACACAGTATTCAAAGACGTTACCGAAATCCAGCCGTGGTGCAGAGCTACAGCCACTCCGAGCCAGTCGGACATTGTGCTTCCCCCAAATGCGCTGTTTTGGTGTCTGTAGCTTTAATGCAAATGAGGAGGAGCGAGGCGGGTCAAGGATGAGGGTGGGGGTGTGGCCCTGAGCAGCTTGCAGCCACGGTACCATTCGCTCAGTGGATGTATCGCAATAGGCTACTTGCACAAGCACTTCCTGATTCGCCGTAATACAGCTCATCAGCTTCCGGTTCCAAGATGGCAACGTTCTACACCCGGTGATTTACAAGAGCTGCCGACAATAAATATCACAGATGTGCATCGTTTATGTCGGGAAACAAAAACTCTGACAAGCAAATTGGAGAAGGGGTTTAGGCTGTATGCTTCGACCTACATTCACAGCTACGAAGGTAAGAAAACGACGTCTAACAGACGCTAGCTACTGTCAAAGTCTAATCTGTCAGTTAACTGTCACTGTCGAACGTGTATTACGATGCAGGAACAGCAAACGCCAACAAGATTTCTTAACGAGTGTTTTATATCAGCCTTGATGTTTGCCTGTTGTGTTGAGTAATAATTAGAGCTGTCAGTTAAACGCGTTATTAACGGCGTTAACGCAAACCAAATTTAACGGCGTTAAATTTTTTATCGCGCGATTAACGCAATTATTTAATATAAAAAAAAAAAAAAAAATTCCTTTGGCTCAAAACAAAGAAGCAGTAGCCTGACTGCTATGTTCAAATGACATTTGTTCAAAGCAGTCGTTTAATTGCACTATAGGCTCTTTTTTTGTATCGTCCTGTTTTGATCAGTGTATATGCCAATGTTGTTATCAATAAAAAATCATTTGCACAAGGCAAGCCGATGCACTTCACCATGTTGATAAGAAAATTAAAATTAGAAGAATTATGGGACAAAAAAATCAAGGGATATTTAGCATAGAAAAATAATTTGCGATTAATCACGATTAATTAGAGTTAACTATGACATGAATGCAATTAATCACGATTAAATATTTTAATCGCTTGACAGCTCTAGTAATAATAGTTTAAGTACAGCCACGGTTTTGTGTATATAAAAGTAACATTACTTAGCTACCTAACGTTTCTTTCCATGTAGCAACATGTTATAGATGTGATGATGCGAGTAACCCAGTACAATTGAAGCTTAATGAATTTGTATGTGTTATTTCATTCAGTGTCCAATAAAGACAAGCTGACAGTGCAGGTCAGCGTGAGAGCCTTGTGCTACAGGTCGATGGGGAAGAGCGAGGCACCACAGTTTTAGAGTCTAGGCAGGAAGCTGTGTTCATCCCTGTTCAGTGGTGTTTGTTCGGTTAAGCAGTAGCTAAGTGTAGTCCTCAAGGGCCACCAACTTGAATGTTTTTCATGTCTCCCTGTTTTTCACACACAATTTAATATAGTCAAGGTAATGAGTACAAGGCTACAACTTTTCAATAAACAAGATATTTATTGTCGTTTGCACAGCAGAAGTACAGGTACATTGGAATAATTGTGATTCTTGGAGTCCGCTTTAAAAAAAACCACATCTTTATTTTAAGAGGGAGAGAATATAACAGTAAGCATTCAGGGTGGTAGGCTTTTTCTAGCACAGTTGAAGTACTTACCTTCATAAGAAACAAGTTGTTTTTTACACCCATGATGCTGAGGTTATATTTCTAATGATCTCTTAGATCAAGCTTTGTGATTCATCAGCCAAGGGATGAAAAAATAAAGAGTTAATCTATGGGCTGGAGCAGCTGTCTCTGAGAGGAAAAGAAAAAAAGTATAGCTCAAAAACAACAAATACAAATGCAATGGCATCACGTATAATTACATCTGGAACTACTTATAAAGTACTGTTGATGCACGTGCAGGTGCGACCACTTCTTTTTTCTGGGCAGCTGATTTGGCTCTGGAAACACGGACCATCTTGTAGAGAAGGCTCAATCAAAGACCAAAAAGCTATCAGATGGTTGTAGCTGGCAAATCTATTCACAAAAGACATCGCATAAAAATGTTCAATTAGAAGTGTACATCAAAAGTATACATTGTTACCAAAATAATGTCAACAGTAATAAGATTAAGATGTTATCGTATATATAATATATATATATATATATATATATATATATATATATATATATATATATATATATATATATATATATATATATATATATATTATGTAGCAGGGTGACCTGTATTTCTCCCATATATCTGTTTCAGCCAAGGTCACCTCCCTTTTACCTGTATTGTGACTTGTGCAACTACGCAACGGTTGCTCTACCGGATGGCGTCGTAACTAATCCCTGGCACTCAGCTGACAGGTTTGTTTAGTTTCCTCTTTGTGTGCAGTTCAATAACTGCACCAACTTCCTGTAAGACAACCTGATGTGTGTGGATATCCAATGCCCTAATGTGTTCTCTGTGCTCTCTTTTTAGAGTAGTGTTCTTGTCCGGGCCGTATCTTTGGGAGGCGAGGTTTGGTGGTTTGCCGTGTACTTGCATGTAGATAAGTAGGGTGTTACCTGCTCAATTCATACATTTTTACAATTGTTTATTAATAGTATTTTGTTCTAGGACCAGCATTGGTGGAGTTGGAGACGGTCACATTCTGGCGCTGGCGCTGGCGCTTCAGTGCTCCTATTTTCATCTCATAGAATAATAACATGACTTTTTTCAACCATTTAAAAATAAACTTTTGTAGACTTGAACTGGAAACACGTCTCTGTAAGTCTTTACACAAATCTGTATTATAAATGTTGTTAGTTTTTGTACTATTGGTGTGGACACATTCATATATATAAATTCTGATAAGACATGGACATCCCCAACTCCAATTACACCATCTCTCAACATGCCACTACTTGTGTCCTATTAATCATTCACAGACCTATTAAGAAATAATTTTGTACAGTACTATAAATTAATCTGTAACGTAAAGCAATTTTCTAACCAACAATGTCCCTGACTGACACATATCCCCGTCACGTAGGGACTAGGCTAATAACAGACTAATACAAAAAATGTGACTGTGAAAAAGTGACTTCCCTTGTGTAAATTCGGATGTCAGCGTCGGAGCCAGCAAACCGCTGCAGTCCAAACTCTCGCTGGAGACGTAACTCCTGTAGCTCCTTTCTCAGCTCCTGTACTTCATTTGAGACGCTTTCAGCAGCGGTTGCGGACATATCCATGGCAGTCGGTTCAGAGACAGAGCAGTAGTCTTGATCGTTGAATAGGAGATCAACTTCATCTTCCGGAGGGGCAGTTTCGACGAACCGATCAACTCTCTCCCACACGCCGCGCCTTGGGGTTTCGACTGTATACTGGTTCCACTCAAAAAGGGTCGCTACGGCACCTTTTGCAAGTCTCCTTCGACCCTGAGGAGTAGTTGGCTCAATCAACTTGTCGGGACTAAAGTGTCTGCTACAGACCTTGGAGTGAGTGGTGATGACATATGCATCCCGGTGTATGTTCGACTCCTCACGTCAGTTTGGCTCGGAAAGCCATGAAAACTTAATACCCCGTTTAATTTTGCTGACGCTGTACAGTGGGGGACACAGCAGTGCTCTGCGTAGGTTGTCACCTGCCTCTGAAAAGGTCCAGTTTATAGATGTTTGCGGTCTTGATCCATGTTTACAGTATCAAAGTCAGCAGGCTAGCGCGATAAACACACAGACCGGAAGCAACCGAGCTGTATTATTTGAAACAGGAAGTACGTCACACAGCTTAGTGCATACACCCTATTGCTCAGCCACACATTTTTCAGAGATCTTAGACATGACGGGTAAAATACTAATTGGCCTATAGTTATTCATATCAGTTGTATCTCCTGTTTTATAGACTGGCCCAACAATGGCTGACTTCCAGTCGTTTGGGAATTTTCCCTCCTTAAAAGAGGTGTTTATGATTTTAGTAACAGGCCCCGTGAAGGAGGCTTCATGTTTCTTTAAAAACATGGAATCCAATCCAAATATGTCTTTTGATTTGGAGTTCTTAATAGAAGTAATTATAGACTGTACCTTGGGTTCAGAAATTTCAGTCAGAGAGAAGACTGGCTGTGATACATCAATTGGTGAGGAGTGTAGTGGACCACTTATGGGACTATGCACAGTCAATCTCACAGAATTGCAAAATGGCTATTAAAAATAGTCACTATTTCAGCTGGTTCCTTATATAGGGTGCCATTGTCTTTGATCTCCAGCTGCTTTGTTGCTTTATTATGTCCTTTCCCTGTTAGTTTATGCAGACAATCCCAGATTTGTTTATGATTACCCTTAGCATCCCGTATGAGGTCAACAAAGAAGTTAGATTTAGCTGCCCTAATTTCCTTTATTACTCTATTTCTAAAGGACACATATATATGCCTGTCAGTCAATGAGTTGGACTTGAGAGAGTGTTTTAAAGCATTATCTCTCTACTTCATTAATCTCCTTATGTCACTAGAGATCCAGGGGAGAGTATATCTACTATTCCCTTTAGAATTGCTTTTCTTGAGGAATCGCTTTGTTATGTTTTGGATTGTGGACATGAGGAGACTGAATTTGTGTCAGTATCCACATCTCCACCAGCTATGATTTGGTCCCAGTTAATATTTTTGATTTCCCAGTCAAATTCATCAACATCACACTTGGGTATTCTTAACTGGCTAGATTTGGTGTTAGGTTTTAAATGAAAGCGGGATTTAGTGAGCTTTCTGGCTATAAGAGTGAGGTTATGGTCAGACAGACCAGTGACCATATTAAAGGATTTTGTCACCCTTTCAGGTTTGTTGGTAAATATCAAGTCAATTTGAGTTTGTGAGGACGATGTTATTCTAGTGGGCCCTTTAATTAGTTGTGTGAAATCAAATTGATTTGAGACCCGTTGTAGTGCTTTACTGGTGCCTTTGTCCTCCCAATTAACATTCAAGTCCCCCATTACTAGTATTTCCTGCCCTGAGCCGCATTCCTTTAGAACAGTTTCTAATTTGTCAAAGAAAATAGCTTTTGCAGATGGAGGTCTATACACTCCAATGAGAGAGAAGGACATTTGTGGTGAAAGGCTAATGTTAAGGCAAATATGCTCAAGCTCATTGTCAACTGAGCATTGAACCTCTTTACATATATGTTCTTCGATGTATAATAGTAACCCCCCACCTTTGCTAACCTTTCTATCTTTCCTAAAAGCATTATAGCAAGGAATATGTAGCGCTGCGGATGGGGAGTTTTTATTCAGCCAAATTTCCGTTAAGTGACATCTCTTTGGATAGGCAGTTAGTGGGGAAGTTCTAATTCTATTTGCATCCCAGTAATCAAAACTGTTTTGTCATGGCTTCTGTCAGTAGTTTTGTTTTAATGTTTTTTTAATGCGCACCTGGGTTGCAAGGCCAGGTAGTGGGAAATTGAAAACCAGTGAGGATTGGAATACAGTCCACCAGATTGTGTTACCGGTGGTCTGTAGGTGTCATGTGTTGGAGTTAGCGCATGAGCAAGCGCTGTTGGTGCTGGTGCGGTGTTGCTACAGGGGGGTGAGGGCGTTGTGCGTTGTGAGGGCGTTGTGCAGCATCCAGTGTGTTACTTCTCAGTTAAGTTTAAAAACCACCAGCTTAACTACTCTACCATCGAGAAGGAAACCCTGGCTATGCTCCTCGCCCTCCAGCACTTCGAGGTGTATGTGAGATCCAGTGCCTCTCCTGTTGTTTTTTGGCCCAAATGTACAACAGCAACCAACGGTTGATGCGATGGGCTCTTCTGTTACAAGGCTACAACATTGTGATTCGTCACAAGAAGGGCGTGGACAATGTTGTGGCCGATGCCTTATCCAGAGGATAGTTTGTTTGGGGTATATCAAGCTGATGTTTATGTTTTGTATGTAATAATGTGTGCTAACCCCCTGGGTTCTCTTTTATGGGGGGAGGTGTTACGTAGGTGGGTTGGCTCATCATTATTAACGTATTCCGTTCAATGTAAACATCAGGTTGGTATAGGTAGTTATTTTGTATGAGGATTTGAATCCCTTTTCTTTTCCCCCCTCTGCTCAGGTACCCCCGCCCCTCCCTGTAGAATATCCTCCAGGCCCAGTGATGACAACAGCTGAGGGCAATTACACTCAAAAGGGGCGGGTGGATAAAGCCTGTGCTCTCCCACACCACTTGGCTCTATGCCACGGTTGATACTGGTTGTATCGTGTTTGGGTGCTATGCCATTGATGTGGACACTACCCGTCTCATTTGTAGGCTTTCATGCCATTGTTTGTAGGCTCTTTAGCCATCATTTTGTTGTCTTGCTGGTCTCACCAGGCAAGTTACATTTCCCTGGCGATAGTTGTCGTTTGCTTGTGTTGTATAAGTTTGTCTTACCCAGCTGAGTGGTTTATTGCTTAGTGTTTGTTTGTCGTACTGTTGTTCCTGTTTTGTCCTCCCCTTCCCTTATCCCTTTCTAGTCAATAAATATTATTATTTACTTTAGAAAACGTGCTTGCTTTGGATCCTTTCTCCTACCGGGACCTGTGCTTCGGCATGCTGTACGGGCTGAGGTCACGCCAGCCCTACTCAGTGTATGCTGTGTACATTTATAGTTTAGTTAAACACCTTTCAATGTGCCAAGATGAATTTTGAGCCTATGCAACTTGCGGAGACTGACTTTCTCCAATGGAACAGGGTCATCCTCGTCCTCGTCACTGTCACATTTGGGTTGTGGCCAGTGGATGTTTTGGATGACAGCCTACAGTGGATCAAATCCTAGCGTGTTTCATCATGACTAAAACTCTTGTTAAATGCTGCAGAACAATCTTAATAGTAAAGCATTGTTTTTACACTGACTAACAATTTCCATTACAGGAATACTTATAGCTTCATATAAATCAAATTAAGACACGAAGGCAGCAAACCTGTGGGTTAAGCTCCTCATTCGACTCCCTTGGAAAGATTATTGGTCCGACATCTAGTCTACTTGAAAGAAGCGGCCAGATTCCTGTCTCTTTAAGGCCTTTGCGGATCTGCTTGATAGGCAGCCTAACACGGTTAATTACCTGCAAACAGAATTGATAGGACAGACGGCAACATTTAAAGATGCGGCATGGCAAACCGATGACCTCCTAATTGGTTAGACTAATGTTACCATTATAGTTTACAATAAGGTAATTTATAAAATGATTACCGCATGTGAAAGCAGTTCCTGGAACCAGGAACCACGACTGGAAGCCAGTCGTGATTGGTTGAGGTTGGAACAGGGAGATCCCAGGAGAGGCAAAGATCAGTCACACGGTAGGTTTCTGCTGCAGTAAGTTCTGTATTCTTCAGCTAAGAAAATCCAGAAACCAACGAAAGCAGAACAGAATTTCAGAATAACATGCCAAGTTCTTTTCTGGGCAATCCACAAAAAAGGGTGGATAGAAATCACCTTTTGCTTAATATCTAGTTCTGAATCTATTTGTCGATGCTTTAGATGACAAAACAATGCATCATTGTGGTGCATTGGTGTACTGTATGTCCACTTTCAATAACATTACTTACAAAACCTATTGTTTCCCGATGGTCAAGATCAGGACAGTCCAGCAGGCTCAGAGCTGACACTGCTGTGTTTGTGCTCCCACCAGTCAACAGGGTCCCCACAGGCAAACTGATTCCTGACACACCAAAACCACCATGCAGGAAGGAATGGCCTATCATTCGACTTGCCATCTCAAACAGGTTGCTTTTCCGAAGCACAACAGCTGCAGAGGGAACCCGATGCTCTTTTTCCCCTTCAAAAAGGCTTGAAAGAGCAGCAGAGCCTTCATTTAAAGAGGGATAAATTGTATCAGACACCATGTAATATGAAAACATTATGTAAGGCAAGCATCCATTAGACATGCATGGTCACAGTGGAACCAAAACTCCATTTCTGGGGGTTTATTGAACTAAAGGTGAGTATAAACATGTCAATAATATTCCCCCATTGAATGCACTTTAAGTCAAAGGAATAGGCAACAATATATAGTGCAATTATTTAAATTATTATTGTGAAAAGATTAACAGTTTCTGGAAGGGTTTTAACATGTGCGACAACTTTCTATATATATGTACATATACAGTATATATAGCATCTAAGCTCCTCCCCTTACTCTGCCTGGCCCGCCCAGAGACGTTGGCCCGCCAATGAGACACGGCCGTGCGAGCGCCACGTGTGTGTGTGTGTGTGTGAATACACGCACGGTAACGCAAGTGTTTCTTGTCGGTTCTTTGACGTCTCTTCTATTTCCACAACGAGACTGTAGTGGGGGTTATCTCAGCCGTGGTTGAGAAGGAATTGGGGGAAAGGAACTTTGGCTTTTGGCTCCCTGAAGTACATGAACTGCGACATGCCGCCGGTTGCCGCGAAGCACCACCGCCCGGCAGCGGGCAGCCGGTAGCCGGCAGCAGGCAGCGCGCGGTTCAGTCGTGAAAGTGGAAGAAACAGAGACGTCGCAGAACCCGACGAAGTCGTCTGTGATTCATAATATCGTCTGGAGGCGCACACAGCTTTTGGCCGTGATAATATGTATTATATGATATAGATATCTATGTATTATATGATATTATTTAGATATAGAGCTCCAGGACTGTAACGAAAGTGTTGTACACTTCCTTGTTATTTGGATAACCGTTCTGCTTTTGGTGTTATGGCGCATAACACGTCGGACTCTCGTCTCTGGTATTTCTACAACGAGTCTCGTAGTGGGGGTTATCTCAGCCATGGTTGAGAATGAATTGGGGGGGAAATGAACTTTGGCTTTGACTCCCTCAAGAACATGAACCACGGCATGGAAGAGAAAGGGATTGATGGCGGCGAATGTCTCCCGCTTGAGCCCCTCTGAGGAACCACCGCCGGAGGCGGAGGTGCCTAAGCGCTGCCCGGCAACAATCCCTTTCTCCTACTTGTCGCGGTTCAGTCTACTTCACATTGATGTGGACGTGGAAGAACCAGGAACGTCGGAGAACCCAACGCAGTCGTTTGAGATACATAATATCGGCTCACAGAGCTTTTGGCCGTGATAATATGTATTATATGATATAGATATCTATGTAGGCTATATGATATTATTTAGACATAGAGCTCCAGGACTCGCGTGTGTTCTAGAATATTTACAGAACACGGCTAAAGGCTGTGTGCGCCTCGCCATAGGGTGTATGCACTAAGCTGTGTGACGTACTTCCTGTTTCAAATAATACAGCTCGGTTGCTTCCGGTCTGTGTGTTTATCGCGCTAGCCTGCTGACTTTGATACTGTAAACATGGATCAAGACCGCAAACACCTTAAAACTGGACCTTTTCAGAGGCAGGAGACAACCTACACAGAGCACTGCTGTGTCCCCCACTGTACAGCGTCAGCAAAATTCAACGGGGTATTACGTTTTCATGGCTTTCCGAGCCAAACTGACGTGAGGAGTCGATGGATTGTGAACATACGCCGGGATGCATATGTCATCACCACTCACTCCAAGGTCTGTAGCAGACACTTTAGTCCCGACAAGTTGATTGAGCCAACTACTCCTCAGGGTCGAAGGAGACTTGCAAAAGGTGCCGTAGCGACCCTTTTTGAGTGGAACCAGTATACAGTCGAAACCCCAAGGCGCGGCGTGTGGGAGAGAGTTGATCGGTTCGTCGAAACTGCCCCTCCGGAAGATGAAGTTGATCTCCTATTCAACGATCAAGACTACTGCTCTCTCTGAACCGACTGCCATGGATATGTCCGCATCCGCTGCTGAAAGCGTCTCAAATGAAGTACAGGAGCTGAGAAAGGAGCTACAGGAGTTACGTCTCCAGCGAGAGTTTGGACTGCAGCGGTTTGCTGGCTCCGACGCAGACATCCGAATTTACGCAAGGGAAGTCACTTTTTCACAGTCACATTTTTTGTATTAGTCTGTTATTAGCCTAGTCCCTACGTGACAGGGATATGTGTCAGTCAGGGACATTGTTGGTCAGAAAATAGCTTTACCTTACAGATTAATTTATAGTACTGTACCAAATTATTTCTTAATAGGTCTGTGAATGATTAATAGGACACATGTCCTATTAATCAAGTAGTGGCATGTTGAGAGATGGTGTAATTGGAGTTGGGGATGTCCATGTCTTATCAGAATTTATATATATGAATGTGACCACACCAATAGTACAAAAACAAACAACATTTATAATACAGATTTGTGTAAAGACTTACAGAGACGTGTTTCCAGTTCAAGTCTACAAAAGTTTATTTTTAAATGGTTGAAAAAAGTCATGTTATTATTCTATGAGATGAAAATAGGAGCACTGAAGCGCCAGCGCCAGAATGTGACCGTCTCCAACTCCACCAATGCTGGTCCTAGAACAAAATACTATCAATAAACAATTGTAAAAATTTTAAATGTATGAATTGAGCAGGTAGCACCCTACTTATCTACATGCAAGTACACGTCAAACCACCAAACCGCGCCTCCCAAAGATACGGCCCAGACAAGAACACTACTCTAAAAAGAGAGCACAGAGAACACATTAGGGCATTGGATATCCACACACATCAGGTTGTCTTACAGGAAGTTGGTGCAGTTATTGAACTGCACCCAAAGAGGAAACTAAACAAACCTGTCAGCTGAGTGCCAGGGATTAGTTACGACGCCCTCCGGTAGAGCAACCGTTGCGTAGTTGCACAAGTCACAATACAGGTAAAAGGGAGGTGACTGAGGCTGAAACAGATATATGGGAGAAATACAGGTCACCCTGCTACATAATATATACATATATATATTATATAAACGATAAAATCTTAATCTTAGTAGTTACTGTTGACATTATTTTGGTAACAATGTATACTTTTGATGTACACTTCTAATTGACAATTTTTATGCGATGTCTTTTGTGAATAGATTTGCCAGCTACAACCATCTGATAGCTTTTTGGTCTTTGATTGAGCCTTCTCTACAAGATGGTCCGTGTTTCCAGAGCCAAATCAGCTGCCCAGAAAAAAGAAGTGGTCGCACCTGCACGTGCATCAACAGTACTTTATAAGTAGTTACAGATGTAATTATATGTGATGCCATTGCATTTGTATTTGTTGTTTTTGAGCTATACTTTTTTTCTTTTCCTCTCAGAGACAGCTGCTCCAGCCCATAGATTAACTCTTTATTTTTTTATCCCTTGGCTGATGAATCACAAAACTTGATCTAAGAGAAAAAGGTAAATCATTAGAAATATAACCTCAGCATCATGGGTGTAAAAAACAACTTGTTTCTTATGAAGGTAAGTACTTCAACTGTGCTAGAAAAAGCCTACCACCTGAATGCTTACTGTTATATTCTCTCCCTCTTAAAATAAAGATGTGTTTTTTTTTAAAGCAGACTCCAAGAATCACAATTATTCCAATGTACCTGTACTTCTGCTGTGCAAACGACAATAAATATCTTGTTTATTGAAAAGTTGTAGCCTTGTACTCATTACTCAGTACTCACTTGACTATATTAAATTGTGTGTGAAAAACAGGGAGACATGAAAAACATTCAAGTTGGTGGCCCTTGAGGACTACACTTAGCTACTGCTTAACCGAACAAACACCACTGAACAGGGATGAACACAGCTTCCTGCCTAGACTCAAACTGTGGTGCCTCGCTCTTCCCCATCGACCTGTAGCACAAGGCTCTCACGCTGACCTGCACTGTCAGCTTGTCTTTATTGGACACTGAATGAATTAACACATACAAATTCATTAAGCTTCAATTGTACTGGGTTACTCCCATCATCACATCTATAACATGTTACTACATGGAAAGAAACGTTAGGTAGCTAAGTAATGTTACTTTTATATACACAAAACCGTGGCTGTACTTAAACTATTATTACTCAACACAACAGGCAAACATCAAGGCTGATATAAAACACTTGTTAAGAAATCTTGTTGGCGTTTGCTGTTCCTGCATCGTAATACACGTTCGACAGTGACAGTTAACTGACAGATTAGACTTTGACAGTAGCTAGCGTCTGTTAGACGTCGTTTTCTTACCTTCGTAGCTGTGAATGTAGGTCGAAGCATACAGCCTAAACCCCTTCTCCAATTTGCTTGTCGGAGTTTTTGTTTCCCGACATAGACTATGCACATTTGTGATATTTATTGTCGGCAGCTCCTGTAAACACTGGGTGTAGAACGTTGCCATCTTGGAACCGGAAGCTGATGAGCTGTATTACGGCGAATCAGGAAGTGCTTGTGCAAGTAGCCTATTGACTGAGCATCTTAACAGTAGTCCTTTTAAACTGCACCCCATGCAATTTGGCTTTAGAGCCAATCACTCCACTGAGACAGCTAATTGTTTCTTTGTGGAAAACATCAAGTCTAAATTGGACAAAGGAGGTATAGTTGGAGCAATTTTCTTAGATTTGAAAAAAGCTTTTGACACTGTCAACCATGAAATACTCATCCACAAAATGTCCTATTTTAATTTCTCAACCAGTTTTACTGACTGGATGAGATCTTACCTGTCAAATAGAGTTCAGTGTGTGAGAGTTAGTGGTGAGACATCACCACCCCTGAGGAACGAACTGGGTGTACCCCAGGGATCTGTCCTGGGCCCTACTCTGTTCAGCATCTACATAAATGACCTGCCATCAGTGTGCACTGGATGTGAGATTCAAATATATGCTGATGATACAGTCATATATGTTCATGCAAAAACTGAAGCCCAAGCTGCTGCCAAGCTCAGCGACACAATGGTACATGTACGTCAATGGCTTACTTGCTCACAGCTGAATCTCAATGTTAACAAGACAGTCTGTATGCTTTTTAGCAAAAGCAAAACTGTATCTCACTGTGAACCCAATGTTTGTGTGTCTTGGGAGGTCATTCAAACAGTTACACAGTTTAAATATCTAGGCATTATTCTTGACTCTACTCTTTCATTTAAACATCAAGTGAGAAAGGTAGTGCAAATAACCAAATATAACCTAGCAAATTTTAGATATATAAGGAACTGTATAACAACACCTGTAGCAAAGCTATACATGAATACTATGATAATCCCTCACCTAACATATTGTATGACAAGCTGGACCCAGGCATGTAGCACAACATTAAGGCCTATTTTATCACTTCACAAACAAGCACTTAAAGTCTTGGAAAAAAACCCCAAACTTTACCACCACTGTAACATTCTTAACAAATATAACTTACTCAGTTGGGAAAATATTTTAAAACACAGTGATGCATGCCTAATCTTTAAGATCATTAATGGGAAGGCTCCTCCACCACTCTGCACTTTCATACAGCAGAAGTAATCTAGCAGCAGAACCACAAGGTCTGCCTTAAAGGTCCCATGACATGAAAATCTCACTTTGTGAGGTTTTCTAACATAAATATGAGTTCCCCTAGCCTGCCTATGGTCCCCCAGTGGCTAAAACTTGCGTTTGGTGTAAAACGAGCACTAGCTGTTCTGCTCGCCTTTGAAAAAACGGAGGCTCAAGCGCGCTGATTTGGAATGTCTGTGCTCATGACGTCATGAGGAATCTCGGCTCCTCCCCTTACACTGCCTGGCCCGCCCAGAGACGTTGGCCCGCCAATGAGACTCGACCGTGCGAGCGCCACATGTGTGTGTGTGAATACACACTGTAACGCAAGTGTTTCTTGTCGGTTCTTTGACGTGTCTTGTATTTCCACAACGAGACTGTCGTGGGGGTTATCTGAGCCATGTTTGAGAAGGAATTGGGGGAAAGGAACTTTGGTTTGACTCGCTGAAGTACATGAACTGCGACATGCCGCCGGTTGCCGCGAGGCACCATCGCCCGGCAGCGGGCAGCTGGCAGCAGGCAGCGCGCGGTTCAGTCGACTTCAGGTTGATGTGAAAGTGGAAGAACCAGAGACGTCGCAGAACCCGACAAAGTCGTTTGTGATTCATAATATCGTCTGGAGGCGCACACAATATATTATATGATATAGATATCTATGTATTATATGATATTATTTAGATATAGAGCTCCAGGACTGTAACGCAAGTGTTGTACACTTCCTTGTTATTTGGCGCATAACGCGTCGGACTCTCGTCTCTGGTATTTCTACAACGAGACTCGTATTGGGGGTTATCTCAGCCAAGGTTGAGAAGGAATTGGGGGGGAAAGAACTTTGGCTTCGACTCCCTCAAGTCAAGAACATGAACCACGACAAGGAGGAGAAAGGGATCTTTGCCGGGCAGCGCTTAGGCACCTCCGCCTCCGGCGGTGGTCCCTCAGCGGGGCTCAAGCGGGAGACATTCGCCGCCAACAATCCCTTTCTCCTCCATGTCGTGGTTCATGTTCTTGAGGGAGTCAAAGCCAACGTTCCTTCCCCCCAATTCATTCTCAACTTTGGCTGAGATAACCCCCAATACGAGTCTCGTTGTAGAAATACCAGAGACGAGAGTCCGACGCGTTATGCGCCATCACACCAACAGCAGAACGGTTATCCAAATAACAAGGAAGTGTACAACACTTGCGTTACAGTCCTGGAGCTCTATATCTAAATAATATCATATAATACATAGATATCTATATCATATAACATTGTGTGCGCCTCCAGACGATATTATGTATCATAAACGACTTTGACGGGTTCTGCGACGTCTCTGGTTCTTCCACTTTCACATCAACCTGAAGTCGACTGAACTGCGCGCTGCCTGCTGCCGGCTGCCTGCTGCCGGGCGATGGTGCCTCGCGGCATGTCGCAGTTCATGTAGCCTACTTCAGCGAGTCAAACCAAAGTTCCTTTCCCCCAATTCCTTCTCAACCATGGCTCAGATAACCCCCACGACAGTCTCGTTGTGGAAATACAAGACACGTCAAAGAACCGACAAGAAACACTTGCGTTACAGTGTGTGTATTCACGTTGATGTGGACGTTGAAGAACCAGGAACGTCGGAATATCGGCTCACACAGCTTTTGGCCGTGATAATATGTATTATATGATATAGATATCTGTGTAGGCTATATGATAATATTTAGATATAGAGCTCCAGGACTCCCGTGTGTTCTAGAATATTTACAGAACACGGCTAAAGGCTGTGTGCGCCTCGCCATTGCGATACATCCACTGTAAACAGAGCGCATGGTACCGTCCCTGGCTGCAAGCTGCTCAGGGCCACACCCCCACCCTCCTCCTTGACACGCCCACCGAAACAGCGCATTTGGGGGAAGCTCAATGTGCGACTGGCTCGGAGTGGCTGTAACTCTGCACCACGGCTGAATTTCAGGAACGTCTTTGAATACTGTGTTAGTTGCCCACTAATACCTATATTAAAGAATACATAAAATAGCATGTCATGGGACCTTTAAGAGGGGACTGTGTAGTCCCTCTTCCAGTTCCTTCGGCCAATTATGCTTTTCTGTGAGAGCCTCTAAACTATGGAACCAATTGCCAGTGGACATTAGAAACTCCACCTCACACCATACATTCACACACCATCTTAAGGGCTGGCTTTTGACCATACAAAAATGTGAGCGCCTCTCATAATACATTAATGTTTGTCTGCCTATATACTTTAGCTCGCCTGTAGTTAGATGGATAGTTGGTTACTTTATTGATCCCTTAAGGGTTGTATGGCTGTATGGTTATATGTCTTATGTTTTAATGTTTTAATGGAGCCAGTCCTATGGCATTATGTTTTATTGCTGTATATCAATTGCTGTGTGATTTAATATGTTATTTTATTTTCAGCCACCATGTGCCTAGTGTAACATCTTGCCAAAGGACTACAGTTGAAAATTAGCCTGCTGGCTAACACTGGCGCATTTACAGAAATGTTTATCAATGTGCACTGTCCTTTAAATAAATGAAATGAAATTGGCTGGTTCCGCAAGGCAAATAATAGAACATATTTAATTATCTTTCTATCTGTCTATCTAACAACGCACGGGTCTGGTTTTAATGTGATGTATTTTGTGTATGTCCAGTCAGACTTGTTGTCTCCCTTGTTCTGTGTGGTCTAAATGAATTCCCGACATGTAGTTTGGTATTAATAAAGACTTGACTAGGCTATTTATCTATCTAGGCTATTATGCCGCTTTTCCACCGCACATGTAGCTCGACTCGACACGACACGACTCGACACGACTCGACACGGTAGCAGCGCGGGTCCTTTTCCACCGCAAATAGTACCTCCGGGACGTGGGCGGGGTCGGCTGCGCGAAAGGGCCGTGACGTATTTTTGTATGCGACGCAAACAACACCTACGTAACCCACACATGGACAGAACCCACATAACAACAATGGAGAACATCGATGCGATGGTATTCGTGTTCGTATTATTAGCTGGCATGTTGAAGAAGTGGAATATGTTGGCTGCGGCGCTGCTATGGCTGTTACCAGCATGGTTGCCATGTCGCTCTCGTGACTTCGTCACACTCTCTGGCCAATCAGTGGCCGGCCGTCTGCCGACGTCACCTTTTAGCATCGGCTCAGCCGCTTGGAACCTAGAGCGAGGCGGTACTAGAAAAAGCAGCCACTTCAGGTACCAGATACCATGTTTTCGCGGTGGAAACGCAAAAAAGGCGAGCTGAGTCGAGTCGTGTCGAGCTGGTACCATGCAGTGGAAAAGCGGCATTAGTCAACAATTATTCGCCGAAGGCAAAGTGAATAGTGGGGAATAGCCCCAAAGACTGAAGGTTTATTTGTTGTTATCAGCTGACATTCTGCGATGAAAACAATATCAATTTTGAGATGTCAATCATGGGATATTGACCAATATCCCGAGATAGCGAACCAATCAAATTGCGCAATCTTAGGAGGTTGACGTGTAGCATATACTAACTATATATAATATCTATGTATCTGTATAATCTACTGAACACTCTATTACTAGTCTCTACTCTCAAGGGTCTCAATCATGGACATATTATAAAATGGACAATGGATTCCAAAATGGTGCCCATTCATTCCTATGTAAACTGCTCAATGGCGCAGGGCCCAGTTTCCCGATAACGATGGATCTTCCCTCGTACGATCATTCTCACGATGGATCTTTCGAACCATCGTTAATTTCTTTGGAGCGTTTCCCGAAACTCCTCTTAACATGAACGCGCATTCGCTGCACTCACGACGTTCGTAGGATTGTACCCGTCCACTGACATGGTGCTGAAACGGGTTATGAAGCAGGGGGAGATGCAGGAATGTCGCAGCGAAATGGGGTTAAAAAGGGTTAAAATATCTCCCCATCAAGGCCAACCGCAGAGTAGCCTACGAAAAGAATAGATTGCAATAATATGCATGCTAAAGATATTAAAACACAATTGATTAGGCCTAGGCCGACATATGTATCAGTCCTAATCCTGAACGCACTGTGCATACATTTATTCACGTCATTTCCCCCCTCAAATAATTCCATATTACAAAAATCCAGAATAGCTTGTGTGACAACTACATTTATCTTAATGTGCTGATTTTTTAAACACATATTTTGCGCAGCAAGAGAGCCGACTTTATCTGATTCCGCATAAGGTTGCATTGATTGGCTCTGTATAGAATATTTGTAGATATTAAAAATGCAACGTTCCATTCATCATTAAAACGTGGCTATTGCTGACCCGATCAGGAGAGCTTGGTCTAGATCCTGCCCATATTGTTGGGCAGGATGAAGTAGGCTATAGGCAGGGTTCGAGTTATGATTCTCTGTGGGGGTCTAGTTGTTGACGGTGGGGGGAGACCGGCCTTGCGCTGAATTTTGACGGGGGGGGGGGGGGGGGGGGATATAGGACGTAAATATGTGCTATTATGACACAGATCTTCTCAATGCCGTGGAACACTCCGTTCACTTGCATGGGCCATTCACAACAACGCCAGCTTCTTTGGTTGCTAAGCGACGTCAACGTCTTTGGCTAACTATTTCTCTGCTGATCAACACTAAGTGTGGTAAGTTGGTAACAAATAAATTGTAAAAAAAACACCTTGTGAAGTTATTTTTTCGTTTGGCAAGTAGCCGCTCATTATCGAAAATAAGCCCCTTCAGGTCGAAGCACCTCCGTTTCGCGTCGGTGTCCGGTTCGCCCTGTCTGGGCTTATTTTCCCGATAATGACCGGCGTTCTATTATCCCACTTAACGTCAATATAACTCTGCATGTGGAAGGGAAAATATCTTTCTTTGTAATTGCAATATTATGCTGCTGTATTTTCAGAGACCCCCACAGATAGCCTATTTGAGTTTGCTGCTTTCATGGGAGCCAGACCTCTCTCGGAGCTCAGCTCCCACTGGCTCCCACCTAACTCGAACCCTGGCTATAGGTCTTGGTACACTGCCGAGCCGGTTCGGTCGCAGCTTGGCACGCCCGGCGATTTCACCTTCCTAACTCAAGTTTCCTGTGTAAAACCGAGGGGGTCAAATCCCCCGTTCGTCAAGGTTTCTTGGTTCACTGGGGAAGGCGGGGCTGTGCACGGAGTCTCTGACCTCTTTAGAATAATTTGTATTATTGCATACTCCCGAATGTTTTCATTTTTTATGAATGAAGACACCCGCATGCAATAATGAGTTCGCTCTATAAAAGGCTAACAATGCTCTTAGCGTCCTACGAGTACCCTGGAGCACTTGTTAACTACGAGCGTTTTCACGACGTTCGTTACCAACGATGCTTTCGGGAAACGGTGTGAAAACTGTACGATGCTCGTACGACGCACTTCACAATAACATATCCACTGATGGTAAAGTAAAGTTTATTATCAACCTGATATACGGTTCATCTACCCATGTTTGCTCTATAATTCTTCTCTTCAAATACATGTGCATTTTTTATGCATAGTAGCTGTTCTTCAGACAATGCTGACAGCACACAACTGATGGGGTGAAGGATTGAGGGTGAAACCAACTGCTGGGGTCAGATCCAGCTCCTCCTCCGTCACCCCGGGTGGAGGAGTGAATCTGAAGCGTTGAAGGAGGGAGGTGAAGAAGAGGAAGAGCTCCATCCTGGCCAGACCCTCACCCAGACACGCCCGGCGACCTTGGAGACAATACAAGTGCAACACTTTAATTTTTGTTAATTTTTGTATTCATCCAATTCATTTGAAAAGAAGAGTTGTACTGTATTGTGAATATAAATGGGTAAATCCTACCTGCAGAAAAAGGCATGAATGCGTCTCTCTTCACAAATCTCCCCTGCTTGTCTAGGAAGTGTGCAGGGTTGAATGTGCTTGGGGTTTCCCATTCACAGTCATCATGAAGGACAGATGTCAGTAGTGGATACACAGTGGTCCCCTGGCAACACAGAGACAGCCGGTCATGAGGCAGCGCTGGACATCAGCTTAAAGTCTGCGTAGAGTTAGTCCAGACTAGCTTCAAATATAAACTAATTTAAAACGTTTTAAATTGATAAATACCTTTTCATTCAACTTAAGTTTAGTATACAGGATTTATTCTCATGTAACAATAACAACTCTGTATTTGTTATTGATGACAACCTCCGGCATTCATTTCTTTGGGCTTCATTTTTCAACCCTGAGCCGAGGAGAAACTACCTGAAAGGGAGTTTCTTTAACTTTCGCTTGATCACGGTCCGTTTGTTTTTGCGTCCAACCAAGTCAAGGAGTAGTCTCTCGTTTTCAGGATATTTCCCTGCTTATATAGCCATATCAATTATCCTTCACCCGAATTTTAGATAACACGGGTTCCAGTAACTTCAATTATATATATATAATTGAATATATATATACTTCAATTTATTTTTTTGAAGAAGCCACATATTTCTCGTTTTAATAGTTACTCAGGTAAAATAAGCTCTGAATGCATCTTGTGTTAAAGGTTGTATCAGCGATTCTAGGCCGAAACATAAATGATCTCATTCATCTGATCTTTCCTCACGATCCACTAGCTGCCAGCCCCATTAGCAGGGCGTTAAAAAAACGCATCTCTTCCTATGCTCCGAGATCGTACACAAAAACAAATGGTACTACCAACCACTCAAAACTAAAATAAATAGTATTCCAACCAATCACAGACAAGGGGTTGGTGTTGTGGGGTTTTGCGCTGCGTTCATGACCGTTCTATTTCATGTAGGCTACGCCGTCTAGGGTTCGCCTTATGGGCTTGTCCCGTGAGCGTGCTCACGCGCACTGAAAAATTCCAACTATACACCAATCAACATGGGCACCGCCCCCGTTTCCAACGGCACGTGTATATAATGCGGCACAAACCGCCGCCCATCCTCCCTTTTCTTTCAGCGATTTGTACTGATCAACGAAAACAAAGATATGACTTCTAACAATAAGATTACCGGTGGCAGCGGCGTGGGCGGGCCACGGATCAACCAGCTCTTACAGGAGTGCTCTCAGGGCCACTTGAGAGCGCTCCTGTAAGAGCTGGCGGGCCCTTTTCAGGGCCTCAGTGCGCCTCCTGTCCCGCTTCCCTGGCGCCGGGTGACGGGCACCGGGCGTGTTTCAGGTGCCTCGGCGCTGAACACGCTGCAGCTGCCTTGGCTGCCCCCGCCTCCTGTGCTGCCTGCCGCGCGCTGCCTGAAGAGGGGCTCCTCTCCAGGCACCTCTTTTTCTCCCCGTCGGTGGATCTCGCTGAGGCCATTGACATCTTCGGGGCCGGAGTTCCGGACGCCCAAGACGCCGAGGAGTACTTCGAGGTTGACCTCGTCTCCTCCTTGGACGACGTCTTTCCTGGTTCTGCCTCCGAGTTCTCCCGCTCCGGGGCTTCCACCGAATCCACTATCGTCCCCGAGGGAGAGACCGCACCGGATGGCCAATCTCTTCGGCGAGATCATGGGTGAGGCGGCGGCCATCAAGGGCAGCCCTATTTCAGCCCCGCCACTCGCCCCCATGTCGGATGACATGCAGGGTGAGTGTTTTCGCACCCTGTTTTCCTCCCGGCGGGCTACCCAGTGCCCCCTGTTCCCACCGGGTCAGCACCTTTTCACCGCTGAGGGTGGGGACCCCTCTACTCTGATGGCCCCGGTGAGGGCCTTCACTGACTTCACCAACCTGGAAGAGTGGGCTGATACTCAGGCGAGGTCCCCCTCGCCTGGAGCCTTCCCCGGCAGCGGTTCTCTGTCCGGGCGCCGGATGGCGTCCTAACGAGAAGCCGCTGCCCCCCGACCGCCTCCAGAAGCAGATTGCCGGCCTGACGGACAGGGTGTTCGTCTGTGCCTCGCAGTCTGTGCCTCGCAGTCTGCGGCAGCGGGCAACAACTTCGCCCTATTCTCCTCTGCCCTGGTCTCCTTATCGGCTGGCAGGGAGGCTTATGGCCCGGAGGAGGCCGCGAGATGGCTGACGGTTTCCCGCTTCTCCAGCGCCATCCTTCAGCTGCCTGAAGGATGGCGCAGCAGCCGCCACCACCAGCCTGGGAGAGCAGCACCGCGGGGCCAGAAGTTCCGCAAACTTGCTCCCACTTTTTCTTATGCAAACAATAAAGAAAAGAAAGACTGTTCGACCGAACGGCAGTACATACTCCCTAAAGGGCAATATTCCTTTAGATTACCTCTTTCCCCCCCTCAGCCAGATGGCTGTAGGGTGGCGGCCGCACGGCGTGTTTACATTACCTCTGGTTCACCTGCTTCTAAGAAGCGGCGTCCCTTTGAGCTTGGAGACTCATTAAACGAGCCCGTGGATACGGACGCTTATACTAATTTCCTAGTTTCCCACATTATCCCCGCTACCTCCCTTCTAAAGTCTGTGGAAAGTGAGAAGACGGGTCTGCGCACTGTGGTTACAGCCAGCGGACAACGCACGGTCATGAGTGCTACGGCTAGACGGCTTGTTACCTGTTCAGCGGACACGAGCGCGGCGTCTAGACAGCTCGCTGTTTGTACAGCGACTAGTTCTGTGACGTCTACCACGCTCGCTGAGCCTCCTCCCTTTCATGGGATGCCCCCCTTGGTCCACACACTGTGTGGAGGCGGTAGGGGCCGAGCAATACGGGTTATTCCTGGACAGCGTTCCTCAGCTGTCAGCTCGCCCTCTCTCCGACCGCTATGCGTGTTGGCTAGAGTGGAGCGTTCTACCATCGTGGTTGGACAACCCGTTGAGATGGGGTCATCCCATACAGTTCAAGCGCCGTCCCCCACCCTTTATGGGGTTGGTGGAAACCAGGCTACGGGATCCGGGCTTTCACAGGCCCATGGGACGGTGCACCACCCGCCCGATGTATCGGGACGGTTGTTGGTCTGGCTCCTGAGAGGTTGATCCTGCAGGACAAAGGTTTGCCTGGAGCGTATCAACACTATCCAGGGTGCTCGTGCTTGCGTTTCTACAGCACTTATTGGAGAAGGGTTTGGCTTTTTCCACTATCAAGGTCTATGCGGCAGCTGTTTCGGCTGGCCATGCGGGCTGTGATGTTGGACCGATCTTCAGCCATCCACTGGTCAAGAGGTTCTTGCGTGAGGCTAGACGGGTTAGGCCTGTTTCGCGTGTGCTTACACCACGCTGTGATCTCCCCACCGTTTTGCGTGGGTTGTCCAGGGACCCGTTCGATCCTCCGTGTCAAGCCCCTTTGGATGCCCTGTCCTTTAAAACTGCGCTATTATTGGCTTTGGTTTCTGCCAAGCGGGCCTGTGAGCTGACCGCTCGGTCTGTCAGCCCGAGCTGCTTGTTGCTTAAAGAGGACAGCTCCTTTGCGCTGCTCAGACCTAATCCTGCGTTCCTCCCTAAGAACATTAATAGTTCTTTCTGGTCGAGAGATATTGTGCTTAAGGCTTTTCCCCCCCGCCTCATTCTAGTGAGGCAGAGGCGAAGTTGCATCTCCTGTGCCCTGTGCGGGCGCTGGCTATGTACGTGAAACGCTCGGCCACGTTCCGATCCCCACAACAGTTGTTTGTGTGTTATAGCGACGCTAGCAGGGGCCGCGCTCTCTCTAAACAGCGTTTTTTTTCGCTGGATATTTGAGGGAGTTTGCTTAGCCTACGTTTGGCAAGGCTTAGCGCCACCATTGGGCGTTAAAGCTCACTTGACACGGGGCGTGGCCGCTGGCACTCCCTGTGGCACTCCCGCCGTTTTTTAAATAAGAAACGGACGAGAGAAGCTCCTTATTGGAGAGTCGAACTCCGTAGCTCCGCCCCGGTGGTAGCGGACCTAATGGAAATTGTATTACTCTGGTTTTTTCCCTTCACTTTTCATGGATTCCATGAAGGACGAATTGGAAAAAAGTGAGTCTTTGCAGACTCACTTTTTTCTCTTGATCATCGCCTTGCTTGATCTAGGAGGAATTCGTTTTTTATTAAGCTGTTTTGTTTTGCACATCCTCTGCTTTTTTGAGTCTTATGTGCCCTGGTGACTTAAGTTTTCTTGACTGGGGTCCAGCAGGAGTACATTGATTGGGCTCCGCTCGCAGCTTCACCTTAGCCCATAAGGCGAAGCCTAGACGGCGTAGCCTACATGAAATAGAACGATAGTTATGATATTATAACTCTAGTTCTATGATTGTAGGCGTAGCCGTCTAGTTTGGGGTTGCTGAAAATGCTGAAAGAATAGCGTAGAGGATGGGCGGAGGTTTGCGCCGCTTTATATACACGGTGCCGTGGGAAATGTGGGCGGTGCCCACGTTGATTGGTGCATAGTTGGAATTTTTCAGTGGGCGCGATCACACGCATGGGACAAGCCCAGAAGGCGAAGCCTAGACGGCTACGCCTACAATCATAGAGCTAGAAGTATGGTATCATAACTATAGTTTTTACTGGATGCACTTAACACGGTAGGGAGGGGCGATCTGGCTCTTTTTGTTTGGGATCTTGCTTCAAATACCAACAGAAGTGACGTCACTCAACATCGCTGATACAACCTATAAGATTAATATTCATCTCCGCCTTTTTTCTGCAAAAATAGAATGGTCAAGCCCAATTTATTGAGTTTAGTCTGACCTTTCTGATGAAGAATCCCTGCAAGGTGACATCTTGAGTTGTGACATGAGGAAGGGCCACAGGGAGAATGTTAGCCAGTCTCTGGGTCTCATGGATGACGGCATCAGTGTAGGGCAGCTTCTTCCTGTCCTCTACCCTGACCTGACGACTCCCTGTCTCCCTTCTCAGCTCCTCCTGGACCTGAGCTAGGGGATGTGCACAAAGGAAACCATACATCATTTTGATGCTCAGTCTTCAAAAGCTATTAGTTATAACTAATATTATTATATAGAATGTAACTATGAAAATCTGATTATTGAAAGAGTTTCACTTTTCAACTAATGACTTTTAATCTGAATTCACAAGTCTATTTCAGCACACGCACGACCTCCGTAGCAGAGCCGTACCGTATCTGGTGCACATTGACCTTTAAGGTGCTGCCACACCTGAGCTGTTTGCTTCATTTTAATCTAACCCTGGAGCTTTCCCCCTAATATTATGGCTTGTTTGGGATGGATTTGAAGGCTCAATCAAATGCTGTTGTGGACCAAACAAACTCTTGTCCACCTTAGCTTCAATTCTGACAATAATGAGTTAACCTTAACATATATTTGACCTGAGAAATAGAATGATTTCATTGAATATAGAGAGATAACCGCTTCACCGGTTACTCTACAACAAGCTCTGATCTAGACATGAGATAAGGAGCTCCTGTCATGAGACTAAGGAGATGTTATAAATGACACATGGAATTCCCCTTGGAAAAGGGCCCTTATGGTGTGTTTGAGATGCCTCGTACACCACCCGCATGAGTTGCTCTTGTGATGTAATTTCCTGGCTTGTAGCACTTACAGCGTTCCCATTTGTCGTTGTGAGTCATTGGCTAGTCATTGTTAATGCTAGCTACTAGCCTCTTTAGCAAACCAGCTCAAAAACAAACAACACAACTTTACATTGTATTGCACTCACAGCAAGACCGTGCGATGCATAAATTGGTGACCTGATTAAAGGAGCAATGTATTCAAATGTGTTAGAGCATTTGAAATCAACATAAAAAGGACCAACGTGGTACAAATACAATTTCTTTGTCGTACCGCACAGTTAACCTCACTGAAACTCGCTAGACTCTCAGAATCCCGAGTGGGACCGACCAAAAGGGGGCATGCCTCTGTGAAATGCTGCAAGAAAGCTGGGGGATTTCCCACTTTGTTTTGTTGGTTTACGAGGCATGTCCAACATGTGGGCAAAATATTACTCATAAGGCATTTTTACCCTGCCACGCCTGTACTGTCGCTGCTTGGCACACCCTGCAATTTCACTGTCTTGCCTGTGTCAAACCGAGGGGGTATAATCCACCTTCGTCACAGAACCGGCTTTCTTGGTTAATTGGAGTAGGCAGGGCTACGCACGGAGAGTAGAACTCTTTAGAATAATCTGCATACTCCGAATGTTTTTTTGTATTTTCTATTCAAGCAGCTCACATGCAAGAATGAGTAGATGACATCTCAGTATAAGCTACTATTTGCAAGTGCAAAAACACCAACATATTCTTTATTTTGCTGACCACATGTTTTTTATCCCGACAAAAGCCTTGTTAGGAAATTGCCTCTGCTTTCTCGTAGGCTACATGAATTCCATGATGGTGAGCAGCTCGCAGATTTCAACATCTTTCAAGTTTCAAATACTCGTGGTGATGTTGTCTGTTGTCTTGATGACCAGTTAACCTGTGGGGTGTTCCACAAAGCCGGTTTTATCACATAACCGGGTAAGTTAACCCAGGGTTTGCTGTAACCCTAGGTTTTCCGTTCCAAAAGGATCACGGTATGTTAGTTGCTATAGCGACATATGCTCTGAATCAAACCTGGTCGGACCAGGTTTTGCGCAGGTTAAGTTTGAAACATAACCCGGTTTTGGGTATTTCAACCGCCGTTCACTGCAGATTTCGAATGTTCACAATGGCATGCCCTTTTGATAAGAGAACTGCTGATATCAGAGCGCAAATTATACGTGCAATCCACCGGGAGCGATTGATAAGACCACGGCTCGACATCTTGGCATATTGGATGACTTTTTGCTGGAGTGGAGACATAGATTCTCGCGCAAATCTTTAATATATTTAAATAGCCTTACATAGCCAACACTACCAATCGAGGACCTGGCCTCAGTTCACTCCAGACTATTTGCGTAGCCCTCCGTTTTTTTCAAATGGTAGTTTTATCTAGGCTATAATGCTGGAGATGCTGAGCACATCACAGTCGTTTCAGATGACCTATACAAGATTTGTATCGGCCTCCTATCATACAAAGAGCAATATTGTCTGAGTACTATGCCGAGAGGCATTTACAACATAAAGTATAAAATAGTCCTAACGGACTTGCATCCAATGGAGAATGTTCGATCGTAGCCGGCGGCTTCATTACAAGCACTGATCCATCTTGATCTGTGAAGTTGATGAATTGTCACTTTTAGGTTTTCTACCCAGTTACCAAAAAAAGAAACATTTGGAATAGTATGCGCTGTGGCAAGCACACGGTTTGCATGTGTTACTTCGAAGGCAAAAAAAATCTAAAATACAAGAAAACACAAAAACCTACATTCAACAAGTGTGGGGTATGGCCCATGACTCTCTGAGGTGGTATTAGGCCTACCTCCAGGTACCCCCTCCATGCCATGGCGCCCTGAATTTATGTTTATTAACAGCTCCTCCACCGGGGTCAAGACAATTTGAGGGCCAGATCCAGTCTGCCGACTGTCGGCCTTTTCACGATTGGCTTAAAAAAATGGCTTATTTAAATTTATACCAATACGATGTTGGGAAAAGCTTACCAGTTTGTATGTTTTTTATACTTCATTTTTATACTTGATCCTCTGACCGCTTGGAAGCAATCGGAGTACATATTGTTTTAGTAGAAAGGGCTTATGTGGTAGGATCTTTAAGAATGCTTAACTGGGATATTTATATATTCATGGCTCAAATATTAAGGATCATGCTTTTGACGCGTAACTAACGCATTTACGCGGTCAGCGATCCGCTGCCAGGCTTTGGTTCTCCGGGTTCCAGAGGTTTTAGCGTTCCCTTTTCTTGTGATAATGTCCTTCTGCTCGTCATAGCTCTCCAGGAGAACCTGGAGTTCCATTTCATTGAAATAAGCGGCCCGTTTCGCCATATCGATCAGGGTTTCCATGATCCATACATCACGTCTTTTTAAGTTTGGCGTGGACGCGCACAACCCTGTGTTAACCAACCCCGAGTTGATTGAACTAATGCATAACCGCTGCTGTGGAACCGAAAACTCTGGGTTGGTCGGCACAGGGTCAATCAACCTAGAGTTCAGCGTTAACTCAGTGTTTGTTTAACCTCCGTTCGTGGAACACCCCTCTGCTCTCTCTTAGCTGTCTACTGCTTTTAAACAAAAAACTCCTGTCTGTGGGTCACACCTTTTTCGTCCTCTAACCGAGTCCCGCCCCTGGAACCGGCAACCGTCTATTCACATTTACATGAAAATGAAACCCCCAATATCTGTAGGGTTCGAGAGGGTAAATTGGGGTGCGAAATCAAGCCGGTATATTACCTTGTCAGTATTAACTGGCGGACCATGCCAGGAAAAGTCAGTGTTAGCGCTAACCAAACCAAAAACCGTTACAAAGTATCAACTGCACTGTGAATGCGCCCTGAGTTAACCAACTGAAATGACCCAAACACACCATGTGGTTGGACCACAAACTGATTTAATTTTAAATTAAATCATTTTAAATTTTGAAGGGGCGATATCAACGTGCACAGACCTAAATACCGCTGGATGCGATTGGATAGACCTACAAAATCAGAGTAACGCAACATGTGACACATTCTCCCATAGGGCACACCTCTGTACAGGGATGAATGTCTTTCTTACATTGAATTTGTGGATACTTGGCCATGAGAAGCAGAGCCCATCTCAGGGTGGTTCCTGTGGTGTCCGTTCCAGCAGCAAAAAGGTTGCCCACTACTTTTAACAGATTCTCCTCATGGTAGAGAGAGTCTTTTACACAGGAGTCCTGTTTTCAAGTAGAAAACAAACACCTAATGAAACTCTCATGTGTCCCATTGTGGCTCAAAATAACATAGGATTGTTTTATTTTTACATGAGCGAGACTTTTTTTTACCTCATCCTTCTGTTTACGGATCAGAAATGAGTCGATGAGACATCTGCACATCTCTGGGTTCAAGGAGGTTTTCAGTTGATCGATTAAGTCCCTGAAATTATTGGCCTGAACTTCAACATTGTTCTTCAGGAGTTTAAGAGTCTTGATCCATTTTCCCATCCAGGGAAATATGTTGTAGATCTGTCAACACAAGTTGAAAAATAACAAAAAGAAAATGTTTCACTGACAAAGTGAACAATAAACACATTTATCACATGAACAACATGCATCAACATTAAACATCACGATCCAAATGGCCAATGTAGGTTTTGTCAGTGATGTCAGGTGATGTCAGGACGAGAACCCAATAGCACGACACGGGAAACAGTTCAGGTGAAGATAGTGTTTATTCCTAGGGGCAGGCAACAGGGAAGGTCCAAAGTCCAAGCAGGCAGGTCAATCCGGTAGGAGCAGGCAAAAGGAAGGTCCAAAGTCCAAAAGGGCAGGTCGATACAGAGGCAGGCAGGTTCAGGATCAGGATCAGAAGATGCGGGAGAGCTAGGTTTACACACTAGACAATCTGGCAGGGAATGTTTGGGAGGAGAGGACTGATATAGGGGGAGCACAGGTGACGGTGGTTGGTTAATTAGGAGAGATCAGGGCGGCAGACAGGTGAATGGGAACAGCAGGTAATGCAGAGCAGGGGGGAGTGGCAGAGTCTGAAATGACATGTGTGAGTGTGGCAAAACAGGGAACAGACAAATGAAAAACTACAGCCTTGCTGAAGTTGTGACAGAACCCTCCCCTCTAGGGACGGCTCCTGACGTCCCACCGGACTGGTCAGGATGGTCCCTATGGAAAGCTGAGATGAGGTCAGGGTCCAAGATGTTACGAGCCGGGACCCATGAGCACTCCTCAGGGCCATAACCCTCCCAATCGATGAGGTATTGGAAACCCCTCCCCCGCCGTCTCGACTTGATGAGGCGATGGACAGAGTAAGCAGGGCCCCCATCAATGAGCCGGGGGGGTGGTGGGGGTCTGGAGGAGGGCTGGAGCCGGCTTTCCTTAACAGGTTTGACCTTGGAGACGCGGAAGGTGGGATGAATCCTCATAGAGCGAGGAAGGCGGAGACGGACTGCAGCAGGGTTGATGACCTTAGTGATGGAGAACGGGCCCACAAACCTTTGGGCCAACTTCCTAGACTCCACCCGGAGTGGGAGGTCACGTGTGGACAACCAAACCTTCTGACCAGGAGTGTAGCATGGTGCAGGGATCCGACGGCGGTTGGCATCTCTCTGGTACCGGTTGGACGAACGCAGGAGAGCAGAACGGGCCCGCAACCAGGTGCGCCGACAGCGCTGGATGAACGCCTGGACAGACGGGACACTGGCCTCTCGCTCCTGCTCAGGGAACAGTGGAGGTTGATATCCCCGAGAGCACTGGAAAGGAGAAAGCCCTGTTGCAGAGCTTGGAAGTGTATTGTGAGCATATTCCACCCACAAAAGCTGTTTGGACCAGGAGGATGGTGTCTGGGACGCGATGCAACGCAAGGCAGTCTCCATCTCCTGGTTCATCCGTTCAGTCTGTCCGTTGGATTGAGGATGGAAACCAGAGGAAAGGCTGACCGTGGCCCCCAACAGTTGGCAAAAGTCTGTCCAAAAACGAGAAGTGAACTGTGAGACCGTTTTACCTTGTCCACAATATCCCAGGTAACTGCGCCGATGACCACCTTAGTGGAGAGGATCCTCTCATGTTGTGTGCGACTGTTGTCGGACTGGAACTGACAGGACAGGGAGTCTGGTTTGACATTCCTTGTACCTGGGCGATAAGACAGGGTGAAGTCAAAGCGATTAAAGAACAACGCCCATCTGGCCTGACGGGAGTTCAACCGTTTGGCCGACCGGATGTACTCGAGGTTCTTGTGGTCTGTCCATACAACAAACGGATGTTTTGCCCCCTCCAACCAGTGCCTCCACTCCTCGAGAGCCAGCTTGACAGCCAATAACTCCCGGTTTCCGACGTCGTAATTTCTTTCTGCTGGGGACAATTTGCGGGAGAAAAAGGCACACGGATGTAACTTTTGGTCCTCTGCTGACCGCTGAGAGAGGACTGCCCCCACCCCGGAGTCTGACGCATCCACTTCCACAACAAACTGGCAGTCTAGATCCGGAAGGATGAGAATGGGAGAAGAAGAGAACCATGACTTTAACTCACTGAACCTTTCTTCTGCAGCAGGGGACCATTGGAAGGCTACCTTCTGGGAGGTGAGGGCTGTCAGGGGAGCTGCCACAGAACTATAGTTGCGGATAAACCTACGGTAGAAATTGGCAAACCCCAGGAACTGTTGAAGCTTCTTCCGAGAGGTGGGAACCGGCCAATCCGCCACTGCTTTAACCTTGGCGGGATCCATGTGAATACGTCCGACTGAAATTATGTATCCCAGGAACGACACCTCAGTGGCATGGAACTCAGACTTCTCCACCTTCACAAACAGTTGGTTCTCAAGGAGTCTCTGGAGAACACTACGGACATGCTGCACATGTTCCTGTTCAGACTTTGAGAAGATTAAGATATCATCAATATATACGAACACAAACACATTGAGAAAATCCCGGAGCACATCATTCACTAAGGCTTGGAATATTGCTGGAGCATTAGTAAGTCCGAAAGGCATAACCAGGTACTCATAGTGGCCTCTAGGGGTGTTGAACGCCGTTTTCCACTCATCCCCCTCCCGAATGCAAACAAGGTGATAGGCATTCCTGAGATCAAGCTTGGTAAACACAGAAGACCCTTGCAGCAGTTCAAATGCAGAAGAGATGAGTGGGAGGGGGTACCTGTTCTTAATGGTGACATCATTCAGACCGCGGTAATCGATGCAGGGTCGGAGGGATTTGTCCTTCTTATCCACAAAGAAAAATCCAGCTCCAGCAGGAGATAAAGAGGGACGGATGATGCCTGCTGCCAGTGAGTTGTTAATGTATTCGTCCATGACCTTGGTTTCAGGGGCTGACAGAGAGAAGAGTCTCCCCCTTGGTGGTGATGAGCCAGGGAAGAGGTCAATGGCACAATCATATGGGCGGTGTGGGGGAAGCGAGGTGGCCCGTACCTTGTTAAACACCTCCTTTAAGTCCAAGTACTCGGATGGTACGCCTGAGAGATCTGAGAGCTCATTAGAGGAAGAGGTGTTGAAGGCAGGTAACAAAGCAGATTTCAGACAGACCGCATGGCAATGTTCACTCCATTGTAGAATGGAACCAGTCCTCCAGTCAATATGTGGGTTATGTTTTACTAACCAGGGAAACCCCAGGATGACTGGCTGCTGAGGAGCAACTATCAGGTGAAAGGTAATTGACTCAGTGTGGTTACCTGAAATGCCCAGACGAAGAGGAACAGTGCGGTGGGTAACTGTGCAGAGGAGGCGCCCATCCAGAGCAGTAGCTTCGATAGGCTTGACCAAGGGTTCCTGGTTAACACCCAGCTGCATGGCAAGACCACGATCCAAATGGTTGGTGTCGGCCCCGGAGTCAATGAGGACAGAGACGGTGTGTGATTGTCCATTACAGTTGAGCTGGGCGTGAAGTAGTGCACGAGAGAGCGTTTCAGATTTCAGAATACGGCTCACCAGCGCCCTCTGGATTCCTGGTGAGCCCTGTCTTTTACTGGACAGGAAGACACGTAATGACCTCCCTGCCCGCAGTACATGCAGCAGTTCTCCCTTTGGCGCCGCTGTCGTTCAGCAGCCGACAGCCTGGTCCGGCCAAGTTGCATGGGCTCAACCGGGTCTCTAGGGGCACCGACGGGAGGTGACGCTGGAGGACGTGGAAAGCTCCGGGGAGTACTGGTCAGTGCTCTCTCTCATCCCCTTTCCTGGAGACGTCCATCGATGCGGATGGCCGTGGCAACGAGCGCATCTAAATCTGTCGGAGGGTCCCGAGCCGCCAGTTCATCCTTGATATCATCAGAAAGGCTGTTGTAAAAAGCGTCAGTCAGAGGGGAAGCGTTCCAGTCACTCTCTGCAGCAAGTGTCCGGAACTCAATGGAATAATCAGTCACTCTCCGGCTCCCCTGAACCAGGTTTAACAGTCCACGAGCAGCCTCTCGGCCAGGGGTAGCATGGTCGAACACCTTCCGAATACCCTCAGGCCGTCACAGAAGAACAGAAAACCGACTGCTTCTCCCACTCGGCGGTGCCCCAGTCCCGAGCCGGCCCCGTAAGCTGGGTGATCATGAAAGCCACTCTTTACCTCTCAGTGGGATATGTGAGAGGCCGAAGTTCAAAAGTCAACCTGCACAAAGTCAGGAAAGAGCGGCAGGTACCTGGAGCTCCAGAAAAGCGCTCCAGAGCATTTAGGCGGGGGTTCCGGACCCGGGGCAGTGGGAGGCGAAACCGCTGGCGGTCGACTGGCCTGCATGAGCTGCTGGAGCTGACCGCTCAGAGTCTCCAAATGTTGGTTGTGGCGTGCAGAAGCCTCCCGGAAAGCCACCTCCATAGCGGTGAATTGCTTCTCATGCTGGTGTAGAGCAGCAGCTTGAGCTGCTATTTCCTGATTCACCTTCTCCATGTCGGCCTGGGTTCATTTTTGGCCAGATTGTACTGTCAGGTTTCACCAAATGGCAGACGAGAACCCAATAGCACGACACAGGAAACAGTTCAGGTGAAGAAATAGTGTTTATTCCTAGGGGCAGGCAACAGGGAAGGTCCAAAGTCCAAGCAGGCAGGTCAATCCGGTAGGAGCAGGCAAAAGGAAGGTCCAAAGTCCAAAGGGACAGGTCGATACACAGGCAGGCAGGTTCAGGATCAGGATCAGGATCAGAAGACGCAGGAGAGCTAGGTTTACACACTAGACAGGGAATGTTTGGGAGGAGAGGACTGATATAGGGGGAGCACAAGTGACGGTGGTTGGTTATTTAGGAGAGATCAGGGTGGCAGGCAGGTGAATGGGAACAGCAGGTAATGCAGAGCAGGGGGGATTGGCAGAGTCTGAAATGACATGTGTTAGTGTGGTAAAACAGGGAACAGACAAATGAAAAACTACAGCCTTGCTGAAATTGTGACAAGTGAAGTCTTCACTGAATTTCAGATTGTTTGTTCATTATTAAATGCTTACCTGTATTGGTGCAGTTCCAGTAATGCGTATATTCTCATTTGCTCTATTCACCATTCCTTTAAACTGTGGGTCACTGTATTCAAATCGGCTGCCATACACAATAAATGAGATTATATTGGAAGCAGCATGGTTCATCGGTTGCGTTGTGTCAAATGGCTGACCTGTAAAGTTAGATTATGAGAATTTAAAGGGACATTGTGAGGTAAAAAGGGCATGATACGTTTAGTTAATAATACCTACCTTTGTGCTTCTCAAACACCTCTATCAAATACTGGCATTCTTCTAGGATTTTCTCCTCTGCTGTTTTCTTGCCCATCCCATAATCTCTGAGGTTAGAGAGGGCAAAGCGCCTCATCTCTTTCCAATTATCTCCATTTGAAAACAAAATTCCTGTGAAACACAGTGAACAGTCGACTATTCTTTGCATTCAATATTAAAGTTAAGTGCATTTGCTGTTTGCTTAAAATAATCACTCATAATAAGCCTTTTAAGAAGTAGGGCCTTTTTAAAATTAAGTTTTAAGGTTACTGTATATTTAAATTACAGTGTTGTGTGTTACCATGTTGTTGGTTTATGTCATCAGCAACACGGGAAACGTATCTGCCTCCAAATTCTTCAGCATGGTCCACCAGAGCCTGTTTGACTGTTTTGTACCCGGCCAGGACAACCGCTTTCTCAGGTCCAAAATAAACTGTGAACACCGATCCATATTTCTTGGAGAACTGTAGTTGTAGTAAATAGAAAGTAAAAATAAAATATAGTAAACAACCCATGAACACAACCATATAATGGAACCTGAACCAAAAGCTGCATGAAAATGTCAGAACTAAAAGATTCAAATCATTCTATAATTTCCTATCTTTTCAACACAGTAACATTGAGTCATTATTATTATTGGCTAAATTAGCCTCTTTGGCAAACAAGCTTGAAAACAAACCAAGAACTTTACATTGTATTGCACGCACACCAAGACAGTGAAATGCATAAATTAGTGACGGATTAAAGTAGCAATGTAATCAAGTGTGTAAGAGCATTTGAAATCGACATTAAAATGACCAACTTGTTGGTCATCGACAAATAAAATGAAAAGACATCTCATTAAGACATCTCATTATGGGCCAGCCATCTATGTTTGTCAATTCATAATGTCAACCTCACTGAACTTGTTGGATTCTCAGAATCCGGATATATTACGACCACTTGCCTTGGTGAAATGTCGCAAGAAATCCCACTTTCCAACTCGTGCGGGTGGTGTAGGAGGCATCTCGAACATATCATAAGTGCGCCTTATTTTAATAAAAAAATTATACATATATATATATATATATTGTGGTGATCAGAAAAGTAGAGACATCAATAGTGTTCGGTCACATAATTGCTTTAAGCACAATAAGAGTCACAATAATTAATCCACATGGAAAATAAAATGTATTAAATTAATTCAAACAAATTTAACCTAGCATTTCCCCCTACTCAAGCCCCCCTCCCTCGTGGGCCAAATAATATCAGCAACACTATTGAACTGAACAAGTGTTCAAATATGTTTACTATTTTGACTATTTTTGTAATGTTTGATTTCTGGCATTAACAAGTTCCCTTCTGTTAATTTTTTTTTTTATATTAAACTATCTGGAACTCTGCAAAGTGTAGGCTTACTTATTTGTTGCATTTTTATGCATACTCAACTTAATAGTTATTTTTCTGTTTGATTATCATTGTTAAGGAAGACTTCTGATATCTACAGAAGAGTATTAGGGGCACATGTGAATATTTTGAGTTCTGAGTCTGAAGTGAGAATTCTGACTTTTTTTTTTTTTCACTTACATTTTTATTGCAAAATTCACATAGACAGTCCACAGTCAAAAATAACACAATAAACACAAAAAAAACAGGAAAAAAAAACTGAAACCAAACAGAAAGTTTGGCTTGGGAGTTACATTTCTAGCAGTTCTTATTTTCTCTTCGTGTCTTCGTCTAAGTAATTTGTTCCTGTCTATATTCCACGTCGCTGGTTTTGGTTCTGAATATGATCCATTTCTCCCACTTTTCTTCGAGCTGTGCTTGTTGTAGTCTTAGGCGGTGTGTCAGTCTCTCCATGACATAGATTTCCTCCACTATGCCTATTCTTCCTTACAAGGATGCTCCACCTTACCCCATTTCCTAGTTATAGCCTTCTTACTAGCTATCAGTAGTATTTTAACCAAATATCTATCTCTCACTCTTATACTCTCTTCGGCAGAATTGAAATTACAAAGGTATAGTATCATATTGCTCATTGGAATATTGTAACCTAGTATCTTTTGTACAGTTTCTTGTACAATTCCCCAAAACTTAAACACTTTATGACATTTCCAAAATATGTGTGAGTGGTCTGCAGCATCCTTTACTCCACACTCTCTCCAACATGTTACATTTGTGTTATTATACTTGCTCTTGACCTTGGGCGTGATAAAAAAACGAACCCGATTTTTCCAAGAGAACTCCCTCCATATCCGCGAATTAGTGGTTGTTTGATGTGTTTTCCACATGTCTTGCCAATCATCATCCGAAATGTACGTATTAAACTCTGATTCCCATTTTTCCTTTATGTATTTTGTTGAATGTTTAGTTGTTGTCAATGTTTTATATAAAGCAGATATGATTCTTATCTTCTTCCCTTTGTATGTATTCATTATAATTTGGATCACACCATTCACTTCTGTGGAGGGGTCTATCTCGATTTCTTTTTTATAATAATCCCTTAGTTGTAGGTACCTGTAGAATTCCCGTTTATCCAAACTATATATATCTTTCATGTTTTGGAAACTCTCCAGTGCCCCATCCTTCTCTAGAGTACACCATGCCGTGACTCCCTTGTCTACCCACTGCTTGAATCCTTTATCATATTCAGCTGATTTAAAATTACTGTCAAATGCTACCCATCTAAGAACTTTTGTTTCTTTCTTTATCCTATATTTTTTAATAACTCTGAACCATAGTTCAAGTGTGAATGTTGTGATTGAATCTATATTATTTTTAATCCTTTTGTATATTTCTTGATCTCCAATAAGGCTCTGGATAGGATATTTTACAAACTCTATTTACATGTCTTTCCATTTAGCCGTGTGAGAATTCTGACTTTAAACACAAAACTAACTATGAAGTCAGAACTCCTAAAAATAATCACTTGTAATTTATTTTATTGTTTAGATTTTAAAGTCAGAAATCGGATATTAAAGTCAGAATTCTGACATTAAACTCAAAACTCTTACTTTAATGTCAGAATTCTTAGGTTAAAGTGAGAACCCCAAAAATAATCACATGGCACTAATCCTCTTCCATAGATGTCCAATATACAATTAGTGTAATACATTGAATGTGTAAATCACTTTTCGTTGTACAATCTGAGAGCGCATGCACCTGAGTGCATTAACGTTTTTTAAAACAAAACCTACACAAAACCAGAAGACTGTCAAGGGGTGACTTTTAAAGCTGATCGGTTCGGTTGCTCGATGGCCGAATGGGCTGGAGATTAAGCGGCCCATTGTTTCCACGGGGATTATAAAAGTGGCCCCCTATGAAAAGTAATGGCGGATCCCTGTCGATACGATAAAAAATCCATAATACAAAAATGTATTATTACTCTTCCTACTGGTTAATCAATCTCAAAATGTCCACCGCTGTGCGGTCTATAGATGTTTGAAATTGTTCAGCTAATATAGCAGTTTTCAACACAATAAATGACCAGGGGAGATGACCCACTGTTCCATGCTAGTAGCCTACTGTGTGTGCATCACGCAGCCACCCAATAAGCATGCTCACTTGTGTTGTATAACATGCTATAACACGCCTGCATACATGTTAATCTGCCCAGAGAGCCAGTCTGTGCATTCAGAAACCGTAGCCTCTCAGTTTAAAGGGCTGCCTTGTTTTGTTCAACACCAACAGTACAAACCTCTATCAGGGTGTTGTGTGGCCTGTTCAGATCCAACTGCAGCAGGTTTCCAAGAAGAGGAAGTCCTCTGGGTCCTGGAGGCTCCTTGTGGTGGACATGGAAACCCTGGCTGGAGGAGAGGAAATAGAGGAGTAGCAGCAGTAGAACTGTCCATATGAGGACACAACCAGGAGTCTGGACAAAGACCAGGCCTTCTAAAACAGACATACTGCCTCCGAGCTTGACTGACTGGTTTGAGGCAATGGTTCCTGATTGTGCTCAGATGTTAACAGTAGTCTACAAAGTGGGCTGTCACCTCTATCACCTGACACCCGTCCCTTAAGGCTTAAGATGGTTAGGCTCCGGTTACCACTAAGAGGTGTGGGAACAGGGAGGTGCCTCAAACAAACACTGGTTTGTAATAAAATGCAATCCAATGGCTCCAATGATTTGTTTTATGGCTCCGATTTTCGTTTAAAATGTAATTGAATGCTCGGTTACCTTGTGTTTATGTCTTCTGAATATTTTTAAATCCAAATAACATAAATTTGATGTGTTTATCATTTAATTAAATTGTTTAATGATTTGGGGTGTTAACAGTGCTTTGTTGATTTTCAAATATATTTTGGTTTAATAATAATAAATGAGATTATATTGGAAGCAGCATGGTTTATCGGTTGTGTTTTGTCAAATGGCTGACCTGTAAAGTAAGATTATGAAAATTTAAAGGGACATTGTGAGGTAAAAAGGGCATGATACATTTAGTTAATAATGCCTACCTTTGTGCTTCTCAAACACCTCTATCAAATACTGGCATTCTTCTAGGATTTTCTCCTCTGCTGTTCTCTTGCCCATCCCATAATCTCTGAGGTTAGACAGGGCAAAGCGCCTCATCTCTTTCCAATTATCTCCATTTGGAAACAAAATGCCTGTGAAACACATTGAACAGTCGACTATTCTTTGCATTCAATATTAAAGTTAAGTGCATTTGCTGTTTGCTTAAAATAATCACTCATAATAAGCCTTTTAAGAAATAGGTCCTTTTTAAAATGAAGTTTTAAGGTTACTGTATGTTTAAATTACAGTGTTGTGTGTTACCATGCTGTTGGTTTATGTCATCAGCAACACGGGAAACGTATCTGCCTCCAAATTCTTCAGCATGGTCCACATTAAAGTGACCAACTTGTTACAAATAAAAAGAAAATACATCTTATTATGGGCCAGCCATCTTTGTTTGTAGAGTCATATTGTCAACCTCACTGAACTTGTTGGATTCTCAGAATCCACGACCAAATGCCTTGGTGAAATGCCGCAAGAAAGCTGGGAGATTTCCCACTTTCCAACTCGTCCGGGTGGTTTAGGAGGCATCTTGAACCTATCATAAGTGCGCAAGAGACAGGATAAGTGCGGCCGCTGTCACTGTAGTTTATTTTGGTTTGACCAGAACGGGCAGAACTCATCACGATCATCATGTTGCTGCAACGATGCATCATATATTCCGTTGCATCCATAACATCTGAAGCATCGATGAAAGATTGGAGCATGATTTGGAGACAAATAGAAGAAACGACGAAGAAGAAAGGCGTCGCGAACGACTGTGTTACTTGATTTTCAAATATATTTTGGTTTAACAACTATTACAAAGGAAGTCACCTTTCATTTTTAACATAACATGGCGTGTTGCTTGGAGACAACCAAAAGACAAATGGTTTTGTTTGATAATTGTCTTTATCTTTGACCCCTGTCCTGAGTTCATGTAGCAACTATTAGAAATCTCTTACCGCTATAGATTTAGTTCTGAGGTGTATAAGGGGGGGGGATTTTAAGTGTTAAGTACAGGGCAATAAAAAAGCCACAGTGTTACAGACATAATTATTAAGCTAAAGGTTTTCTACTCAGTTAGTAAAAAGTATGTGGTCAGCTAATTCTGAATGCACGATTTTGATTGATGGGATTGAGGCTTAGACTTTTGGTTTCGGCAGAAACTGATTAAGAACAGCAGTTCACGCATGTAATCGACAACAAAGAAATTACAAAGGAATCAGGCGAACAGGAACACACAGCACACAATAGACACAAGAAAGGGGAGAGGAAACTAATGCTCTATCATATATATTGTAGCGGGCCAGTGGGTGTGGGGTTTCCAATCCACCAAGATATACAGATAAACCGACACAACACACAAAGCAGTTTGAAGGGGTGATTTATTTACAGGGTAAATAACTTCACCAGGGTGGGGGAAAGGGTGATCCAAAGTCCGTACTCCATAATCTGTGTCCAGGGGTCGTCACCAAGAGCGTCCTCAAACAAGCGGTCCTCAAACAGCAGGTAATCAGGTAATCAATAAACTTCAAGCTCTCTCTCTTAGGCCGAGCCTCCAGGCAACACACAGATCCTGCCTGTAGCTTGCTAGCCCTAGCTCCGGCTTGTGGTAGCCTGATCTCCCTTTCAACTGCAAGCAATCCAGGTTAATGGCCTTCAGGCCGGCCTCATTAATTGGAGGAAGTCCATGTATGGCTAGGGGTGGAGCCAGCAGGTTGCCCAATGTCTCCCTTCAATCCCCACTCCCCTCACTCCTCCCTGGCGTCTGCCACACACCCTCCACCTCAGCTCTGACCGGGAGGGAGGGTCGGTCCAGCTCCCCAGAGCATCCCTCCTGGACAGGGCATCTGCTCTCCCAGGGGCTGCGTAGTCTCTGGTTGCGGCCTCGTCTACCGTTGCGGCCTCGTCTACCGCTGCGGCCTCGTCTCATGCGGCTGCGGCCTCGTCTCTTAAGGTACGGCCACACCAACCGCGTTACCCGCGTAAGACGCGTATAAAATCGGCAATTTTTCCATAGGGAACCATTGGTTTACGCGCGTATGAGCTGCGTAGATGCGTTACATGCGCTAAAGCAACATTGTAGCCGCGTTAGCCGCGTATGAGCTGCGTATATACGCACCTAACGCACCTACGCACCTACGCGCCTACGCCCGGAGTTCAAAATATGTAACTTTCAACGCTCCAACGCGTGATGCTTAGCCGCGATAGCCAATCAGCGTGGAGCTTGCCCCGACGTCACTGGCAGAGAGTAGTGACGCTTGCACAGAAGCATACATCTTTCTTTATTCTGGGTGGAAATAGTAACATAGTTACGCCATTAAATGCGTTTATGGAAACATTTTTAGCCAGAAATGTGCATTTTACTTTCATAATGTTCGCTCTGTGAATGTGAAGGATGTTTGGTTTGATAGTTATGACGAAGAGTGAACGCTCCGTTCACTTGCATGGACAGAGTCTCTGGTTGCTAAGCAACCTCAACGTCTTGGCGGACTATTTCTCTGCTGATCAACACTACGAATGCTGGAAACACACCAGACACACCATGTGAAGTTATTTAACCCGATTATTGTTATTTATATCCGAGATTATTTAATCGAACCCGATCTAAGCTCTATCATGCACCCAAACACGGCGGCGTTTGGGTTTCCTACCTCGGACTCCTAAATCCAGCGCAGCCACAGGCGCGTTAGGCGCGTTGAACCATTTTTGTGACACACAATGATCAAGCAACATTTTAGCTGCGTTACGCGCGTAAATCTTACGCGGGTTACGCGTTTGGTGTGTTCGTACCTTTACGGCTGCGGCCTTGTCTCTTACGGCTGCGGCCTTGTCTCTTACGGCTGCGGCCTCGTCTCTTGCGGCTGCGGCCTCGTCTCTTGCGGCTGCGGCCCCGTCTATTACGGCTGCGGCCTCGTCTCTTGCGGCTGCGGCCTCGTCTCTTGCGGCTGTGCCCTCGTCTCTTACGGCTGCGGCCTCGTCTCTTGCGGCTGCGGCCTCGTCTCTTGCGGCTGCGGCCTCGTCTCCTGCGGCTGCGACCTCGTCTCTTGCGGCTGTGGCCTCGTCTCTTGCGGCGGCATCTCTTGCGGCGGCGGCGGTATGGAAGAAAATAACCCTACATTTTATGGTAAACTATGATTATTATTAGGCCTGTAAAACATATAGATACTTTAATGGTGGAAGGTATCTTATCACCTCTCCCCTATAAGTTAGGTTTGACATGGCGCCAGGGAGCAAGTTCACTCTGTTCCTATCTTGGTTGTTTTTCCAAGGGTAAAGCTCACACGTATACCATCGTTCCTTATGCATAATGGTTGATGTATGTTCAAGGGTAAAGCTGTGACCTGGAAAGTATGCTATGTAGATCAACATTGTGGTTAAGTGGTCAAGGGTTGAGCTGTGACCGGGAAAAATATGCTATGTAGATCAACATTGTGGTTAATAAGTGGTCAAGGGTAAGGCTGTGAGACGGAAAATGTGCTATTCAAATCAACATTTTATGCAAGTCTGACCTCATAATATGTAAGGATTGGGTATATAAGGAGCAGGACGAGAATCATTCTGGAGTGTCTTTACAAACCTCACTCGGCTTTATCGTTGCCTGCTCACGGGTAGCAATAAAGTCTCTGTCAATACTTGATCCAGACTCTCCAATTCCTCATGTTTTTAGTTAGTTGAAGTGAATTAGATGAGTCGTCAATAGATTTCACGACAGCGGCAGCGGGACCAATCTGCTGGGGCCCTGGACGGGAAGCTGCAGCACCTGCAGCCCTGCCAACAATGACCGCTGTCAACGCTCCCTCCGGCTCCCGATTCGTGGCCAGGATCGCGTCCAACCATTGTCGCACCAACGCTTCGATGTCCTTCGTGTGGGCCTATCTATTCAACTTGGGGTAGATAGTTGCCTGCATTCTCCACCATATGTAGCGGGCCAGTGGGTGTGGGGTTTCCACTCCACCAAGACAAACAGATAAACCGACACAACACACAAAGCAGAGGGGTATTCTACAAAGCCGGTTTTATCACATAACCGGGTAAGTTAAACCAGGGTTTGCGGTAACCCTTGGTTTTCCGTTCCAAAATGAACACGGTATGTTAGTTATATAGAAACATATGCTCTGAATCAAACCTGGTCGGAGCAGGTTTTGCACAGGTTAAATTTGGAACATAACCCGGTTTTGGATATTTAAACCCGCGTTCACCGTAGATTTCATGTGTTCACAATGGCATGCCCTTTTGATGAGAGGCCTGTTGATATCGGAGCGCAAATTATTCGTGCAATTCACCGGGAGCGATTAATAAGACCACGGCTCGACATCTTGGCATATCCGGATGACTTTTTGCTGGAGAGATATAGATTCTCGCGCAAATCTTTAATATATTTAAATAGCCTTCTCCAGCCTTACATAGCCAACACTACCAATCGAGGACCTAGCCTCAGTTCACTCCAGACTATTTGTGTGAGCTTTTCTTTCTCCTCTCTCTCAGTTTGTCCTCATCTGCGATCTCGATATCTCTCTCTCTCTCTCTCTCTCTCTCTCTCTCTCTCTCTCTCTCTCTCTCTCTCTCTCTCTCTCTCTCTCTCTCAAAACTTGACTTTGCGAGCCTTGGCATCAGCAAATCTTGTTATGACATCTTTCATGTCTAATGATTTCCTGCTCAATCGAAAGAACAGCAAGGGAAGACAATGGGGTCAGAACCAGTTGCGTGGCGTGGGGATTTTTTTTGAGGAAGCCAAGTGAGGCCAAACCTTTAGAGAAAATAGTGCGTTGCAGCTTGGATGTATTTAATGCAACTACAAGAGCTATTTGAGCGCCTGGTCATTTACCAGGACTTACACACACCTGTAATATGACTGACACGACACGCTCTCTCTCTCTCTCTCTCTCTCTCTCTCTCTCTCTCTCTCTCTCTCTCTCTCTCTCTCTCTCTCTCTCTCTCTCTCTCTCTCTCTCTCTCGCTCTCTCTCTCTCTCTCTCTCTCTCTCTCGCTCGCTCTCTCGCTCTCACACACTCACGCACACACACACACACACACACACACACACACACACACCCCCAAACACACACACAGTCCTCCTAAACATCTCCTTAAATTACACATTTTATTATAAATGCAAAAATGCATTGATTCGCTGCTGTTGTGGTAGTTTGGTAAAATTAATTTTAAGTAAATAATCTAAATCTCCACCCTCCATAACTGCACTTGCTAAGTAGGCTACTCAAAATTGAGAAGGATTCAAACATGCTAATTTCGCACTATTTGTTTTGTTATTGTTTTTTCGGTGACGTTGATAATGATGCTTTGATTTGATTGGTATGAAGCCAAGGGTCGAGTGGCTACCCTTGGCAACCGCCTGACACCCTCCCGACCAATCAGAGGAGGGCAGTGTCATGACATTAGCCTCACCTGATGGGTCAATTCTTTCTTTTTTTTTCACCAAGGGATGCCAGCTCGCTTCCTCGCAGCGTTTAGTGTCGTGTTTCGTTTCGCCGCTATGGCAGCCCATCCCCGCCAGAAAACGGCATAATTTGGACGCGTATCACCTTCATTACGCCGTAAAAAACGCCGTAAAATGTAGAAAAACTGTGTATTTTACGCCGTCATGCGCAAAAAAGCGCCGCTTTTTACGCCGCAATTAAGCCTTTCAAGAGCGCGCATAAAAAGTGCCGTTTTAAACATCATACCGCACGTAAAATACGGCGCGTTTGTGCACATCACAACGGCGTAAAATACGGCGTTTCTCTAGTATGCTAATAAACTCCGCCCTTCTTTTCTCTCAGCCAATGCATTTGAAGTGTTTGAGCCCGATCGCTGACCAAGACAAGCAGACCAAATCAGTTCAGCACAGATCTGCTTTGAGGATTTCTCCTCTCATTTGGCGTTAGTTGTAGCGTCTAACTTTCATAATCCAGCAGGTTACACAATACAAATAACTCTTACACAAATACAGACAGCCTATACAGTAGGCTAATACAGCGACCACCTCAGCAAAAAGGGTGATAGGGTCCAACTGAGAACCACCACTATGAGACCCCACATTACATTTGTCCATGATCAAATCAAATAATGTTTACTTAAAGGACAGAGTTTCCTGTATTCTCATCAAGGAGAAGAGTGCATAAGGCAATCTCTGCTTCCTCGTGATCAGTATACCCTAGGCACAAAGGTTAACGTTAGATAATGCTAGGAACAAGTAGGGTGGCAAGTAGGGTGACAGTGCAAGGAATAGGGGACAGAGCTTACATGATGAAGGGGAAACAACATGATGGATTATTCCATCACACATAATGTGCGGAGCAGAGCTGAGCATTTCTGACAGCTGTACCACTATATAAAAAGTCCCTGCATTTGTCAATGCATTGGACTTCAGCTTGGGCAGCTCTTGGAGTTACACAGGTTGATTTTCCTTGCATTCGATTTCAGCTTGTGCACCTCTTGGAAGGGCACAGGTTGTTTTCCCATGCGGAGCTCTTGGAGAGAAGCAGGGGGAACTCCCATCTAGGCCTCGGATCATCATTTGTTTGTTTTATTGTTTGCTGTATCATTGATTATATGTTATGTACCATTATCACCTAAATATATGACCATTACTGTTATTATTTCAGATTACACTTTATTCTACCCAGTTTGGTCAGTTATAAGGCTTGGTTCCAGAATTCCCATCACAAATACAATATAAATACTGCTTTGTCTTCGTGTCATAATTAGTTTATTATTTGTATATTTATAATAATATTTTATTTTATATTTGAAAAGACAACCCTAAACAAAGCAACGCTAGTGGTTTGCTGCGGACTCGTTTGGTTTCCGGACGCTGACTTTCTTCCGGGTGTGTTCGGTGCAGCGCTGCATGATGAGGTCGGCAGTGGGCCGCGTCGGGACGGCCGGCATTTGGCCTTGGTCCTTCGGAGTGGACTCCTCAGGGAGCTTGGCTGTCGCCGGGTACAAAATGAAAGCACATGGCAACAAGGGAACGGGTTATTTCAGGACACGACCCCTGACGCTTTTGGTTTGAAACCAATATAGTTATAAACACACTTGTAAAGAAAAAACGGAATACATTGGTTTGATGATTCTTAAAGGCACCCAGTGCAACTTTCGAGGCTTAAAAATAAACATTCAATTTCTAGTCTTTTTTACGCGTAGTAAGTTTCAATAACTCCATACCATTACATACCGACATTCAAGCAGCAAAGATGAGACGTCGTTGTGTGGTGAGAACTGATAGAAAATCGATAACAACAACAATGCCGCCATTTTCTTTATTTTTTGTAACCTACAATAAATAAAGCAGGCTTCCAGTCAATGGAAAAATGGCTTCTCCCCACCGGCGATTGTTGTTGTTTACGATTTTCTATCAGTTCTCACCACACAACGACGTCTCATCTTTGCTCCTTGAATGTCGATATGTAATGGTATGGAGTTATTGAAACTTACTACGTGTAAAAAAGACTAAAAATTGAATGTTTATTTTTCATTGAATGTTTACATAAAGTTGCACTGGGTGCCTTTAACAATGTCTATGTTTAAATCTAGATAAAGAATTGTCTTGTCTGATTAATGCCAATGATTAATGGTGACATTTATTAGATTTATATATCATGAATGAATATACATCTGCTGTCCAGTTCACTATCTGGCAGGTGTGATAGAGGCATCGTTCAGTTTCACCTTTCCTGATGTGAGCAGTTATGGGCTGTTACAGATGCCGAGTACACCACCCGCATGAGTTGCTCTTGAAACGTTATTTCCTGGCTCGTAGCATTTATAGCGTTCCCGTATGTCTTTGTGATTGTGTCATGTCATTGGCTAGTGTTAGCTACATTAGCCTATTTAGCAAACCAGCCCGAAAACAAACAACACAACTTTATATTGTATTGTATGCACAGCAAGACCGTGCAATGCATAAATTGGTGCCGGAATAAAGTAGCAATGTAATCAAGTGTGTTAGAGCATTTAAAAATTGACCTTAAAATGACCAACGTGGTACAAATACAAAGAAAATCATTCTCTTTACGGGCGTAGCCATTTTTGTTGTCGAGTCGTACGGTCAGCTTCACTGAACTCGATATACTCTCAGAATTCCGATTGGGACCGAACAAAAGGGGGCGTGCCTTCGTGAATTGCCAGGACAGCTGGGATATTTTCCCACTTGCAACTCGTGCGAGTGGTGTATGAGGCATCTGGAACACACCATAAGACTTCCAGCCCAGACGTGATAAAATGGCGGTGTCGATCAGTAAGCCTTCTGAGGCTTCGTAACCAATCACGTTTGTTGTACGTTGTTATTCAGAGGTGCTGGAACATGTCAATATCACAATGTTTTGGAATGACTTCTTGTTAAGATACACCGTTTTATCCTCGGCCCCAAGACGACTCGATGGTCGATTGAGCCGCTTCTCCTAGCTAACGACAACTGCAACAGTGGCTACCATGGCGGTTATGGAAAAAAACTGGAGGTTTATGTTGTTAAATCGCAATTAACAGGACTATTGGTCCAGACTTAGAGAGGCCATTACAACCTTTCTGATTGTAGCAACAAAGAAAAGGAGGACAAACAGAGTCTTTGAATGTGACAAAGCAATACCGGAGACTTCTAACGGAATGATTATCTGTGTCAGAAGGGCTTGACCAGACCGGGTGTTCATACCTTGGTTTATCCTCTCCCTGAGCGGGGACTTCCTCCCCCCCTGGGTCAGGTCGCCCCTGGTGGTCTGCAGAAAGCGGCGGCTGTTCCTGCGGTAGGCATCCTGGCTGAGGCTCCGGCGTCCCCTGGTGTGGATGCTTTTTGGATTACGTATGGTTGACCTGCAACAAGGGAACACTGGGATTGAACTCCTGCGTGTGTGTTTGTGTGTGTGTGTAAAAGAGATATGAAACCTTTGCACGAGCGGTCCTTTTTCATGAAGTGAAACTTCAAGGCAATAGGAGGTTTCACAAGTTCTACCTAGCATGGTTTCATACTTACGTGAATTATCTCCAATAGACACTAATACAAATCTTCTATGGGACTATAAATAAGTGTGAATCATATTAATGAATTGAATTAATTGGGGATATCCAAAATAATCAAACTAATGCAGAAGTTTTTTCTTCAAAATACTCTCTTTGACATAAATGTTTACGATTGTTAAGCACAATTGTGTCCTTTCTATGTGTCCTTTTCTTCAAAATCCTCTCTTTGACATAAATGTTTACAATTTTTAAGCACAATTGTGTCCTTTCTATCACAAATCCAGCTCTTATAAGTATAAGTGGGGTGCCCTTTCTATCACATGCCCAGCTACTATTAGTACAAGTCGGGTGAGGAACGACCCTAACCGGCGTGGAGGTGGCCGTCTCTGGAAGCTGTTGTTCTGGGGTTCGGCCGGCTCCTTTCTTCCTGCACTCTTGAGAAACATGGAGGGGAAATGTCCTGTCTCATCTCCTTTCCTGTGGGTCACAGCAAACACACACGCATGTACGTGCGCACACACACACAAACACATGCACACACACACACACACACACACACACACACACACACACACACACACACACACACACACACACACACACACACACACACACACACACACAAACACACACACACACACACACACACACACACACACACACACACACACACACACACACACACACAAAAATACTAAATACCTTAACTAACTTAATGTGTATGAATATACTATATAGAATCAGATCATATAAGATATTTTTACAGTTGAAGTGGGCCAATTCATTATAAAATATGTGATTATAGGAATAAACAATGTCATAGCTGAAACCATGCCATTTGTTGCTTTGCTGGGAGTTTGTCCTTACCGCACTTCCCACCAGCCGTCTAGCAGCTTATGGATGACCTCCACCTCCTCATCGACCTCCAGGGAGAGCTCATCCTCCAGCTCAGCCTTGTAGGCCATGGTGGTGACGTACAGCTCCCCTGGATAAAACCAACAGGCAGGCCCCACACAACATTCACACGGCTGGTTTGAATGGAGAACCAAACCCCCTGATCCCTGCCTTAAAATACACTTTCCAATTTAATTTTGGGGCTGTCGCAAGAGCGGAGTGTCGCATCATCGCTTAATCGGAGGTGACCTGGTAAACATATCAGCCAATACGTTTTTAGAGTTGCCTAGTTCACAAGTAATGTTGATGTTTGGTGTTTGATTTCCATGTGGCAGGAGCATTTACATCCTTAACATCATTAAGATATATTTACTGCAGTAGTAGCATTGAAAGTAGATTGGATTTGATTAAAAAAAGTCTATACAGGTTTTGTGTTTGGGCCCTCCATTGTCAGAACCTGCTGCCAGGTCACTTGCCTGCGTAGTTGGGTTCGGCTTCCTCAGGCTCCTCTGGGGCGTCCAGAGGCTCAAGGTAGGAGGCTGGTACCCAGCCCAGGCTGGTATCACACTGGCAGAACCACCAGCCTGCAAACACACAAAACTTCATTCTAGTAATAAATGAAGCCATGCAGGACAGGACAACGTCAGCTGGAATGACCGGCCGTTTCTCACCATTTGTACTTTTCTCCACAATTTCCACCAGATCTCCTGTTTGCAGCGTGATCTCATGCTTGGAAGTCTTTTCAAAGTCGCCAATGACCCTGTAGGTGTCCAAAACGATGGGGCCTGTGATCTCTGTGGCGACAAATAGGAAGTCATATCACGACCAAAGTCAGAATGCCCCCATATCCTAACTATGTTAACATATGCTCCATTTGTATATTTGATGATTACTTTAGGATTAATTATTATATACATTCAAATAAGATCTGACATGCAAACAAGATAAGAGTTTTTGTAATCTAATACCAAATGTATTTTAATAGTGGGCCAGTGTTGCAACCCTAAAAGCGTGTTGACTTCACAAGCGGTCAGACACGTCGCGACACTCCATTGTAAGGGTGGAAGCTCCGCAGCAATTTCAGGCAGGGGAGGGGAGAGGGAGATGTGCCACAGAGGGGGAAAATAGAGAGCAAACAAATAGATTTGCACTACTTTCCGAAAAAAGGCAGAACATAGGTCTCCAACAGCATCTCAAGCGACTGCCCCTCAACAGTGAAAAGCAACCTCGAAAACATGTAATAGGTAAGGGTTATAGTGCAATAGGGAACTCTTTTATATGCCCTTAAGGACGATGGAAAACATGATATTTCTACGTCTTATTTTTTTTTTAAAAGTATTTCTACTCACCAGTTATCGTTCCGTTGAATTGGTCTTTGGACACATAATTGGTTTCATTTTTACTGGTCCCATTCCTGAGAGATGAGTGTGAGATAAGAGATGAGTCATTAGGCTTGTAAATCATGTCAAATGTCATCTGAAGTCAAATAAAGTTCAACTCATTATTGTCTTGGCACTATCTCAAGCTCCTCATGATGTGCATTGGTTCACACAGCAACAGCAATGATAACAAACAAGCTGACGAGACAGGGGAAATGATTCCACCAGTGAAGGGTAGCGTGAAGGTGACACTGACGGGCTCAGTGGGTTCTCATCCTCAGGCCGAACGGCGAAGAAGCTGCAGACCAGGCGACATCGGGAGATATGCGGCGGCTGGCTGATGAGGGAGCGGCAGTACTCTGCCAGGGGGCTCTGCCGGGTCTCTGCGGCCTTCTGGCTGTCCAGCCAGCTTGGTGCTAAGAACATCCAAATCACAGAAGAATGAAAAAACATACACTGAAATGGACCAATGGCAAAACGGGCATGTTCTCGATGGACATCATTTTGGTTTTTTTGTGCTTTATTTTTCTCGCCGTTTGTTACAAACGAGCCAAACTCCCTGATTAAAAACTGAGGCTCTAATTCTACAGAACTGGGGCTTCTTATTTCAAAGCAACTCTTAAATAGCAGGTGCCAGCTGGAGTTTGCTTTCAATCGGAAATGTTAAGGATATTTTGAATGACCTTGAATGCCTGATGAGGAAGTGGAATGTATGGTGAAAACACGACAAATGCAACACATGGGTTTCTGTTGTGACAACTGGGCATGACAAAAACTGCCAAGCTAAATTTCACAACAGCCTTTCGGCATTTCCTATTGTTATATTGCAAAGTTAATATTCCCCTTATTTGTTTGACTTTGGGGCAATGGATTTCAGAATGTTGATATTAGTTTGCTCAAGAAAATGAACTTTCCATATATTTTTGGTATGTTATACTTTCAATTGTAATGGAAAGTCATCCGCAAATGTTGTTTTGATACGATTTTGCCCATATTCATTGTTTGTTCCCATAGTGAAACCTCATGCACGCAGCACAAAGGTTGTAATACACTTGTAATACACAAGACTTGACAAATCTTACAGACAACCAGATTTTGTGATTCAGACAAGCAAAAAATAAATAATCAGGAAGTTAGTATTAAAATGTCAAGCATCAAGCGAAACGAGTCAGGAGAGGTATGGCGGGCAATTACGAAAGTCGAAACACTACATCAGGCTGTCGTACTCCGTGAAGTTTGACATGGTCAACAACTTGCAAACTGGAATCCCCCACAACACCTTGACCAAAAGTCTTCACATGTCCGAATGTGTCCCTTGATGTCTACCAATAGAGTGCTCTCTTGTGAACACTCAAGAGAGCACAGAAGGGTTTAATTAAGAGTTTTAATAACAAACCTATCTAGCAGCTACTTGTATGTTCAAGCGAAGGCAAACAATAAGCTTGACCTAAGGATAATAATAAGGTTGGTAATTAAATACATCACAATAGAACAGTGAGCGATCTTTCCTCCTTATCTGGCGATCCGACCCCATGGCCCCAGTGTGTTTTCTTTTTGCGGGTAAACAGTTATGGTCCTGCTGTGCAATTTAATAAAATCTTTCCACTATGTTTGAACCTAGACGCAAACAACTAAAAGGAAGTTTGAACCTAGACGCAAACAACTCATCATCATTTATTTAGACCAGTTAGTTGTAGCCAATATTGCACCTTTATGGTCAGCTTGGGTAACACTCCTTGGGTTGGCATGCCTTTGGTTTCCTTCCTCATCAGTGCAATAATTGTATCACCATTTAATACAATCAGATAAGCCTTATACTTACATGACTAGGGCACTTCATAATAGGGCGTAACAGTTACCATCCCCTTTTTGACCAGCTCTGGTTCCGGATGTAAATTTCCCATTTATTTTCATCGGCTTTTCGTAAAATCATTATATAAAGAGAATTAATCATGGAACCAAGCCAATCGTTCTTCAAGGTAGTCGTGACCATAAAACGTTTTATTCGGGGCAAAGAATTATTTGGAAAACAGAAGAAAAGGCAAGGGTACAAGACAGTGCATATTATTTTTGTGAACGAGTGAGGAACTACTCAGAACATAACGTTACTAGTATTTATAACATGTGAATTCATTCTCGTATTCCAGGGACGTATTTACTCAAAAATATGTATTCCTTGCCTTTTTTCCAACCCAAATTACAAAGAAAGCACTGCTAGTGATATATCATATAATTGTACCTATTTTTATAATATATTCTATCTCAACATATTTTCAGCCTATACAGTAGTGTTGGCTCATTCGTTCGCAAACCGGTTCGAATGAACGAGTCTTTAGGACGAACGAACCAAACCGTTTCTCTCATTCGTCTCGTTCACCATTTGATTAACCGGAAACTCGACTGAACAAACAAACAAGTTTTCGGTAGCACTAACTCCACTGAGTCTGACTGACTCAGCTGAGAACCGTGCAATGGCGTGCATTCCATGATGCGATTCACCGCTACCGGAAACTAGGCTGATTCGCGAACGACTCCTCCCAGTTCAGTCGAGTTTCCGGTGAATCGATTCACCGGCAACTCGACTGAACTGGGAGGAGTCGTTTGCGAATCGTTTGTTCGTTCAGCCTGGTTTCCGGTAGCGGTAAATCGCATCATGGAATGGACGCCATTGCACGGTTCTCAGCTGAGTCAGTCAGACTCAGTGAAGTTAGTGCTACCGGAAACTCGACTGAGCGAACGAACGAACGAACGATTCGCGAACGACTCCTCTTGGCGAACTGAATCACGCGAACTGGATCACGGAAACGAATCATTAAATCCACCACTGTACAGCTCATTTCCTCTATAGTTCTAACCACAACTCAAACTTTCACTTTCGCGGGTGCAGTAAACGCTTCCTGGTAACAGCGAGCTCCACCAATCATAGACGTTGTATCACACTTCAGGATTTATGGGTAGTGTAATGGTTTCAATGACATTGCGAATAAAACGTGTTTTTCCAAAAAAATTGATGTTGCCCCGTTTAACTTGTGGCCTCTACAGGAGCAAATACTGTCAATTCCCAATAGTGATGATGGATTTCATGATTATTTTCCTTTATTCAGTTCCCGTCAGTCAGTTCGCCGAGAAGAATCGTTCAGAATAGTTAATTCATTCGTTCGTTCAGTCGCGTTTCCGGTAGCGGGGAATCGAATCATGGAATGCACGGTTCTCAGCTGAGACAGTCAGACTCAACTCCTCCCTCGTTCAGATTCTCAAATGATCGTGCGAGTCAGTCATCAACACAACATTACAACTTTAACCAAATGCATCAGGATGGGGGGGGTGTAGTTCATTATTGGATGTTTAAAATATCAGCAAGATAACACTTGATTGAGAGAAGAATCAGGTCGGTTCGTTCAACGACCCATTACTAATTCACAATTTAACGGCGCGTTATATGTATCATTTGGATGGTTACGACATTAAGGGCCCTATCTTGCACCCAGCGCAATTTACTTCCTACATCGTTGTTAGTTTGCAACCGGCGTAAAGCTGATTTTCCCCCGCAGCAAACTCGGTCCACTACACTTGTGCCCTGATGGGCGTGTTGGTGAAAAGCAGAGGCATTTTCCGGCGCAACTGATGCATGGTGCTATTTTACTGATCGAAGTGCTGGTCTAAGTGCACTAGCAGCGCGTTTGGTGTTGCTATTTTGACATACAATGGCAGGTCGGAACCTCAACATATGCTTACACACCAGTAGGCTACACAGCACAAACATGCAAACGATTAGCCTAATTTAAATATTATGATGATGATGTGGATTGTGGAAGAAAATGTTGTCCATAGCTGCCTGAATGAACACTGTAATAGGCTATGCCATGCGTTAAAATAATAATAACAATAATTAACTCGAGCAAAGTCGGCTATATCCCAGCCTTTCAAACCAAAGAAGAACAGCTGATACAGCGGTAAGAAGTTGTACTTTAAAAACAATGCCTCTGCCGTACAGCAAACACATATTTTCGCGACACAGACAGACATCGTGTACAAGCCAATAATTTTTAGGATTGATGAGTATGTGATGAGTATGTGGGTGCACACACGCGTGTGTGCACCCACATACTCATCACATACTCATTGCATACTCATCTGTTTAAACGCAAACTAAACACGTAACGCATAATACAGTCCATGGCAATGTATATTAACAGGGGGAAACATGCATATTATGAAAACAAGTCGTTAACAATAATGTAAACAATACTGGTAAGAAACTATGGTTGTTAATGTATTGCAGCATATCATTAAATAGACCCACAGTTGCGGCAACAAGACCGCATATCATACATGTGTTAAGTATTCTTGGCCGAAATTTACATGTTGACTCAGTGTTTCCCATTGTGAATTAGGCCTATTATTTGGCCATAAACTGAGCAATTGGAAGTTTGAAATTCATGTGATCATGCCTCTGTCTCAAAGCAGACTGCAAACGCGCCGTCAAAATATCAACTCGTCAAGTTCAAATGCGCTGGCTCTTAAAGGGGACGGGATATGGAACTCTCATTTGTTTGTTTGTTGCACATTACGCCGAAAACTAACCACCGGGTTTCAGACCAACACATTTTAGAATTGCGTCGGGCGCAAGATTAATTTATACAACGGTATAATAGCATCAGCGCCAGAGATCCGCCCACAAAGCTACTTGCGTTTCGTGCTTCTCACTTGCTTTCCATGCCATTAAAATAGGACCCTCAGGCTTTTAATCAAAATCTCTATGATGAAAATTAATGGGATTTTTACTTCTGGAACCACACTGTTGCGCTCTATGTGAATTGTGTCGGGAAGTTGTAACGTGCTCTTTGTGGCTAGTGCAAACCACTTTATTTCATCCACCCCAAAATAATCCAGTGACTTCCACACTTCAATCTTCGTTTTAATGTAGATTTGCTTTTTTGATCATTAAAATAACGCATTCATGTTAATGAAATTAACTACATTAGAAGTTAAAAGGATCTGCATTGTTGCAGCACTACCTCAAGTTCTCAATGAAAGATAGACAGCTGATTTTTTTTCCTTTTCGTGATAACAGGTCCACAATCCTTCTTTCATTTCGCATGTCCAAAGTCCGGCTCCCTTACGAAAATGTATTATTTATAGCCCGCCAGCCTGCCACCGTTGCAATTTCTCTTTTCACCACATGGTGGCAGCACCATTCTGGCGCTAGCCTCATCCGCGACCCCCATGGACCTGACCCCTCCCCCCCACAGGTATGCTATTAAGGGTTAGCAATTGCATGGACGCATTCCTACATCATGGCTGCTGTAGATATATGTAATGAGCAAGCAATGTTTTTGTTACTTATAATGCTATTTAAGTTTAATCTACTATTTAATTTATGTAGTATTGACTCGGTTTCAAGTAATATGGACTGAAGATGGAGTTGAGTCAAATAGCAATATCTATTTAAGTTAACTTATTGTGTTAGTTGTCTTGACATAATTTCAAGGCAGCATGGACACTCAAATTTTTAAATTGAAACAACAAGATCGGGTTTACAGTGTATTTCTCACTTCTCGCTTGTGTGATGTGATCTGGAAATTGTCTGGAAGAGTATGTTTATTTTTTTGTGGTCAAATTGTTAGTTTCCTATTGTTCTGAGATGATGAAATTGAAGAAAAGACAATATTTTTATTTGACTTGTTGCGTTTTTTCTTGAAGAAAGTAGTCCAAGCCTTGGTCGCTTTTAACTCACTTTATTTGTTAAAGTAGGCATATTTCGGTATGGTAACTATGAAGCATAAGGGAGGGAATTGTATTTAACACGTGAGAGAGAAATACCGTGAGCTACTTCAAGCCACGGGCTTAGTCCCGTATCTCTCCGTTGGTGTACCTATCTTTCTCTGTCCTCTCCATCTGAATCACGCGCTTTTGCCCGTCAAGTGGGCGTGGCCTATGTGAAGTGGGCGTGGCCGGGATGACGTAATGGCTCCGCCATCCTCACCTGTCTAAAGGTGCTGCCATCTGTGGCTGGAGTAGTTATTGCAGCTTATTCCATGCTGCCTTGAAATTAGCTTATACAGCTTATACGTCTTCCTAGTAGCTATGTGAGGGTAATGCAGCTTGTGTGTTCGATCCTGCTTCCTAATGGCTATGTGGGGGCAGCTTATGTGCTTAAAATACGTAACAGACTGCAATTGTTGTAATACAGTTTATGTGAATTTGGTATGGTCAAAAAGTAGTCATGAAATCATACATACGTCTTCTCAAATTAACTTGGACAACTATTCCTCAATGCTTGCTCCTTGTGTGGTGTGATATACAAGTTGTGAAAGAGACTTGTCAAATTGAAGTCTATTGCAGACTACTGCATATCATATATATATCGTATATATATTTAAAGAGCCCATGCCATTAAAATCACATTTTTCCTATTGTTTGTTAAATAACATAGGTCTGAATAAGTTTGTGAGCTGTTGTAAGTTTTAAATCTATGCAGTTTGTCTGCTGAATGCAATAGGCAATGAAAGGAAAAAGGCAGAAGAAATGAGCCGATCTGGATAAGGTGACACTGTGACGTAGCGTTGTCAAATTATTATTCATGGCCCTGCCCACTTGGTTGGTTCGTAACCACCCACAATAATTCTGAAGGAGTCGTGATTGAGCTAGTGCTAAATGCTAATACGTGTACGGTAGTTGCTTAGTTCGTAGTAACAGGCTAGTTACAGAATTTTGAATGCAATGGCAGAACGACATCGAACTACATGAACTGCGACATGCTGCCTGCCGCCGGTTGCCGCGAGGCACCACCGCCGCGAAGCACCACCGCCCGGCAGCGGGCAGCCGGGCGGTGGTGCCTGATTGATGTGGAAGTGGAAGAACCAGAGACGTCGGAGAACCCGACGAAGTCCTTTGTGATTCATTATATCGTCGGGACGTGCACACAGCTTTTGGCCGTGATAATATGTATTATTTGATATAGATATCTATGTATTATATGATATTATTTAGATATAGAGCTCCAGGACTGTAACGCAAGTGTTGTACACACGTCGGACTCTCGTCTCTGGTATTTCTCCAACTAGACTCGTAGTGGGGGTTATCTCAGCCATGGTTGAGAATGGATTGGGGGAAAGGAACTTTGGCTTTGACTCCCTGAAGTCATGAACCACGACATGGAGGAGAAAGGGATTGTTGACCGCGGTCGTCTCCCGCCGGAGCCTCGCTGCCGATGGACCACCGCCTCGGCTTCAGGAGGCGGTGATTAGCGCTGACCGCTGCCGAGGCGGCGGGAAGCAGGGCTCAAGCGGGATACATTCGCGGCCAACAATCCCTTTCTCCTCCATGTCGTGGTTCATGTAGCCTACTTCAGGGAGTCAAAGCCAAAGTTCCTTTCCCCCAATTCATTCTCAACCATGGCTGAGATAACCCCCACTACGAGTCTCGTTGTAGAAATACCAGAGACGAGAGTCCGACGTGTTATGCGCCATCACACCAACAGCAGAACGGTTATCCAAATAACAAGGAAGTGTACAACACTTGCGTTACAGTCCTGGAGCTCTATATCTAAATAATATCATATAATACATAGATATCTATATCAAATAATACATATTATCACGGCCAAAAGCTGTGTGCGCGTCCAGACGATATAATGAATCACAAAGGACTTAATCGGGTTCTCCGACGTCTATGGTTCTTCCACTTCCACATCAATCTGAAGTAGACGCGGTCGTTTGAGATTGATAATAACCTATCGTCTGGAGGCTCACACAGCTTTTGGCCGTGATAATATATATTATATATTATATGATATAGATATCTATGTATATTAATATGGGTTTCTAAGAGCCATTGCGATACATCCACCGTAAACAGAGCGCATGGTACCGTGGCTACAAGCTGCTCAGGGCCAGGTGATAATATATATTATATATTATATGATATAGATATCTATGTATAATATGGGTTTCTACGAGCCATTGCGATACATCCACCGTAAACAGAGCGCATGGTACTGTCAGTGGCTACAAGCTGCTTAGGGCCACACCCCCACCCCCCTCCTTGACCTGCCTTGACACGCCCACCGTATACAGAGCGCATGGTACTGTGGCTACAAGCTGCTCAGGGCCACACCCCCACCCCCTCCTTGACCTGCCTTGACACGCCCACCGAAACAGCGCGTTTGGGGGAAGCTCAATGTGCGACTGTTTCGGAGTGACTGTAACTCTGCACCACGGCTGAATTTCGGGGACGTCTTTGAATACTGTGTTTGTGGCCCACTAATACCTATATTAAAGCATCCATAAATAGAATGGCATGGGATCTTTAATAAAAATTATGAAATGCAATTAATTTGCCTGTGACTTTATTATGGTCCAAAGATATGCGGGAGAGGCATTCGGCCCTCGAGGTATTTACATTTTTTAAACATGGCCCCCTTTGAAAAAAGTTTGGACACCCTTGACCTAGAATCTGAGCATCACACATAGCACTTCAGAATTTCCTGACCCTCCTTCCCGACAGCCTACGAACTTGCAGAATGTTTTGAAAGGCAGAAGATTGGTCGGCGACACCCTTTTAGTGTTGTCTACCGGCCAAGACACGGAACGAATGCATGGTCCTGCGATTGCCTAATCTGACACGTTGACTATTGGCCACCATCATGAAAGAGAAATGTTACGTTTAGTCTGATCTTGGACTGTTGGCCGCTTCCTACCTGGTAATGTCGGGATGGTTCTGTCTTTCTTCTCGATCGCCCCTGACTCAATGGGAAACATCTCTTTCAGCGTTTTCTATGAACCAGAAAGATGTTCAACAACAAGCATAGATTTAGCCTATTTTGTGGGTCAAATTTGCTGAAAGAAATTCATAAAAAAAAACTGTACAGACCAACCATGATAATCTACATGGTTACAGTTACAGTTGAGTTAAGCTTCATTTGGCTAGAGGTTACGGTATATTTCTATCGGGGGGGGAACTCACATGAAAAGTGTGAACCTCGGGGTACCGGCGGTAGATGAGTTTCTCAGAGAGGTCACTCCACTTCACCATCAGCATGTACACCTGCTCATTGCAGGGCGAAACAAGTGCAATCTGACACAGCAATCATCACACAGTACAGCTAAATGTTTTAAGTGAATACTTAGACCTGTCCTTCATTCGTGAAAGACATTCAAAGGCGTGTGTCAATGCTGGAATATACGGTAGGCCTCAAGTACATAAAAACAAAAAACACAAAAACTCAAACCGACCTAAAAGTAATTTTACAACAAAAAGCATTAAGCAGTTGGTCTCAAGAGGACAGTTGCTCATCTGACATTAACAAATGAATAAAAAGAAAGTATTTAGTAATAAGCAGCCTTCACTAGGTAAACAGTAAAGTGTATCTTAAACCCATAGTGGCTGCGTAAGAAGGATCCAGGTCTTACAAAGTGCTGGCTGGGAAACAGACGCTTCTCGTATCCCAGCAGCTCCACATGGCGGACGTAGATCTGCTCCATGCTGCTCAGGGCCAAACTGCATCTCTTCTGGGAGGGATCTGGGGACCGACAAGCTTATATAGCATCCAGATTGTGTGTGTGTGTGTGTGTGTGTGTGTGTGTGTGTGTGTGTGTGTGTGTGTGTGTGTGTGTGTGTGTGTGTGTGTGTGTGTGTGTGTGCGTGCGTGCGTGCGTGCGTGCGTGCGTGTGTGTGTGTGTGTGGCAATAAGCTTACCACAATGGTCACCTCCTCTTTAGCAGTCTTTGAAACTATCCTAATGCAAGCACACATTTGTGAAAAGAGGAAGTGTGACTGTGACTGGGAAATACCAAAAGATAAAGAGTGGAATCATTCCTTACGTCCAAGAGAGCATTTCTGATATTTCAGAGGATCTTTTAATGATTTGCCAATGTAGAGATAACAAGCAAAGATGACAAATGAAAAAGCTACATTTTACAAAAAATAAAATGCATCAATAAATGAGAGAAACCACAACCAGAGAAGGGGAAGTGACTCTCTCTCTTTCCATCTCCCCCACCCTCACCCAAACATAAATAGTAACAACGAATCTCCCCAAGACAAACAGATGCAGACAGAAACAAACACAAACACAAACACAAACACACACACACACACACACACACACACACACACACACACACACACACACACACACACACACACTATTGGGTTGAGGTCAATTAGATCTCGTTATTGTTATTTTAGTGTTTTAAATGTTAAGAGCAACTAAGGAAGTGACATCCACCATCAGTGTAATTGTCGCAGAAGGTGACTAGGGCGGGACAGTACATTAATTGCAAAGACAGTTGATCCCCCCCAGATCCCGAACAATGGACTCTGACTAGAGCCGTTATTCCCTGCCCCTAGGGGCACTGTGGGTTGGGGTGTATGTTGTGTTTTTTCTTGTACACAGTAGAAGAGGGACCAGGAACTGAACGATCATCGCTGACCTAGCTACGCCAGGAAGGACCTCTTGGAAGTTCTTCAGTTCCCGACAACGCCTGTGAGAAAGGTACGTATCTTAGCCTTACGTCTGGTTCCAATAACGTCACCCAACACTGAAGCATTGCTTTGTTTATCTTTTCCGTCTAGAAGTTGTCTCGTACAACGACGTAATCGGAGTCTGTCTTTATCATCCAACTCTATACAGCAGTAGTAGACTAGTGTGCATGCCCGGGACTCCAGCTAACCCTGCCCCCGGTACCGACGTCCATCCGGTTACTACAAAATGAAGGCATTCCTTACACTATTATTCCATAATACCACATCTCCCTTTCTTTGAGAACAAAGGGTGGACTACCTTTGTCTCTGCAGGTCTGAAGGGGTTTATCATGCCCTTTTGCTGGAAGACCTGTCCCTGATCTGTCCCTGTTTCAACCATAATGGGAACTATTACTTTAGCAGGCTGTGTTCTCAAAACTTAAACTCTGAGGTTTCAGGTAAACAGTAGAGCAGAGCAATTTAACAATCACATTTCACTCTCTTTTTCTTTCTTTTTTTAGTGTAGAAAACAAACCAATAAATCACCAATCAAGTCTCTGCGGCTTTCTCACCTCTCTCCCACACCTGGTCCGCACATTCTCTGTGCCGGGGCCCTCTCTGCTGGGTGATGTTGTCACTGGTGGAGCTGGTTCTGGTGCAGATTAATCTTTTTCCATCAGCGTTGTCTACCCCACTGTTGTGCTGCAGTGGCACCAAGTAATGCTGGTTCCTCCTCAGTGTGCCCTGAGGCACCTGGACGATATAAGAGCGAGCGGTGTTGTGTGTAGATAGCACTGTGCCCTGGACTCGTGCATCGGTGACCCACACATCCTCCCCAGGTACGGGTGTCTCCAGGTTTCTCGCTCAGTGTCTCTTGTCGAAGGATCTTGCGTCGTTCCTCCCCTTCTCCCTTTCTTTGGCCTCCAGCGCATTGTAGTCAGGCAAAACTGGATTCAGCAAAGTTGGAGGGGAACGAACTGTAGTGCGGAGGCGGCGCCCCATCAACAGCTCGGCTGGGCTATAGCCGTTCTGTAGAGGGGTTGCTCTGTATGCCAGCAATGAAAGATATGGGTCTGATGCCTTTGTTATCATGTTTTTCACGGTTTGTACAGCGCGTTTCGCCTCCCCATTGCTCTGAGGAAACTTGGGGCTGCTTGTGATGTGCACAAAGCCATACTCTGCTGCAAAGGCTTTAAAGTGGCTACCTGAGAACTGGGGCCCATTGTAACTTTTTAGAAATTCACCAATTCCATGACGAGAAAACATGAATTTCATGTGCACCACCACTTCTGTGGTCCTTGTTGGTGACAGCAGCGTAACTTCCACATAACTTAAGAAATAATCTACTACCAGTGGATAGGTCTTGCCTTTCAGCGTGAAAAGGTCAGCTCCCAAAGTTTGCCAAGGCCTGTCTGGCATCTCTGTTGGCATCAGCGGCTCTTTGACGTTCCTTCTCTCTTGAATGCAGGTCCTACATTTCAGCACCATGTCATTCAGCTGGCTGCTAAGTCCTGGCCACCATGCCGTCTGTTTGGCCTGGCCCCTGCACTTTGTCACCCCCAGGTGTCCCTCATGTAGTCTCTGCAGCACATCACCTTGTAAGGCCGATGGGATGACGAACCTCGTGCACGACAGCAGAACTCCATCGTGCACAGTCAGCACTGCTTTACCAGCCCAGTAATGTCTCAGCACTCCCTGTAGCTGGCTTTTGTCAGGCCAGCCGTCTGCAGTACTCCATCAGTACAGAGCATGTGCTGGCTGCCTTCAGGTGGTCGCGTAGGCTGCTCAGATAATCTCCACTGACAGGAATGTTGCTGATGACAGAGTCGACATAGATGTTGGTGTCCTCTAGTAGGCTTGTATATGTGTGTGCTCTTGCCACTTTCAAAGGAGCACGAGATAAGGTGTCGGCTGTCCACAGGCTTTTGCCAGGGACATGATTGACTGTATAGTTGTACCTCATGAGTCTCATCCTAAACCTTTGGATTCTTGGTGGGAGGTCATCCAAAGCTTTCCCTCCCAGCAAACTCACAAACGGCTTATGATCAGTTTCCAGCTCGAATGGTTTTCCCAGGATGAAACAGCTGAACCTTTTTACATGCCCACGTCGCAGCCAATGCCTCCTTCTCCACTTGAGCATAGTGCTGCTCTGTTGGTGACATTGACCTGGACGCATATGCCACAGGTGACCACATGGCATTGCTCTTCTGCAGCAGGACTGCCACCAGGCCAAAGGGAGAGGGGTCAGCAGAGACTTTTAGTGCACTGTTTGGGTTGTATAGCGTGAGCACTGGTGTGGATGACAGCTCTGTTTTTAACTGATCAAAGGCGGCCTGCTGCTCTGCCCCCCAGTACCAGTGGTTCTCCTTGGACAGCAGGTCTAGCACTTTGTCTTTTTCAGCCAGGTTAGGCAAGCTGATTGACCATGCCCAGAAAACTCCTGAGTTCGCTGACATTTTTGGGTGCATCCATCTCTTGTACTGCTCTCGTCTTCTCTGGATCTGGCTTCACTCCATCTGCTGAAATCACATGACCCAGGAATCTGACGGTGTGGCGTGTGAGCTCACATTTGGCCATGTTGAGCGTAATGCTGGCCTTTTGTACCTTCTCTAGAACCGCATGTAGCCGCACATCATGCTCCTCCTGCTCCTCCTGCGTCTGTCCCCAGACCAGGATGTCATCCATGTGACCCAGTACCCCCTCCAGGCCACTGGTCACTTCTGTCACCATCATCCTTTGAAAGTGCTTGGGGGCTGATGCTATGCTGAAGGGTAGACGGTTAAAATAGTAGCGCCCAAAAGGCGTGATGAAGGTGGTGTATTTGGCAAACTCTTTTGTCAATGGTACTTGCCAATAGCCCCTGTTGGCATCTAATTTGCTGAATACTGTTGCACCAGCTAGCATGCCCAGAGTGTGTTCGACAGAAGGCAGGATAAACTGTGAGGGGAAAAACGGTCTGTCTAGTTACTGGACCAGATAAAATGAGACGGAGAGGTAATAAAGTCTGTCGGCACGAGGACCTTGGATTTATTAAGTAAAGTGGCAACGGTTATACAGAGTCATAAAGCGTGAGAAATCGAATATGTCTCAGTCCCTAATCAGCGCTGATGGTTCATCCAGAGCTTCGCCTCCGTGGAAGGTCCGCTTCAGAAGAAGATGAAGAGTTCCTCAGTGATACAGTCTTATGCTGTATCCTCCTCTCGATGAGGTGTGTGCGTTTGAGATGTGTGTGGTTCTGTGTGTTTTTGCTTGACCTTGGCTCTCAGGCCCCTAGTATCTGCATGTGTTCCTCCTAGTGGGGGAGAGCTCCTGAAGTGTCTCCTGTGTGGTAAATTAATGTAGCTCTCCCGTTCTTGAGGATGACTGGTGCATTGTCTGAGTGTCCACCATCTGCCAGCCTGGGAAATGGGGCCTTCGGCTCCGGCCTTGACCTGACTATATATTATCATGTTTGTGTTCGTTGGGTTAGAGCAAGAGTTGACTATATTGTAATGTGTCTGCCATGTGATGTGCTCATCAGGCTAGGGTAGGAGTTAGCTATATTTATACTGTACATGTGATGTACTCAGCAGGTTATTTTGCCCAACATCTTCATACTGATTCATTCATTTTTGAGAAATCCAAACAAATGCGCAGTGTATCTCTGGCTACACCTAGGACAGAGGGTACATTGCCACCTGGCCCAAACAATGGGCGTGTCGACACTACCAGGCACTTCACATCATGCCCCCCTGTAATGTCATGGTACACCTCGGCTGGCAGGGCGGTGACATCAGCACCAGTGTCTATTTTAGAGCACACTTATGTTTGTCTCACTTGTAGCTGCACCGTCCACGGGTCTTTTTTCCAGCATCCATGGCCCCCAGGAAAAAGCTCTCTTCTTCCTCTGTAGTGACAGCATTCAGAGATTTTGCACTGTTTCTGCACACCTTGCCATAATTTCCATTTTTTCCACAGTTGTGACACACAGCATCTTTAGCAGGGCATTCCAATATTCCATGCGAGGGCATTTTTCCACATCTATTACAGGCCTTTGAACCTGGCTGTGGCCATGCATTAAGTTTATTTTTGCCTGGTGTTTGTGCTTGTGGCTGAGGCTTTGAGGGAAATTTGGGTTTTCTGTAGCTTTTAGCATGCACAGCATCAACATTAGAGCACTTGCTAGCACAGTCATTTTCACCTCTTAAGTCAGACTGCTGACGTCTTACTTCTTCAGAATGCCGTATCTTTGTTATAGCAGTTTCAAGGGTAAGGTCTCTGTCTAACTGTAGCTTCTCTGACAATGAGAAGTTTCTCAGCCCGAGCACTATCCTGTCGCGGATCAGCTCATTCTGTAACTGTCCATATTTGCAGTGTTCAGCTAATCCGTATAGAGCAGTGATGAAGGAATCCACCATTTCTCTTAGCAGTTGCACACACTGATTGAACTTGGCTCTTTCGTAGATTACATTCTTTTTAGGCACAAAAAATGCATCAAAGCCCGCCTTGACATCCGTGTACATCTTCCTCTCATCCGCAGTCAGCGTTAGCCCCTTTATCACATCTTCGGCTTCATCGCCCATGCAATAACCTAACGTGTTCACCTGGTTTTCCTCCGACGACGTAGCGTTTAAGTTGCTTGCAAGCCGAAAGCAGTCGAATATCCTAATCCAACGCTCCCATTCTTGAGGCTTCGTCAAATCGAATGGATCTGGAGGTTGTATTGTGAACGTAGCAGTTGGTGTAGGTTGCGCCATATCTGCCGGCTTGTCTCGCATTCATCCGCCAAAAAGATACACTTTTCTCTTCTTCGTCTTTTTATTTTTTTTACATCTTTTTTTTTTCTCTCCGCTTACAAGTCGCCCAGTTCTGACACCATGTCAAGTTATTCTTATAATGAGGCTCGTACAAAGACGTAATCAGAGTCTGTCTTTATTATCCAACTCTGTATAGCAGCAGTAGACTAGTGTGCATGCACGGGACGCCAGCTAACCCGCCCTCGGTACCGACGTTCATCCGGTTACTACAAAATAAAGGCATTCCTTACACTATTATTCCCTAATACCACAGAAGTCACCCTCCGTACCGGTACAATCATCTAGCCACTCAAGCCTCCATGACCGGCGAGGGCTGTTGTGGACGGACGGATCCCTACACCACGTTGCACAGTAGTGTTTGTTTCGTTTGTTTTACACCAACTCGCCGTTCGAGAGACTAGTTTGGGGCAAGTTGGAGCGGACGATTTTATCTCTTACTTTATCTTGTTTGTTTGTTTTGTTTATGTAGAGTCTTATGTTTTATCCGTAGAGTCTATCCTCCCTTTATTGGATCCCTATCGTATAGGGGGTGGTAGCTATGGTAAGCACTGTCTGATAACAGGCCTATTGGTTCAGCAAGCCCTTTCAGCAAGCCCTTTTCTCCAATGATCATGTTGTGGTGATTATGCATGCATGGATAACGTGTTTTTAAAGGAACACTCCACCCATTTGCATTAAGCTTTGCATTGTTAGAAACCCAGTCATACTTTTGAATGGTCATGCAACACTCTCTCATTTTCCCCAGAGACGGGAGAAATCCGTATTTACCGGTTATATTACTCTTTCTATATAATTATAAGGAAATATAAGAGGGGGGATTTCTATTGCGACTACAAGCACTAGTTCCCACCCTTTCAAACCCGCCCATAGGGGGTGGGACCTAATGCGCTAACAGACCGATCAAAGATCAGTGCCAGTGCGTTAGACTTCACCTGCAGAAAACGAGGCTGAAGGTACTGAATACGCAGACGGACACAATATGGAGGATTGGGATTTTGAAGTTATGGTAGAAACGGATGTTCGTGGCTACCTTTATGAGCCACAATATAGCGACGAGCAGCTGAGGGTTATGGAGGAACAGGAGGCGGCGGAAGCTGCCGCCGCTACAGCCGAGGCAGAAGACCTGCCTGCCGCAGACGAGGAGCCCGCAATGGTCTGTCTGCTGCCGAGAATTCCAGCGTTGCCAATTCCTTCTGGTCGAAATCACGGAATCGGAGGAGGAAATTAGGGCCGTCAAAATGAATGCGTTGACGCAGGGTGATTCATTTGCGATTAATTATACTAACGCATTAACGCATGTGCAAAATGACCCGCACAATATATCTCACACAGCGAATTCCAGCGGCCGCTCTGCACTACTCGCCGCTAGTCGCCGCTCTAGAGCTTTGGCTGAGAAACAAGATGGATACCAAACCGAAAGAAGCTGTTGGCCCTCTGGATGGAAAGTTTGAGTGTAAAAAAAACAAAGATGGAACACTTAATAAACAAGCAGTGATTTGCACACTCTGCAGGAAGGAGTTTTCGTTTCACCGAAGCACTTTCAGCCTAAAGTACCATATCAGCGCAAAGCATGCGTTTGTCGGCGCTTCAAGTTCTGGGGCAAGTCCAGGGGACTTGCCTCAGACAACGCTCACCGAAGGCCGTGCATTAAGTAAGTCTATTTCGGAGAACTTGCAATAATATTGCCAAATGGATTGCAAAAGACTGTCAGCCGATTAATATTGTTGAGGACAAGGGCCTAGCGGAAGTGTTACAAGTTGCTCAAGAGGCACAGTAATGACTAAAATCCATGACCTCTACAAAACGGAAAAGAAAAAAGAAAGATGAGGATATGATAGCAATATGATAGCTGCGGCTAGACTTCGGCCATTTGACCACATGCCTTGCATAGCTCACATCCTACAGAGAAGCATCACGGTGAGCCTCTCTGACAGCGGATTTGTGCATGCATTGTCCAAGTCTCACAAAATTGTGGGCCACTTCAAACACAGTCTGGCAAACACCGCGGAGCATCAAGCACAACAAGCTGCCCTTGGACAGCGGCAGGAGCAGCTCGTTCAGGACGTTCCAACACGTTGGAATTCGACGGTGGATATGGTCAAGCGTCTGAACCGCAATAAAGCAGCAATAAAAGCAACCCTGGACCAACAGCAGTGCAAACTCTTTATGGTTGAGACTCTTCTAGAGCCCTGTCGGTATGTAATCCACATATTAATTATTAATAGGCCTATAGGTTGAAATAAAATGTAATTGATTAAATTGAAATGATATGTTACCTTTTTGTAAACTACCAACTTCTGTTGTAATAACTTAAATTGTCTCTCGTGTGTGTGTGTGTGTGTGTGTGTGTGTGTGTGTGTGTGTGTGTGTGTGTGTGTGTGTGTGTGTGTGTGTGTGTGTGTGTGTGTGTGTGTGTGTGTGTTTTATTGTAATTGAGATCCTGGGTGGGGAGGCCTATGTATCCTGATCTGTTGTACTGCCTGCCCTCTGCCACTTGCGTCATGTAATGGAGGTCTCTGAGGAGGACCCTGCATATGTGGTGAGATTTAAGACAGCATTCAAAGAAGACCTAGCCTCCCGCCAAGAAAAGACCAACAACGCATGGCTCAAGCTTGCAACGGCCCTGGATCCACGCTTTAAAGACTTGAAGACCCTGCCCAAGAGTGAAAGAGAAGAGGTGTGGACCACACTGGGAGGCATGCTGCATGAACAATCACCAAGAATGTCTCCACAGACTTCTGAAGATGGGCCACCCAAGAAGAAAATGAGCGTGCTCCTACTAATGTGCTCAGATTCTGATGAGGAGGTGCAGCCTGGCAGAGATGTACACAGGTACAGGGCAGAGCCCAGCATTAGTGTGGACGACAGTCCCTTGCAGTGGTGGTCTGCTCATTCGGGAGCCCATGACAAGCTGGCCCTGCTGGCTCTCAATTATCTAGCGACTCCTGCATCCACAGTTCCATGTGAAAGACTCTTCTCAGTGGCAGGCCACATCGTGCAAAAGAAACGGTCAGCCTTACTTTCAGAATATGTCAACCAGTTAGTTTGTCTCCGCAGCTGGCTAAAAGAAGAATAGCCAAGAGAGCCACATTTAATTGCATGAAGGTGTGGTAGTTTGTTAATTTAAAAAGGGAAAATATTCAACCAATGTTTGACCATTCTAACACTAAATGTTATATGCTGATAGGCATTGCAAAGAGACTGACACAAGACACAAATTGTAATATGGTGTGGTATGTTTAAGTTTGATTTTAATTTTCATTATTAATAACACCATCATCTGGATTTTTTCATGAATAAAAGAACATGCTAAATGCCTATATATCCGCCTTGAGTCATTTATCTTTCCGTTCCTACAACAATATACAGAGAAATTGAGAAATTCCGGGCATATTTACGAATGGTAATCGTGATTAATCGTGATTAATCCACAGCTACCCTGTGATTAATCTGATTACATTTTTTATTCTTTTGACAGCCCTAGTACAAATACTTGATATGCTGAGCTACTGTAATTAATGTTTTTATGCTGTACAATAATATACAAATGATGTGTTTGAAAAAACGAGGGCAGAAGTCTAAACTAGTCAACATATTGTAACGACCTCGCCGGTGACATAATGATGTCGAGTCATTAGTAATTGATCGTAGTTTTTAATCAACCAAAACCAGGTCACTGAAACATAACCAACGGCGGACAACCGACAACCAAAACAAATGGGCCCGGTTACCCCGGCAACCCCCAACACGGTCTCACTCACGTGCAGGCCCCCACCCTGATTGACAATAAGAACATTACAATACATGCACATAGAACAACTGGCATAACGGACAACGAAATACAATGCAACACATAACACACAAACTATTTAATTGTCCCAGGGTCGCTACATTGCCTCCCCCCTTCAAAGTTCCTCGTCCTCGAGGGAACAAACAAAGTCCCGGAAGCGACCCGGCGCTCTCCTCTCCCTACGAGGCCGCGTTTGGGCCACGGGGGGCTGGGGAGAAGCGCCTGGGGGCGAGAGGGGCCCACGAGTGTCAGGCCCGGGGGCGGGCAGGGGGAAAGGGAGGGGCGGGGCTGGGGGCCAAGTTGCTGACTGTGGTGATCGACAGGGAGGGGAGACAAGGCTAGGGTTAGGTGGGGACCCAGGGCCAGAACACTGAGGTGTGCGTGTCCGGGGCCCATTCGCACCGGTGCGGGGAGCTGCAGGGCTCACTGGAGCAGGTTGAGGGGTGGCGGTGCCTTGATAAAGGGCCAACCGGTCTCTGTGGAGAGCCACCCTCCTTCCCCGAGGTGGTAGCTGGACCCTGTACACCACCTCCCCCATCCTCTCAAGGACCCTGCATGGCCCGATCCACTCGCTATCGAGCTTTGGGCATCTTCCCTTCTTTCTTTGCGGGCGGTAGGTCCAGACCAGCTCCCCAGCCTCAAAGTGCCTGCCACGAGAACGCACATCATAGTTCCTTTTCTGCCTCACCCCTGCACTCAGCAGCTGTCCCCTGGCGAAGGAGTGAGCCGTCTCAAGGCGGTCCTGGAGTCTCCTGGCATACTCTGGGCCGGGAGGAACAGGGGGAGAATCGGGCGGCCGGCCAAACGCCAGGTCAGCTGGGGTGCGAAGCTCCCTGCCCAACATCAGCAGAGCAGGTGTGCAGGACGTCGACTCCTGGACAGCTGACCTGTATGCCATGAGCACCAGAGGCAGATGATTGGCCCAATCCCGCTGATGCTCAGCCGAGACAATGGCCAGCTGCTGCTCCATACAGCGATGAAATCGCTCCACCAAGCCGTCACTCTGTGGGTGCAGGGGGGTAGTACGGCTCTTCTGCATGTCCAGCCTGCTACATAAAGCCGCAAAGACACGGGATTCAAAATTTCTCCCCTGGTCACTGTGGATGGACTCCGCTGCCCCAAAATGGCTAATCATCCCCCCGACCAAAGCGTCCGCTATGGTCTCCGCCCCCTGGTCAGGCAGAGCGTACGCCTCCGGCCACTTGGTAAAATAGTCCATGGCCGTGAGGACATACTTGTTCCCCCTCTCTGTGCAGGGTAGCGGGCCCACCACATCCACCCCAACCCTCTCCATAGGGAACCCCACAGGGAACTGCTGTAGCTGGGCATGGGACCTTTCCGTGGGGCCTTTGCGGGCTGTGCAGCCATCACAGCGGCGACAGAAGTCCTCGACGTCCCTCTTGTGCTGCCCCCAGTAGAAGCCAAGGCGGAGGCGACGCAGGGTCTTTGTCACCCCAAAGTGCCCTGAGCCCACGGCACCATGGACCGCTTAAAGCACTTCCCCACGCAGAGAGTGAGGCACCACCACCTGCCACCTCACCTCTCCGGTGGCGGGTTCCCTCCAGGCCCGCTGAAGCACGCCATCCCACAGTCGCAGGGCCTCGAACTTAGCCCACAGTCCCTTGGTGACCAGGGAGAGAATGGCCACTTCTTCCCATGGGGGCCGCCGCTGTTGGTCCAACCACTGGAGCACTGGTCGAAGGTCTGCGTCCTCCTCCTGCTGCCGTCTCCATCCTGCGGTGTCGACCTCCCGGAGCTCACAGCAGACTGGGGACGCCACCTCCACTGCAGAACATCCCTCCTCCTGGCTGCACAGCTCCTTCTCACGGCTCTCCCTCCTTTTACAGTTGCGGCAGCCATCCTGACTGCAGGGGCGTCGGGAGAGGGCGTCTGCATTAGCATGGCGTACCCCTGCCCTGTGCACCACACTGAAGCTGTAGGACTGCAGCTCCTCGATCCACCGTGCGACCTGCCCTTCTGGCTTCTTGAAAGACATGAGCCACTGGAGCGCGGAGTGGTCGGTCCTTACAGTGAAGTGCCGGCCACAGAGGTAATATTTGAAGTGGCGTACAGCTCTAACGATGGCCAGCAGCTCGCGGCGAGTGACACAGTAGCGGCGTTCAGCTTTGTTAAATGTCTGCTGTAATACGCCACCACCCGCTCCCCTTCCGGCCCCTCCTGTGCCAGCACGGCGCCATTGCCAACGTTACTAGCGTCCGTGTCCAGGATGAAGGGCAGGGCAGGGTCAGGAGGGGAGAGCACCGGGGCTTTGGTGAGAGCTCCCTTGAGTGTCTCGAAAGCAGACTGGCAATCCTCTGCCCACACAAACTCCCTGTCCTTCTGTAGCAGGCGGAACAGGGGAGTGGCCACACAGGAGAAGCCCCTCACAAAGCGTCTGTAGTAAGACGCCAGTCCGAGGAAGCTTTTCAGCTGTCTGGTGTCAGTGGGGGTGGGCCAGTCCTGGACAGCTTGTACTTTGTCCTCCATGGTGCTAATGCCTTCTTCCCCCACCCTGTGCCCAAGGAAAGTTACCTCTCTCCTCAGGAAATGGCACTTATCAGGATGGAGCTTCAAGCCCGCCGCAGCTACTCTCTCCAGAACCTGACGCAGCGAGGCAAGTGCTGTCTCGAAGGAGCCCCTGTGTGCCAGTATATCATCCAGGTAGACGATACACTGCTGCCGGGGGATGCCGGCGAGCACTCTGTCCATCAGCCTCTCGAAGGTCGCAGGTGCATTGCAGAGGCCGAAAGGGAGGACCCGAAACTGCCACAATCCTCTGCTAGTGCAGAATGCAGTCTTGGGTCTGGCGTCAGAGGCGAGAGGGCACTGGAAGTAGCCAGAGCGGAGATCGAGTGAGGAGAACCAGGATGACCCAGCTACGACATCTAAGGCCTCATCAATGCGCGGGATGGGGTAGGAGTCCTTCCTCGTCACTGCGTTAAGTGGCCTGCGGTCGACACAGAATCTCCACTTACCCCCCTTCTTAGGCACCATCACCACGGCTGCTGCCCAGGGACTGGGATCTGAGGGCTCTAAGAGGCCTGCCTGCTGCATCTCCCACAGCGCCTGGTCCGCAGCCTCCTGGCGGGCCAAGGGCAGGCGACGCGGGCGCATTCTGATGGGCCTGGCATCTCCAGTGTCGATCTCATGCTGCACCAGGTGCGTCTGACCCACATCGCTCTCGTTCAAGGCAAAGCTGTCCTTAAACTCTGCCAGTAGTAGCCACAGCTGCTCCTGCTGTTGAGGGTCTAGTCCATCACAGTGCCCCTGCCAATTTGCCCGCACAGTCGACAGCACAGTCTCCTCACCTGTCTGAGGAAGCTGGGCAGGGCAGGGGAAGGGGCCCAGGCTCATGGGGTGGGGTGCTGGGGTGGCAAGGGAGTAGTCTGTAGGAGCCAAAACATTGACACAAGGGGGTGGGAGGGAGGGGGAAGGGTTGCAGGAGGAGGACTGAGACAATGGACAGGGATCGGGAAGACAGGGTAGTTGGAAGGTCTTTGCAAGGGGGTGAAGGGGGCCGGTGACGTGTGACTGTTCCATCTGAGCTGTTGTCGGTGGGGGCCGGATGTAGGAGGTGTTTGGCGGGGCCATATAGACTGTGGGCCCTCCTTGGAAGCCAATCGCCCCCCTCTCAAGGTCCAGCTGGCAGCCAGTGCACCACAGGAAGTCCAACCCTAGGATACAGGGGTCCTGCACAGCTGCTACCCACACTGGGTGGAGGACAGTCTTTCCCCCTACGCAGATGGACAACAACCCCTTCCCTTTCATGGGAGCCCTCTCCCCCGTGACTGTGCGAAGCTGCACGGTTGTAGGTTGGAGTACCGTCCAGGTCGGCAAGATGTCTGGCCTCACCAGGGTCACAGTAGACCCCGTATCGACTAAAGCCAAACAGGCCACCCCTTCAACAGTGACAGGAACATGACAAAAGTCCCCCGCCCAGGTCCGCCCCACCACGACAACAGGCTCCAGGATGTTGTCGTCTGCTTCTGGGGGGGGTGGAGCCCCGCCCCCCCGGCTGTGATGATGGGCTCCTCCAGATGACGACGGCGGGGGTAAGGGGGCAGGGCCTCGTGTCTCGCCAATTACGCGGACCCTGACCCGTTTCCCTGGGCTCTCACAGTTGTAGGGCACTCTCTGACAAGGTGGCCAGGCTGCCCGCAGCCCCAGCAGACCCTCTGCTCTCGACGAGACGGGGGGCGGCGGTCCGCCTGCATAGAGACAGCGCGGACGAGTTCAGTGAGCTCGTCCACCCAGGCTGGCTTCTGTGAGTCCTCACTCCTCTCCCTCGCCGATCTCACCATCGGCTGAGGAGCAGGATGACCGTCGATTGCTCCAGCCCACACCAGCTCCCTCTCTATGGCCATCTCCAAGGCCTCTTGCAAAGTCTGCGGGTGGGCTAGCTGGGTCTGCATGCGTAGTTCTGTAGGGGAAAGGGCCTGGAGAAACTGATCCCGAGCGAGTTCGCTCTGCACGGCTGGCGGCATGTGGCTCTCGATATCGCCGAGACAGGCTCTCGATATCGTTGGCCAGGGCCCGCAGCGTCTCCCCAGGCTTAACACATGGCTTAAAACGCCTCCTTAGTGCCCCCACTAGGGCAACATAGTCCCCCCTGTCCTCTGGGCTAAGCAGCAACAAACAAGACAATGCGTCGTCCGCCAGACACATCGCAAGCTGCAGTGCTTTGACCTTCACTGACCATCCGGCAGCATCGGCTAAAAGTTCAAATTGCGCGTGGAAAGCTTCCCAGTCAGCCTTACCGGTGTATCTAGGCGTCTTGATGGACACCGGGCTTGATGTAAGAAAGGCGCCGCCATGTCTGTCGCCGTCTTGTGGTGGCCACGGGCAGTATGCGCTGCGAACTATGCGTGAAAAATCTTCTTTTTCAACGGCGGCCGGTTCCCGTTGGGTTCTACCCCTCACCAGAGACTCCGAGGCTTCTCCACACGCCCCCTCGCCGTAGTCGTCCATCTCTATCTTCACCCGACAGTCCGCAGGAAGCATTTTTGTTGTAAAGAACAAGCCACAACAAAAACAGAGCTAACGGCGATAGCAACTTCAGCCTACTCGCCGAGCACAGCAGGACCGAGAAAAAATTAATAAAAATAAAATAATAATAATAAAAAAAAAAAAATAGGCCCTCCTATTTCAAAGGTTGCTATCAGGAGCACACCAATAATGCATTTTTTTTATGAAGTTAAGTTGATATAAAAATGACGATAAACAAAATATCAAAGAGCAGGATTGTGAACCTGTAAATTCCCAATAGGCAAAATGTGTCGGCGTTGTTTTAATTAGGAACGGCAGTTGATGATGCGCGCCTCCTATTTGCAACGAAATTGTTTAAGTCGGACATAAAACCATTTAATTTAACAGAGGCTGCACCCACTAAAACAGATATTTTTGTTTTTAAATAAATATTTGTAAACGAAAATTCACGTACAACTCAGTCGTCAAAGCTGTCCAGGCATCAGTGGTGATAGCAACTTTGTCAGCTGAGGACAGGATCTCGCGGAGGGAGGCTGCTGCTTCACGGTACATTTTCTCCAGCCTCACAGTCATCGTTTGGCGACATGGCACTGTGTAGGTTGGCTCGAGAAATGAAATCAGATTGCGTAACCCAGTCCCCTCTACTACGCTCATGGGCAGCATATCTCCGGCTATCATCTTAGCTAGCAACCCGCTGATTCTTTCAGCCCGGCGGCTATCACAGGATCTCACCGTAAAGTTTGCGATGCTGCCTTGCTGGCTGGAAGGCTTGGGATGCCTCCTTGCCAGGTGATTCAACATCACGGTTGTGGACGAATGGTACGCAAAATGAGGCATAATTTACACTGAACTGTTCTGTCATCAATCTTCATGAAACTATCCCACACCGGACTTTTAAGTGAAGATGCCATTGTCATGAAAGGACAAAGGAAGAGATCGCTCTTGGGAGACGTAGCGGTGTAGCAGAACAGAAGTGACCGTTAGAAAAACAACACAGCTACGTCTCCCATTTGGAAAAAAAGAGAAGGATTTATTGTATTTTGATAATTTTTAATTGGTTATTTTGAAAGCAGAAATGGGTAAAAAAGTTTAAAAAAAAACGATTAATCGATTTCTATTTTCAGAGTCGTTTAGAGCACGAGTCGAGAATCGACCGTTGAGTCGACACATTCTTCACATCCCTACTTTAGACAGGTGAGGAAGCCAGAGCCAAAACCTCACATAGGCCACGCCTACTTGATACAAACGGAGCAGGAGTCAGAACAGAGGGCAAAAACCCATGGCAGCCCCATTTGTGGCCCTGTGGCTAGAAGACAGGTCAGCCGTGGGTCGCTCCACGCACGTGTTCAATACAATTCCCCTCCTTTTGCTTCATGCTTCCGAAATATTTTAACAAATAAAGTGAGTTAAAAGCGTTCTGGTTTAGACTACTTTCTTCAAGAACACAGCAGGTCCCTAAGTACACCGGAGAGGACCACAGCTATTCATTTAGCAAATGCAAGCTAAAGTAAGGTCCTACCTCACAGCACAGGGATTAGACCCTAGTCCGACAGTAGGCTTTGTGTTAGATGCGCTAGAAGGGAAAGCTCACCGACCAGTCATGTTGCTTCCCTCCAAACGGAGACAGTCAGAGGAAACTATTCTGGCGGAGTTGACTAAATTATAAGGAGATAAGAACGGGGGGAGAAGGTAGAAACTGTCATGTTGCGTCTTTGTGAATTTTTCTCCAGGTGGTAGAGGAGCTCCCCCGACACCACAGGCCCCCGAGATGAGGTCCTGAAGGATCACTTCGTTAAGGGCCTAAGGGAGGGCCCACTGAAAATCGAGCTGGAGCGACATGGCAGACGCAACCCCACGTGACCTTTGAAGCTCTCTGCACAGAGACCGAGGCAGTGGAGAAGGAGGCAACCAGAAGGGAAATGCTGGCTTGTGGGGCCTGTGTGGCCTCCACCATGACACCCTCCCACCAGGAATCCATCCCTCCATCGGAGTGGCACCAGCTGAAGGACGCTCTCCGCGCTACGCTGAAATAGGAGATATAAAGCCAGGTGTCTCTCCTGGGCAAGACCATCGCAGAGGAGATATGCAGCCAGTTTCAGCAGTAACCAGCCCTGGCCCCTCGAGGTAACCATCAGCCACCCCGTGGAGGACCACCGACGGGACAAGAGACCCAACCATTCCAGTGGGATGCTGAGTGTGGAGCCGCTGTCCCACACTCAGCACATAGGGGGCACATAGGGTTAAGGTTAACCCTAACCCTAACCCTCCAGATCTGCAACAAGATATGGACAGGATCCCCTGGATCCCCCTCAAAGCCGCCATCGGATTGCGGATATCCTACATAGGCTATGCAGTCTTAGACTTTGCTGTTGGAGGGATCGAGGTAACGAACAAAGGGATAATAATAATGATTGAGGACAGCAGTATTGGCACAGAGTATGGCCTTCTAGAGATGAACGTGATCAAGGACTGTTGGGAGAATCTTTTCCTAAATGGCCATCCTGGGGAAATGGCGTTCAAGTCCACCGTACCCCAAGCCTTGATTAAGACGTGGGACACAGCTTTTGTCATCTGCAAGAGGATCCGGGCCCAAAGGGAGAGCCCCTCCAAGTAAAGGCAAGGCTGACTCAGCGGAGCCCCATCTCCATTCCCCCACGCTTGAGCTGGGCACAAGGAGGTAAGGTCCCAGTGTATATCTGTAATCCCCAGCTGTTCCCGGTGCTTCTCCCCCATCGATTGACCCCTCGGACGTCCAGGGGCGGTACCATTTGGTTCTACGAGACCCGACCCCAGGAGCGGTGGACGTGGACGTGTGAGGGCCCAGCAAGAGAGACGCCACCGCATGGTGGGGAGAGCGCTGAACTTCTTCCAGGCAGTCGGAAAAGTTCTCTGCCTTGCTAAGGAAGTGGCCAAGGGGTCCTGAGTACGTTTGTCCAGGTTACAGAGGGTGGAGCGGAGGCCAACCCTGCTGACCACCCGACCCACCTGGGAGACCCAGAAGACAGGCCCTGGTTGGAGTGGCAACCCCAGGACCCCGACCTCCAACAGATCTGCCTCTGGGTGGAAGTGGGCACTCTTACCACTGGGCCAGGACAAGCGTTCCCTCTCTCCCCAGATGCACCAACTACTGCGTGAGTGAAGGTGGACAGGGGTCTCCTGATGAAGCAGTGAGTGAAGGTGGACAGGGGTCTCCTAATGAAGCAGGTGCCAGAACCTGATACTGGGGCAGGCCTCCAAATAATCCTCCCGCCTAATTAAATTAAATTAAATTTTATTTGTATAGCCCTTAATCACCATTACAGTCTCAAAGGGCTTAAGTGCGGGAGGGACCTTTTGATGGAGTACCACCGGGCGGTGGGGCATAGTGGCGTGGAGAAGGTCCTATCCATTCTAAGACGACAGTTCTTTTGGCCAGGCATGAGTAGGGGCGTGGACGCAAGAATGCCCTACGTGCCTTGTAAGTAAGGGCCGGCCCGTTGAACTAGTAGGGCTAGATTAACTCTCTCTGGGGAAACCAGCTGATGCCTTCCATTCCTTATTACTGACTTCTTTTCCCGCTACGCTCTGGCCGTACCCACACGGTACCAGACAGCCACGACCACAGTGAAAGCTTTGTGGACAGCCCTAATCCAGCCATTTGGGTGTCCAGAACGAATTCTCACCAACCAAGGGGGCACCTTCGAATCAGCATTGATGCGTCAACTCTGTGAGTTGTATGGCTGTGCAAAAAGTCGCACCACCCAGTATCCCCCAAGGGAACGGTGCATGTGAGAGGTTCTGGGATTGCTGAGCTTGCTGGATCCCATGGACCACCCGCGATGGCACCACAAACTTCCGGCCCTAATCCAAGTTTATAATAACTCTGGCCACGCAAGCACAAGGCATGACCCTCCCATTTTGTTATTTTCGGACGCCATGCCAGACTACCGATTGAGATGACCCTTAGAGTGAACCCGCCCCATTGGCGAGGTGATCTCGAAGAATGGGTCCACCAGCACCATAATACCCTGATGGACGCTTACGCCACGAGTGTAGCTACACTTCTCGGCGTGGGACCAGAAGCGTTACAATAGACAGGCAATCATCTGCTACCTGGCGAGCGAGTGCTGGTCAAGAACTTCCGCAAAAGGGTACAGGGGAAACTGACATCGAAGTGGCTTCCCACCCCTTATGTTGTGATAGATCGACCCCGGCCAGAACAGCCCGTCTACCTCACTTGCCCGGAAGGGGAAGAAGGGCCCACACGAACTTTGAATCAGAACAACCTCCGCCCATGCCCAGCAGGAGTGCTGGCCAGTCCGTAGGTACAAGAGGAAGGCCCACCTGGTGCCAACGTGTCTGTTCATCTGCTACCTGGCGAGCGAGTGCTGGTCAAGAACTTCCGCAGAAGGGCACAGGTAGGCCCCAGTTCAATCTTCCCGGTTTCCTAGTGCCCCCGTACCCCTCCTGTCCACACGTCCCTGGTGTCCTGCCAAGAGCAGTACAGCAGACAAGCAGACAAGTACAGCCCGCGCTACCCCCCGGTCGCTTTACCCCTATATAATCCACCTCCATTCCCATAGGTCCCCCCAAGGCCTGCTTTAAGCATCCCCACAAAGAGGACCAGGAAGCAGACCAGCACGCACGGAGCCTTGTCGCTCACAGCAAAGTAACTTTGGGGTACGACCCACACACTATACCTGATTTACCAGGTCGGGGGACCATGGTTAAGGGGGGGGGGGGGGAGGCGTGGAAGGCGACTAGGGGGGGATAGTACATTAATTGCAAAGACAGTTGATCCCTGTTATGTATGTGGTATACCCAAATAATGAAGGCACTACTTTTTGTTGTATGCGTTGCCTGTGGTATGTGTGCGCAGTGATGTTTCCAGTTATGTTGAACAGTAAAACTATGTTGACTACAACTCCTGGTTTAGACATCCTTATTACGTTGTATTAATGAAGTTAATACATAACAATTGGCGACGAGAATCGTGTTGTATCCCCACGGTGCAATGCTCCATAAGACAGGTTGAATGTGTCTTTGATGGCCGTCAGAATCGCGTTGTTTACCCACCCGCATGGCGGCTGCTTTAATGGAAATGCTACTGAGTATCCTACGGAAGAAGTGACTGGATAAAAGTTTAACAGTGAGTGAAAAGAAACGAAACAAGTGAAAATGAATATTGGACAGTACTGTAGAGGATTGGTCTGCTTATGTGGAATGACTCGAGCAATACTGTGTGGCAAATGACGTGGAGGACGAGAAGAAGGTTGCTGTGCTTTTGAGTCTGATGGGAGCTAAGACATACAATTTGCTGCGTAACCTCACAATACCGGATAAGCCGAATAAACAGAATGTGGATTTGCTAAAATGCCACTTGAATCCGAAGCCACTAGTCATAGCCGAACGTTTCCGATTCCATAAGAGAGATCAGCACAAGACGGAGTCTATAGCTGAATATATGGCAGAGCTCCGCAGATTGGCTGAACATTGTGAATTCGGGGCGGGACTTTTGGATGCACTCAGAGACAGGCTCGTATGCGGATTGGACAATGAGAGTACACAGCAAAGAATATTGACGAAGAAAGATCTAACACTGGATATGGCATATGACAGCCTATTCAACTAGCGGCCCGCGGGCCGAATACGGCCCATCTTACTTTTTATCTGGCCCGCAAGATGTTGGCTGTAAAAAAAAAATATATATAAAAAAAAAAAAGAAGAAAAATATGAATCATATTACACCGTGTATTACACACTCGGACCGTGACTTTTACCACGAGGCCCTAGTCCCCATTAGCGTCAACAGCGAGGGTATTCTCTCAGGATTTTGAAGAGAATCTTTTTTATTTTTTTTACCCAGAGACAGCGCAGGGAAATTATCTGATTGGATAAGGGCTCTAATACATATATTGTCGCGCTGGAGGCAACGCAACTGAAGGAAAAACAAATAAATAAGTATTTAGACTTATGTGAACACACTTATTAAAATAGATAGAATGAATGAAAAATATATATATATTAAAAGGTATAAAATTATATATTTAATAGAAATAATGTATTGTTCTGAAAGAATTATATAAAGAATTATACGGCAACAGGATTACATCCGCTCTGTCTGCACCTGCCAACGGCTCAGTCAAGGTCAAATTGCATTTTATGCTTGCAGACCACGGAGAAACTCACTGTAGCTAGGCTAACAACAGCTCCAAGATGTCTCTTTCTACGCCAAAAAAAGGAAGGTTCATGGTGAAAATCGCCAATTCAAAAGCGAATGGACTGAAAAATATTTATTTACTTTGCCATCGGCCGCAAGTAGTAAACCGATGTGTTTAGTGTGCAACGAAGCCATTTCCGTGATTAAAGAATACAATGTGAAGAGCACTACCACTCACATCACGGCTCGTTTGCTTCCAGTTATCCCGCGGGCTCGGAGGAACGGAGAAAGAAATGACAGGTGCTGCAAGGAGCATGGTACGTTTTATTACTCTGTTTTCTGGGAATAATTGACGCAAGCAGAAACCAGAAAACGAGCCCTTTTTTCGTTTTTTTTCGTTTTGACAAGAAAACGAAAATCAAAATTTCAGTTCGTTTATTCGATTTTTGGTTCTTACTGAGCGAAACGAATTTACCACTCAATATCTGGTTTCCGCCGGTGGGCGGGTCCTCTTATTGGCTAGCGTGCTTCATTGCCCTGTGCTCTTCATAATAAAAGTTCTTCCGTTTGATAATGTCGACAAAAATATTACTGTATTATAGACACTAGCAGACACAGAGGACCACACCACCCACAGTCAAGACTGACACGGCTTCAAATAACAAATAATAGTATTCATAATCATTTGAAAATGAGAACTTATGAAGTTATGATGACTTCAGTGCAGTTGATGTTTAGCCACAGTAATACATGCAGAGTAGACCTGAGGGCTTTACTACGACATCATTGTCCGGCTCTGAACTATGCGCTCTGTGCGTTTTCACATTAAAGGAGCTGCGATCGCGGGCTGCTGATTTCCTCACAGCCTGAGAGCTATGAGGAATACAAGTGATTGCAACACATTTCTGACAGCTGAACATTGCGCAGGGCTCTCCGTGAGAGGCACGCAATTCAACCCCTTCACACGCCACACAACTTGCGCCGCTATTTAACAGTGGAAGGGTAGGAATCAAATGCGTCCGGGTGAAATTTCAAAATCGTCCGGGATTTTATTAAAGCCGAAAGGTTTTTCGATGGAGTGAGATTTCAGGAAGAACTTCTTGGGCTTATTCCGCTGGAGGGACACACTACAGGTGAAGTGATTTTTCAAAAGATAGTGTCATTTTTTAATGAACATGAACTGGATTTACAAAAGGTGTGCCTGTTGGTTACTGATGGCGCTCCGGCTATGATTGGCAGAGTTCAGGGGCTGGTGGCGCGGCTATCAGCCATAGCCCCGCATATGCAGTATTTGCACTGCATTATTCATAAATCGGTGCTGTGTGCTAAACAATAGCAGTATGGCGTTGTGTCAGTTCTGTTTGGTGCGTGGTTACTTGTTGCCCGAAAGCGGTCCTGAGGTTGTCCAGGGGTGTTTTTGGAGTGTGGAGGCTGTTGTCTAATGTTTATAACCAGTGGCAGGCCTTATTTTTTTTTAAGGTGCATAAACTGTTGAGAGGTAAAAAAACGATGTCTGACTTATCATACCAGTTTAACTATTGCATTTATTAGCGCGTTTAGCGCCCTCCGCCTTGTATTAGGCCTATCGTATTTGTGCGCGTGAATGTGTAAACTGGGTGCATCCATTGCCTCAACAACGAGAACAACATATTGTCGATAATAATACAAATACTACTACTAATAATTATAGTTATATTGATAATAATAAATAATTGGCCTAATACTAGTAAAGAAAAACGTGTGCATTTCTGCTGACTCCACTGCGTTAAAATATTTCTCAAACAACAGTGCCCCCCCTACTGGTGACCCATGCCCCTCCAGTAGAAGTGCTCTGGCGCCGACTCTGCAGATCGTAACGTCATATGGGTGACACCTGAGGAAGAGGGAGTGAAATTAAAGATGGAGTTGGCTACAGGATCTGCCCTCTCAATCATCTCCCACAAAGATCCAACCACATTAATGCTGAAAACATACAAAGGGGAGATAATCTCTCCTATGGGAAAATTGAAAGTCAAAGTGAAACATGGGAAGGACAAGCAAAAGTTGGAGTTGTATGTGCTGCAAAGTGAGGGTGTACCTTTATTTGGATGTGAATGGATGAGAAGCATTCATCTCAACTGGCAGGCAATAAAGGCAATACAGATCACCTCAAAGCAAAACAGAAGCACTACTGATGAAAGACTAAAACGGATACTGACACAGTCTGCACAGGTTTTCCAAGATGGAATAGGCACCCTGAAGCATCTGAAAGCACAGGTTGTGGAACGGGCAGGGCTCGAAAAACTCCAGCCAATGATTTCCAGACCCACGAGTGGCATTGGACAGTAAGTACGTCAATCAAACTGTCGTACTGCACTCCCCCTCCCCCGCACGACCCCTACTCAAAGCTCATGACCCAGAGCAAGCTTCTGTTTGTTGTTATCCTGCGGTAGCTACTGGAGCTAGCTAACTAGCTAATGGCTCGCTCTCGCGCATCTGTGTTCGCGCTCCTGCATGATTGCGCGTCCATGTACTTGGAATGGGTGGAGTCAGAGTCATCGTTGAAGGAGAGGGGGTAGGACCATTTGAGTTGTGTATTTTCAAAATCTGCTGGCATTTTGCAAATCCCATACCCAACCTTTAAGTTAACTTATCCACACCCCATTTAAAATCAGACACTACCAGCTTTAGGATTATGACTGTATATGCCACAGACAAAAAAAGTGGCATTGTTAACTATTACAAATGCATATTTCACTGTTTAAATTAATTATGCTTTCACAGGGCTCATCTCTTAAAGGCCCATTATTTTAAGGCCCACACTTTTCTCGTTTTGCGCTCGCACTTTTCTCTACACAGCTCCCCCTACAGCTTCGTAGTAGGTATTTTGCAACACTGTCATAACAACTCGTTGACGACCCTTCGCCATGCACTTCTACGCTAGCCATCTGCATTTGTTTTCAAAGAAGCTGGCGAATGTGTGGAGCCACGTCCGAGGTAGATTTTCATAAAGAGTAGACAAGGTTATACATTTTGAAATGGTGTATTTGTGTTACAATAAACATAAACCCATCCTTTTTTATAGTTGACAGGGACATTTTATATCCTAGATTAGAATTGTTATATTTGGTTCAACAGAACGATCAGTGTAAGAGTGTTTGCCAACATAATTCATAATGATAGCATGAACAATTTGCGCAACATTCGTACATTTATGTATCTGCTCAAGTACGTCACTTGTGCGGAATCGCCGGGAGTTGGATCCAGACAACAAGAGGGTATGCTGTCGCCAGTGTGTGGAAGATTAGGGACACATTTATGTATACGTGTCAATGTTTGCAAATAAAAATTGTAAATAATTATTGTATATGGTTTTAAAATGTTTCCCTTTTTTTTAAAAGAACAGATGTTTGCACCACCTTTCTTTCATTTGTTCAATAATGCATACTTTTTGATTAGAAAAATATTTATTTTGGATATTGAATAAAATGTAAGTGACAGTTCTTCATGGTTATTTTTTGTGCCTTACGGCTGTGTAGCATCTTCTTGATGGTTCTCTTGATTTCCTCGTGACACTTGTACCCGCACAAGTTCGGATGTGAGTGGCTGTACCGGGGCAAGCATGCTGAGACATCTTGGGTCATCAAGCAACAATGCTGTTTGCCAACGCTTGTAACTAAGAAAAAATACAAAGTAATCTTTTTACAAATATGTTTACACACGGGGAACTACACCAAAGGTATAACATGGCTAAAGCTATAATGGAGGTTCACGTCTCGTAAAATGTAACAGTTCTGTTACTGACAAATATGTGCTAACTAGCAGCTCTCGTGCAGGGTACTGCATTATATGGCCAGCCGGACATATCAAATGATATAGGCTACACTCAGGCCCACCGCTCCCTATACGCAGAGTACGCAGAGTGCGTAGGGTACCAAGGACCTGAGGGGGCACAAAAAAATAAGGTTTGTAAATAAATAAAAATAAAAAATACATAATTGAATTAAAAAAATATGTACATTAGTTATGAAGAGGCCCACCGTTGTTTGTTCTTAATTGTATAACCTATCACTCAATTTCGTCAAATTAGATGTTTTTACCTAATATATAAAATGGGGCTCCCCCCCACACTCTTAGGAAAATCTGAGGCACTCGAATACCAGTCAATGATCTATTCTAAATAAACAAGAACCTGGATTCGTGGATTTAGCCTGTATCAGGGGGACGAGACAGACGAACAGCAAAACAACCATGGAAACAAATGTGTTTGGTAGCGAGTATGCTAACAGCCCAGCAAGTAAGCAAGCTAGAAACATACAGGGCTCACAACAAAACGGTCGAGCAAACACATTTTTACAGAGACTATCAACATCAAGAAAGCCATGAGGACAAAGTTCACCCAAGGGTACTTACAATTTCAAAAGCAACACAGCCAAGTCGGCGTCCGATTTGCAGTCTTCTTTTTCTTTCCGTTCACGCTATTCCTGAAAAGCTCCCCTAACGTTTACTCGTGTCTGGCCTCTCTGTCGGTCGTCTCCCTTTTCCCTTCTTCTGTTCCTCCGACATTAGGTTTCTCTGTCTCTTTTTAGTCGGCTGATCCATGATGAATGTAACAATCCCTTCGCTACTTGTGTTTATATCGAGCCGGTTCCGTGTTTGTGGGTCTGTAGTGCCATAAAACAATTCGCTACTTCGCGAGACTGGCATGTTCCCTTTCTCCGCCAAGATGCGCTGGGGGGAGTCGAAGCAGCGACCAATCGAACCAAAAAGTGTAATAGAACCATCACAATGACTCTTGACCTGTTATATTAAGGTAAATTAAGCCAAAAAAGTTGCATAGTTCCCCTTTAAACCAATGTGGTAAGTCATGGGGATTTAAGATCAGGTTAATAAACAAGGTAATGGATAGATTTGAATGAAAGACCTCACTTCGTATAATCTGTAACTTCATGTCACTAATGTTTAATATGTAACCCTTGTGTACGTAATGCTTCAATTACTGTATGGAATGTACTTTTGGATATCGTGGAAGTGAATGTCGAGGGCCCGTAGTTTAGAGCATTGTGATTGGCCAAGGACATCTTAGGGGAGGCCACACAATAAGGATATAACGCAGAGCTCCGAGACTGTTCGCTAGTTCTTTGCAAACCAACTCAGGTGATGTTGTTACTCTCTGCGGTGACAATAAGCCGTGATCATTCAACCCTAGTCCTTCTTAACATCTCGTAATTTTAGGCTGTGGGTTTTATCCACGACATTCTGCAGTATCGTTTTTCCAGTTTCACGCTATGTCCGTGGGTTCTTCTTGGTACAGCTAGTCTAACGCCTCGCCTCGTGCCCACTACCTCCGTCCGTTGACTGATCCCCATTGACTTTGAATGGGGACGGACGCGCAATGCATTGTGGATCCGTCTGTTCCGTTGGAGCCTTCGGCTCCGTCAAAAAGTTGAATTTTTTTTTCAACTTTTCGGCAGCGAAGGATCCGTCATCCAATCAGATCGCGTATGCAAATGTAAGCACTGTGAGGCGACTCGGGCTCTGATGATACTGGAAAGCGAGAAAGCGGGTCATCTATCGCAACAAGCAGGAAGAAGCGGGAAGTACCCTGCGAAGCGATTTGATTGGCTGACGGATGCCTCTGCAAAGACTACTCCCCCATCCGTCAGCCACGCTTTCCCACGTCCGTTGACTGACGGTGCGGTGGGCATGTAGGGTCATGCCCACTGCCTCCGTCCGTTGACTGATCCCCATTGACTTTGAATGGGGACGGACGCACAATGCATTGTGGATCTGCGCTCTGTCAAAAAGTTGAACAATTTTCAACTTTTTCGGCAGCGACGGATCCGTCATCCAATAAGATTGCGTATGCAAATTGAAGCACTGTGACGCTACTCGGGCTCTGACGACCCTGGAAAGCTCCCCCATCCGTCAGCCACGCCTTCCGACGTCCTTTGACTGACGGTGCAGTGGGCACGAGGTTACTAGCTGGATATCCGAGGTTGCCCTGCCTCTATAGTCTCTGATCTGTTCTCGCTTGCACGCTGTTTAGATACGGAGTAGGCACGGCCTCTATGACGTAGTACATGTGATACTATGTTGTTGAGTGACCGCCTCCGGCTTCCTCATATGTGTGATGGTGCTGCCATCTTGTGGCAATGTGCAGTTATTACAGCTTATATGCTTGGTCCTGCTCCCTTTGTGGCTATGTGCAGTTATTGCAGCTTATATGCTTATTTGCCTCACATGTCCCCACGGCTACGCCTGTAGAATAGGGACGGCAGATTCAGCAATCTGATCCTCTCCCCATAGGGTTGGTTCCTCATTTCCAACCCTATCTTGCTAGGAGACCAGACCGACACCCCAGACTCAAGATGTCAATTTAATTGATTGTTGGGTACACCTTTGTACCGTCTGTATAGAGCATTGCGAAGCTGGAGATAATGTCTGGCCGGTCGTTGATGAATACTATGAATAGAAACGTAGGCTTATGCCGTAGGCTTGTCGTTTCTGAATCGGGACAGTGTCAAAGGCCTTCTGGAAGTCTAGATACAGAATAGCTAGGTTTGATCCTTCATCCAGGAGTTCCGTCCAATGGATGAGTACCTTCAGTAGCTGTATGGTGGTGGACCGCTTAGCTCTGAAACCATGCTGTGTGTCTGTGAGGCGGCTATTATGCTGTAGGTGGTTCGTCATGTGTCGCCTCACTACTTTCTCAAGGAGTTTGCCCACTGTTGACGTCAAGCTCACAGGTCCGTAATTTCTCGGCTGCGATTTCCGATTTCTGGACTTAAAGGCCTTTGATCTCATCTTGGCTTCCTTCACTATTAGCTTCTCGAAGTCTCTTCTCAGTTGTAGGTTCATGTTTTGTGACACGTTCCTCTTCCTGGTGTATTTCTCATAGTCTTCTTTGCTGCCTGTGTATGCATACCTCTTCAATGCCCAGTATTTCTTCTTGCAGCTCTTCCTGGCCTTGCCATTCATCCACAGCGGTCTGGTCCATTTCACGCTTCCCCTGGTGCATCATGGGACATAGTCAACAGCTTGCTGGTACTTGTCCTTGCTGTAGTTCCATTTAGCGGCTCCATGACTTCCCAGTTTGTGTCAAAGAACTTCCTCATCTTTGCATATAGTCAACTCGGTTTATACTGTGCTTCAGGGTCTCCGATTTGGTAATCACTGGTTCAACATCTATTATGAAAATCAAGCATAATTGATCACTTTTACCCAGTGGTTCTGTGTATGTGACACTTGTAATAATCTCTTCCTTGTTGCTTAGGACTAGGTCCTGTAGGGAAGGTGTCTGTCCGAATCTGTGTCTGGTAGGTTCTGTGATGTGTTGCGTCCAGAATTCGTCTTGAATGACATCTATGAACATTTTCTCGTCTCTGCTAACACAGTTTTGGTTTTCCCAGTTGATTCCCGTCATATTGAAGTCACCCACTACTACTCTAGTTCTTGGCGTTTCCTCTGCAAGTGCCACTCAACATATCTCTCAGTCGTTTGTTCTTTGTGGTACTGCGCGGGCTGTGGTATATGTGCCCTGAGTAGAATTCTGTTCCCATCTGTTGATCTCATTATGCACCATAGTTGTTCCTTGTGAGCTGCTGCAGACAGAGCTTCTTCTCTTGTCACTTCCAGGTGATTGGCAGTATATATCAGCACTCCTCTATTGCTATGATTCCCTTCCATCAGCTTGTAATCTTTAATGCTGAACTCCACTGTTGCGTCCACCCAGGTGTTCGTCTTGTTCTTGGGAAGGGACTTGGTTATGGCTATAATGTCAGGCTGGTCTCTGTTGATGCGCAGCTTCAGCATGTTGCGTTTCCCGAGTAAGAAGTCTGCTTTTGTGTACATCTAATCTACAGATACATCTAATAATACCTCTTGTTTGTCTAGTGGTAGTCTCTTCACCCGCATCCCCATCCATCGTATTCTCTTCAGTATCTCTGGAACTCCCGTGATTGTAGATTCATCTGGAAGGAGACTATTGTCCATGATTTGGCTTGATCCGCTTCCGAAGTCAGAGGAGTCATCTTCGCCTAGATCTGCGGTTTCCCCATCCAACTGCACATCATTTCAAAATATCTCTATGTCGTCCCCCGTGTCATCACCAGTTACTCTAGTTGCATTAAAACCTTCATTATTGCAACATTAAAACTTGATCCTTCACCTGAATAAAATGCCTGGTCCCCTTCTTGGTTGTGGGTCCTACTCATCTTCTCCTTGTTGCTGGTCTCCAGTCACTTGTTCCACTGATTGCCAGTCCTTGTTCACCACTCTCTTCTCTCGTCTTTATCTCGTCTCTCAATGTTTTGTTGTAGTCTCACCTTCTTGGACTCATCTGGTGCAATGTAAATGTGTTTCAGTTCTTCTATGTTCAGTAGCATCTTGGCATTGTTCAGCAATCTTCTTTTCTGGCTGAACTGTCCTAATACTACTTGTCAATAGTGCGCCACGAAGAATCCTACGTATAGACTTATCAAAGTCGTGCGAGGGCTTGTTTACCTCTATAGTTCCCGAGCGGTTTCTTGGGAAACACTCCTTACGTCGTTTGTACACAGCGCTGTCCAGAAAGAAAGTGCTGAAATCGATTGCTCAGAGTTCAATTTTCCATTTCATGCGCAGGTGCATGCACAGCGTTCAAAAAAATATTGTAGTCTTTGCGAATAAAACATTGCTCAACATCCTTCTAGTAGGCTTGAACATTTATTTAACTATTGGTGAACATACTACACATACTACACACATATTACTACATACATATATGGAAAATATACAGAAATCCATAAAATGTACCCAAAAAAAATACAGAACAAATACTTACTGGTACTCCATACAAGTGCTCCACAAAGCAACAACCCGCACACACCACGTCTTCACATCCAAGATTAACAAGTTGTCCACCGGTAAGCACAAGAAAGAACGGACCAAGATGCACCGGGCGCAGCATTAAATAGCAATATACGTTTTAGGCAGGTCTTTGGTCTATAGTTGGGCTGGAAATTGTCAATCCAATCTGGAAACAAATCTAGACAAACAATATTGCTATATGAAAGCTGAGATTCAAATGAGTCCAACGGTAGGCCTAGAAGCCTCATCATTTATCATTTTGTGAGCTTATTTTGATGAACTGTTAAGGAATAAGGTCAATAACATACCTTTCCAAGTAACTACCACCAAACACACACACACACACACACACACACACACACACACACACACACACACACACACACACACACACACACACACACACACACACACACACACACACACACACACACAGACGCGCACAATCAGAACAGCTCAGCTATTTTATATTTTATCTCAAATGTATTCAAAATTGATCACTTTAGCTATTTATTTAACTCTTCACTTTATTTGTTTCCAACCATTTTATTTTTTTTAAATGGTGTGTACATTCTTTACTCCATTTAGACTCTGTTCAAGTCATTTCACTTGATTTAAGCCATTTATCATTTATTTGCGTCTTAAACGATGTGGTTTACTAAACCATATTTTACAGGAAATACATTATGTAGTAGCCTACTGATTCTGATTATGTTGGTGTTTTGTCCATGTTGTTTCATCCCGCCCTGCAGGCGTCACTGTGGTGCATAATATGTGCTGCTCAGGTGACCGAGTGAAGAAGAAGTCCGTTACTACGCAACGGCCCTAACGCTCATGGCTTCCTTGAAACTGTGTTCTGGTTCTGATCTGTTCCTTAGCATCATGGTGGTTCACTCTTCAAACAGAAAGCTTCCAGATCATTGATGTAACGAGGCTTTATAGCTGTTTATCCATCAATGAACACGGGAGCAGGTGTCTGGAGACTCGGACCCAGACGGTAAAGTTTAGCTGACCAAGCTCGACCCCTATCAGTTTAATCTTTTGGTTACCTTCACATCATCAATGGCAGAAAGCTGGAATACAGACACGAGTGAGGCTGTGTACCGATCGAGGGATGCTATCAAAAACCTCAGGATATCGTAAGTAATCTTTTACCTTTTGGCCTTCTTCCATCTCGCTAATTCGGCCTCACGTCACCTCCAACACATCATGAAACTACATTAAAGACCTCGAACCCATCATGAAACTACATTAAAGACCTAATTAAACTACATTAAAGACCTGCAAACCATCATGAAGCTACATTAAAGACCTCATGAAACTACATTAAAGACCTCCAACTATCATGAAACTACATTAAAGACCTCCAACCCGTCAGGAAACGACATTAAAGACCAACAATACTGACCGCCTTACAATGTAATCATGATGATGACTCATTTAAATGGTTTTGGTGTCTGCTGTCGGGTGTCTCAGGGTGCGTGTGGAGAGGGTGACTTCCAGCGTGGTGCTGTCCCAGCATCTCCAACAGACAGTGCTGTCCCAACAGAACCCAGGGGTCATTGAGCTGGACACCCTGACCCCGCAGGCCCAAGCTGGTACTTTTCACGAAGTGGATACTCTGTTAGTAACAGATGAATGTGCACTTTAAGTATTGTAGTTATCACATCTGCACTTAGTAGTACATATGATAATACAAGATCTGACTTCTGGTAGTTTACCCTGTTTTGTGCGTAAAATATAAAAACCATTGATCAAGAATCCTAAGTATGCACTCCTCCTTGCAAAAAATACAGCACAACACTGTCTTTTTTCTCTCTCTCTCTCTTTTTCTCTCTCTCTCTCTCTCTCTCTCTCTCTCTCTCTCTCTCTCTCTCTCTCTCTCTCTCTCTCTCTCGCTCTCTCTAGGAGATAATGTGGAAGAGCTTGTGGTGCATTGGCAGGAGAAGCTTTTCAGCCAGGTACCAGTACAGGCCAGTTAGTTTGTAGTTAGAATGTCTAGGATCTCTCCTAATGTCTCTCCTTATTTCTTAATGCTCAACCGTTACCTGTTGGACCACCAGTGTGTTCTTCTGTGTGTTCAGAGTGAGATGGATCTCTTCCAAAGCGAGGCAGCATGCCACAGTCCTCTGGAGAAGCAGTACCACACAGAGGTCAGGGCCCTCCTCCGGACCAAGGGTCGACGCAACCAGAGGGTCTTCACCTACACCGAACACGACCGCTTCACCAGCCTTCAGCAGCTGGTGGGGCTCCAGTGGCATGCACACGTTTCCACGAAAACACGCACAGACGCACGTGCGCACACACACACATTGAGAAATGCATGAGATGGACATGAGGAAATGTAACTTTTTTTATGTGCAAGTACGAATAAGCCCACCCTTGTGATAAAAACACTCTGTTTGTGTGTTCCACGGTTCTCTATTTAAAACTCTGATGTGATTATTAAAAAAAAAAAAAATGAAACAGCACAGTGAAGACTCGGTGACCACAGCCCAGTCGGCCCCTACCTTCCTGGCTGAGAGGATGTCCACGGTCAGAAACCGACGCCAGGAGAGACGCACCGTGTAGGTCGTCCTGTTGCTCAGATCGGCCTCCACCTCATTGGAAGGCTTTTAGACTAACAATGTTAAAAAATGAACAGTAATATGCATGGGAGGGAATATATTTTTACTTTGTTATTTAATCGGCTGGCTGAAGTATTTCCAACATAGTAAGGCAACACACTGGATTATCTCCCAAAGCTACGTTGCTGAACAATTTAAACCGGTGTTCATGGTGCTGTGGTCCGCCCGCAGAGACTGCAGTGTTCCCCGGTCTAAGATGATTACCTGGGAGCCCTCGCACGACTTTGTGAAGAGCAGTCATGTGGTGACCAACGCCATGACAACCATGCACATCATGGCTGACCTTGGACCTCCGGGCAGGTGAGTGGAGGGGGAACCATCACATGCGGCCATGTTCTGACCTCAGGAAACCTAGCTTGTTGTGTGTAGAACCTCCCCTTGTCATATAGTCTTTGGTTGTGAAATGTTTGCATAAGTAGCTATTAGTGGAGCCATGAAGCTGAATTTGTCTGGATGCAGTCAGACAGCTGGGTCAATAAAGTTACAGAATATCCTACTTGTGAGAAGTATGGATTCATTCGTTAAGGGTGATTATGTTAGAACTAATGTCATCTACCTCAAACCGTTCAATAAAGTAATGAATTCTGTACAGGATCTAATACTCTTTATAATGTAAGATTTGGAAGTTGCGAAGTGAAAGAACAGAAGAGATCGAGATAAGATACATAAAACTGAATTAAAGCACAATAAAACCTTTCTTCCCTCTCTGCTCCCTTCCTCTCTACACGTTTCTCTGCCAATTAGAAGTGCTGCCATTCACCTGTGAATTAGGGGTAACATGGATACTGACAACCAATCAAGGAAGAGATGCCCTGATAAGCCACGAGCAGTCTAGAAAATGTTCCCATCCAAAAGCAGGCGTTGTCAAACAGTACAGAATATTCCCAAGGAGCGTTTCCCTCACTGATAGCCGATGGATGGCTTAGGCATTCCTTAAAAAAATGTGAAATGTAAATAACTACTTACTTCCATAGTAATCGTACCTACAGCACCTTTTAATGGAATTATGACGAATGATTGTATTCACTATCCAGGCGTGAATGTTGCAGAACCCTCTTGTCTTGTACTGTACCGTCTGTGTGTGTGTGTGTGTGTGTGTGTGTGTGTTTCCAGGTTGGGCCTCAAGGAGAATGAGTGTCTTCTGTTCACTGTGAGGACGGACGGAAATGGCGTTGTCCTCCTGAAACCAGACTTTAACAAAGGGAAGGAACCATACAGGTAGGTCTATAACGGGAACCCTTCCTCATCATCTTTATCCTTTGGTTAATGTTGGGGTCCTCTCCTCTCTCAGACACCTCTCACTACACACCTCCCCCTCTTGTTGATGAGACCCAACAAGAGGTATCTCTCTGATACGACATGTCTGTGTGTGACTCGCAGGGTCGAGACCAACGGAGAGAAGAAAGAAGTGTGGCGTCTCACTCTGGACAACGTGTCGACGGCAATGGCGGCGGAGGACAAGGAGAAGGAGCAGCACATGTACAAAGATGTGAGCTCTTCTCACGTCAAGCTGAAGGTTTAACAGACCGTTAAACCTGTCTATTAAACCTGACTTCAGCTCTCCTTACATCAAGCGTCAGGTGTAATAGACCAATCCAACCATGGTTTGGCTGTTATTAAATCCTTTGACCTAACACATTCATGTGTTAGGTCAAAGGATTTAATAACAGCCAAACCATGGTTGGCTACCAAGGCTATTATTACTGAATACCTTATGCTATCCACAGCTATACTCACGGCACAAAGACTACCTTAACAGCTTGGTTGGACATGATTTTGAAATGGTGAGTCAATGTAAAATGTGGGTAATTTATTTTTAAGAGGGACAATTTCTGTTTGAGAAAGGAGATGGCTTGCCAGCCTATACTAATGTTTGTTGATTGATGCATTTCCTCTAGCCACCACCAGGAGTCCTCCGTCTCATGGTGAACGGGGAGATCGGTGAGTGAGACCCATTAGACCAGGGGTTCCCAACCCTTTTGTTTGTCAATTAGAATGCAGCATTTTAAGATGCATCATTTTTAAACAAAGGATGGGGCTGTTTTTCAAAATGGTTTATGTGTCATATTCACAACAATTAAAGCAACTGCAAAGAAATGCCTGAGTATCAGGCTCCCTTCAACAATGCATTCATATAAAAACTACAATATATACTTATAAGACAAACACAGGAAAAGTCACCTCCGACTTCAATAAAAAGTAGTGCAAAGACAGTCCTTGATTTTCAGATTAATTCACTAAATGTTTCCCTTTTCTCCACTACAAATAAGTATATTGAGTCTATGCTTTGGAGGAGATAACATGACTCGTGTATCCTAAGTTATGCAAAAAGAAAATATATATTTATTTTTTTGTGGAAACAGTTCAAGGCCAGGTTCTAACTGGTCCACGGACCGGCTCCGGTCCGCGGACCGGGTTAGGGATGTCTGCATTAGACCATTCCAGAACACCAGACTACTCCGATTTGTCTCCTCATCCCTGCTCATCCCTCCTCTCCTCCTCTTCTCCATGTCCCAGTGTCTGCCCTGGGCTTTGAATACGACAACCTGTACGTCCACTTCTTCATGGAGCTGCCAAATAGTGAGTCTCTGTTGTACGTAAATTTCTTCATGGAGGTGCCCAATAGTGAGTCCCTGTTGTAAGTCCACTTCTCATTGAGCTGCCCAATAGTGAGACTCTTTGCACTTCAGGATCCAGTAGTACAACATGGAGCTGCCCAATAGTGAGTCTTTGTAGTACCAAAGGTTCTAGTTTGGTTGTTTAAAAATACTGTCGAAAAACTTCAATGCACAAGGAGTTCATTTGATAAAGAGTATTGGAGAGTGATCACGCCGTGTTTCAGGGAGTATAAAAACATCTTAATGAATAGATTCTACTGCAGAGATGGTTCTGACTGGACGGTCAATTACTGGTTTTGACTCATGAAACGTCTCAGTGTCATGGTGAGCTCTGCTCCTCCTCAGATTGGTCACCTTGGTTTAGACTCATGTCTCACTGTCGTGTTGAACCTCAGATTGGTCCAAATTAGTTAAGACTCATGTTTCAGTGTCATGTTGAACTCTGCTCCTCCTCAGATTGGTCCACCTTGCCCTTCCAGCCTCTTTCAGGGGTGACCCAGACCTGCCGAACCAAGACCATAGGGAAGGTGAGTACCATGTGAGGAACAGAAGGCAGTACTTAGTACCGAGTGAGGAACAGAAGGCAGTACTTGGTACTGAGTGAGGAACAGAAGGCAGTACTTGGTACCGAGTGAGGAACAGAAGGCAGTACTTAGTACCGAGTGAGGAACAGAAGGCAGTACTTAGTACCGAGTGAGGAGCAGAAGGCGGTAACTTTGTAGGCAGAATGAGACTGGTGATTCACCAGGTGTCCCCCTGTCCACAGGAAAGCGTGGCTCTCTTCAGTTACCCTTTCAGTTTCGAGGCGTTCCACCTGAGGGAGAACGAGAGCCAAGGTGGGTTGTGCGTCCCTCAGATGTGTGTTTTTTGTGTGATGGAGTTGGTTGTGCGTCCCTCAGATGTGTGTTGTTGTGTGAAGGCTGCTAATGACCGCCTCACTGCATGCCACCAGAATCCCTTCCCCAGTGGCCGGTGCTGTACTTCAAGGTGCTGTCGCTGGACTACTGGCAGCGCTACCGGACGGAGGGCTACGGCTATCTGGTGTTCCCCGCCACTCCTGGTGAGTCAGGAGTTATACTCATTCCCAACAAGTCCAACGGCTGGCAGATTGGAACGGAGATTACAATGATTGTCATTTGTCAAGCGATGTGTGTGACCAAATGTCATGATTGGAATGGCTTTAAAGGGAATCTATTTTACTGACTGTTTCTCTGCAGTCATACCGAGTTCATTGTGGAACATTCATATTAATGCTTAATATTAGGGCCCGACCGATATTCATTTTTGAGTGCCGATTCCGATTATTTTCAGAGAAAAATTACGATTACGATTTAATCGGCCGATTAAAAAAAAAAGCATATAAAACGTAGTTTTTGATACCTTAAATACCCTTTAAACACTTTTGACGAATATGTAAATTGAATGCAGAACCTTTGAGTGTTGTAGAATACATTTACAGTCAAAAATTAGTGTAATTTAAAATGTAAAATAAATAAATAACTCCCAATGTGCCGAGCTCGTGAGCAGTGACTAACACGTGCGTGCTGAGCAGTATAGTCTCACCGTTAGAGTCTACAGTATAACAAATTAACATGGCCTGGGACCTAAAGAAAAACAGGCACAACATGCTCAAACAACGCGTCTTGTGTACATTGGTGAGGTGAGCGCGCAGCTGCCTGAGCGAGCGTGCTTTCATGTTGTACGGTAAAATTCAATCTCCTTTTTTACTCCAGCTAAAGTTGTTAGTTAGCTAGGCGAGTAGGAACGCAATCTGGACACTAAGTGCAATAACATTTCGAAAAAAAAAGAAGAAGATCGATTGTAATCGGCGTCTTTTTGGCAGATGTCGATTATTTTCAAAAAGGCTATAATCGGCCGATTAAATCGGCAGGCCGATGAATCGGTCGGGCCCTACTTAATATTACATCAAGTCTTGAACCTGCCGCCTCTCAGAAGGTGTTTGGTCGTTAAGACACATGCATATGAATCGTGTGTGTGTGTGTGTGTGTGTGTGTGTGTGTGTGTGTGTGTGTGTGTGTGTGTGTGTGTGTGTGTGTGTGTGTGTGTGTGTGTGTGTGTGTGTGTGTGTGTGTGTGTGTGTGTGTGTGTGTGTGTGTCAGGTAAGCATGTAGTGACGTGCCACACGTGGCGCCCCCTGCAGACGGGCACTGTGTCGGGGCTGAGGCGCTTCTTCATCGGGGGGTCTCCTGAGCTGGAGGACCACAGCTATGTCCGGGTCCCAGGAACCTTCAAAGTAAGAGCAATAATAGATTGAATTTATATAGCGCTTTCCCAGACACTCAAAGACGCTTTACAGTGAAGGGGGGACCTCACTAACCACCACCAGTGTGTAGCACCCACTTGGGTGATGCACGGCAGCCAATCTGCGGCAGAACGCTCACCACACACCAGCTTGAGGTGGAGAGTGAGGGAATTAATGAGTCAGCCAATTGTACAGGAGGTTGATTAGGGGGGCCAGATTGAATGAGCCTGGTTGGGCCAGAACACTGGGGAAGCCCCTACTCTTTGCGATAAGTACAATTCACTTTATTTTTATAATCCGAACCTTGCTCACTTACTTGATGTAATAAATATGATGTGTGTATATATATATAATAAATATATATACACGTGTGTGTGTGTGTGTGTGTGTGTGTGTTTGTATATATATGTATATGTTTGTATATATATATATATATATATATATATATATATATATATATATATATATATATATATATATATATATATATATATATATATGTATACACATACTGTATACACATACTGTATACACGTGTGTGTATGATATGATGTAACTTATTTATCATGTATATATTTATAATGTTTTTAAGGGGGACCGACTGAGTCGATTTGGATTCTGTACTGAAACTACAGGAAGTCTAGTCTTTAACCTCCACTGTCTCCAGCACGCCAGGTGAGTGATGGACACGTTTGGCTGACACAATATTTCCTTTGTGTTACTGCTATGAGGCAGCTACCTCCCAAGTGACCAGCGCTAAGCAATATTTACAACTGATATTAGTTTTCACCATAATGCTATCTGCTGAAGCAGTTTGAATCAATGTTACTCGTATGCTCAACATTATCTCAGCCACTCAGCTAAAACCTGAACAACTGTCTTAACCTCAGGATTATATTTAGTTGATGGTTAGTTTCTAGGTGTATTTTTTTTTACCTATTTGGGTTTTCTTTTTGCCTATCTGCTTATTCACGTTCTACAGGGCATTCGTTGACGCCAGAGATCTAAGGAAGAAGAGACAAAGTGTGGTGGACCAGTTGGGGGGCTTCAGCCAGCAAGGAGCCGTCTACAACATCATGGGTAGGAGACACGGACCACCTGTCCTCCTAGCTATATGTGATGTGCCAGCTCCACTCAAGAATAGTTTCCACGCCAAGATATTCTGATCGCTATCAACCCGCTGTATTACTAACCCCTCAGCCAACAGCCATGATATACTTTATTCTACGTGTGTGTGTGTGTGTGTGTGTGTGTGTGTGTGTGTGTGTGTGTGTGTGTGTGTGTGTGTGTGTGTGTGTGTGTGTGTGTGTGTGTGTGTGTGTGTGTGTGTGTGTGTGTGGTCGGTCCCAGAGGCATTCCAGAGGGCCAGGAGACGCATGCAGGAGGCCCGGGAGAGCCTACCTGGGGATCTCATCAACACCAGCGCCCAGACCCAGTCCATGATGTAGACCAGACCCAGGCTGGAGACCAGAACCTGGCTGACGCCACGTATAGACAACACCCAGGCTGTAGACCACGACGTAGACACAACCCAGGCTGTAGACACGACCCAGGCTGAGTCAACGACGTAGACTAGACCCAGACCCAGTCCACCAGGTAGACCAGACCCGGACCCAGTCCACGAGGTAGACCAGACTCAGGCAACGACGTAGACGAGACCCACACCCAGTCCACAACGAAGACCAGATCCAGGCTGTACACCAGACCCTGACGCGTAGACCAGACCCAGAGCCAGGCTGAGTCCTGACGCAGACGCTCACTGTAGCTGTGTAGCGATGCTTTGTGGAGGTGGAACAGGTTTTGTGTTTGGGACTTTCCATACTTTGATATTTGTGTTTGCGTTGGATTTGAAGCTTTTTTTGGATTTTATTCTGGTCAAATTGTTGAAAATGTTAAGCCATTATAAAAAACTAGACCTTGACTAGCGTCTGGAGTTTAAAGACATATTGCCTTTGTTAGACCTGTCCTGTGAAATCTGGAACAAGCTTTAGAGACATTACAGTATGTAAGTATTACGGAAACTATGAGAAACCCTTTTTCACAAAGATGCTATCAATTCCTTGGTCAACTTTCTGTGGTGATGGGCATCAAAAAACTTTGTAAAGATATAAACAATTTTATAAATCAACTTAATTTTTACACTATGTTACTTATTTGACTTGATTTATTCGAATGTTTCTGAATATGTATTGTGTATTTGGATCACTGGATCTGGTGTGAGTACATCTAAATAAAATATGCATAAATAAATACATGAAGGGTATCTCCTTCCCCTCCCAAAGCGTGGGCGATCTCTGGTTGATCAGGGCTTAGCGTAGGCCTCTGCTTGACCTCCCAAAGAGTGGGCGATTTCTGGTTGATCAGGGCTTACCGTAGGCCTCTGCTTGACCTCCCAAAGAGTGGGCGATCTCTGGTTCATCAGGGGCTTACCGTAGGCCTTCCTCCCAAAGCATGGGCTATCTCTGGTACATCAGTTGCCATGCTTCCAGTCTGACTGGTACCGGGGGGCTGGGTCGCTTGCCAGCGACTTGGACTATTTCCACAGAACCCATACATGCCTGGTGGTTTTCAACCTCAAATGTCGCCTTGCGTTGTATAGGCGACTGTAAAATGACAATAAAGGCTATCTTATCAAATATATGTACTAAACGTGTAGGACAGTCGTGTTAATTTTTGCGGTATGCTGAACTATACAAACATACAGCATCATACAATTTTTGTCTTTCAACTGTACTATGCTACATATTAGTACATAGTAGCCAAATATGTGGCCGTAAGACATGTCGGATGATATATATATGTTGAATGTCTTCATGTGTTTTAAAATCAGGAACAGAGTCCCTTTGAGAGAGTGAATGCTTTGACGTTGCTCTCTTCCTACAATATCTCTCATCCTGCAACGACACCTGTGGGACTTGTTTGACAGAATAATAACAGTTTGCCCTGTGATGTGCCTTTTTGTTTGAATTCTGGTCTGAACTCTGATCCGTTCATCAATTGATTACTGCATTTTGATATTCTTTGATAAATCTTTACCTTTGCTCAATAGACAGATTGATCTCTAAAGCGAACATGTGTTCCCATAGAGCGGTCACTCTTCATGGAGACACAGCTCGGTAGAGGGGAGTCCGCTCTCTCCTGCTGGACTCTTCAATAAACCGTATTTATGATGTTTGGTTGATATTATTTTTGATAATCTTGATCATTTTTCCGTCTGTTAAATATCAGAGAATTCCATTGACCTGCTCCTTTTCATGGAGACACAACCGGGTTACAGGGGAGTCTGCTCTCTGCTGTTGCTCTGGGCTTCAACCAAACAGACCGAGCTTTAACGGCTCAGACTGAGGATATATCTATTTATCTGGGCTCTGGGATGGAGGCACAGACAATAGGATATCCTTTTCTTACCTCTGAGCATTACTCAGGCATTCCCCAGTGGTACTAGAGGTAGGGCCCCTCTTCAGACTCCCCCATGGTGCTAGGACCCCCTCATCAGACTCCCCCAGAGTGGTGTGTATTAGAATGATCTACCCCACACAGTGTGTGACCTTATTGCCTCTCATTAAAGAGATTATAGGCAATGCAGTTAAAACACATTTGAAGTCATTTATTTTCCTTTACAGTGACTGCAAATAGCTATAAGTTGTATTAAGTCAAATGATACGTAGTTGAAAGCAAAATGTTTTGTTTTGTGATAATGCTTCGAATGCAGTCTTGTAGTTGCAGAACAAATGACAACTTTTTCTCTCATTTGATGTTTGTAAACTCAAACGTTTCCTAAATCCCGGTAGATGTAATTTGTGTTGCAGTACCACAGTCAGCCATCCGGTAGCCCCGAACCGTTACTATCATTCTGCACGGTGAGGGGAATCTGGATCAACACGAGTAGACGAAAGCAGTGTTTTTTTTGTGATAAGATTCAAGACTCTCAGGTAAGTTGCTAAATATAGGCTAGTTCATATAATTCAAAGTCGTACCTAATGTTAAAAAGGACATCTTCTTGAATTATATCGTATGAACCCAGTGCTTCCCGCCACAACAGACTCAAGCTATCTTCATAAGGAGCTTAAGCTAACATAAGTTTCATTTAATCATTTAACATTAGTTCAGGTAAAATCAACACATCACAGTTACAAACCGACCAACAGTTTGATGTTTACCACAATTAATTAATTAGACAAATGCTACCTGCTTCAGCCATTGGTTTAATAATTGTTTTGCTGAATATTGTGAATCAAATCTACAATAATGAACGACGCTGAAGTTGGCATCCGATTCGCAGCATCCGATTCGGCTTGAAAACCACTTAGAATCTTCAAATCGGTCCTGATTGAAAACCACTACACCTAGACTCTTCAAATTTGGACTACATTATCACAGTGAGGCTATACATTATGTAAAACATAGTTTCAGATTTGTGAAACCTTTACCCTATTTGTGAAAATGCAATACAGGCTTATTTGAATGCTTTTTAGGGGTCCAGACCGCATTGCATTTTCACAAATAGGTTAAAGGTTTCACAAATCTGAAACTATGTTTTACATAATGTATAGCCTCACTGTGATAATTTAGTCCAGATTTGAAGAGTCTAGGTGTAGTGGTTTTTAATCAGGATCAGTTCTAATCCGGTCTGGACCCCTAAAAAGCATTACAATGTGCCTTTATTGCATTTTCACAAATAGGGTAAAGGTTTCACAAATCTGAAACTATGTTTTACATAATGTATAGCCTCACTGTGATAATTTAGTCCAGATTTGAAGAGGTGTAGTGGTTTTTAATCAGGATAAGTTCTAATGCGGTCTGGACCCCTAAAAAGCATTAAAATGAGCCTGTATTGCATTTTCACAAATAGAAAAAAGGTTTCACAAATCTGTAACTATGTTTATTATAATGTATAGCCTCACTGTGATAATTTAGTCCAGATTTGAAGAGTCTAGGTGTAGTGGTTTTCAATCAGGACCGATTTAAAGTGGACCAGCTGCTGAATCGGATGCTGCGAATCGGATGCCAACTTCAGCGTCGTCAATAACCAGATGAATGCACATTTAACAATTAAACGCAGCGTTAATCGTTAAAAAAAACAGTGTATTCTGTTACATTTCTCCTACTTTAACTGTGTAGAAGTCCATCATATCATAAAGTCTTAAAACTTAAAACAAGTGAAGTGTACCCATACAGTTATTTTTGGTCCCTATTATTACAGGGATCCCTACACCATGACAACACTGCCCTTCCCCTGCCCTGTGAGGCTGGGAGTCATGAAGAGTGAGGGCCTGGAGGAGCAGTTGCACAGATACACAATGGAAAAGAACCTGACCAAGATGGAGAAGTTATTGAGAAAGGGTAGGCTACTCTTCAAACTATCTGCAACCAATACGATTAACATGGATGTTCTGTGTTAAGCATGGAGGCCTTGTTGTCCTGTGCTGTAGGGGTGGATGTGGACTGTATCAATCACCTGGGTCAGACACCCCTGTTTTGTGCTGCCCTCCTGGGCCACGGAGCAGTTTCTGAGCTGCTGCTTCAGTATCGAGCTGACCCCAATCAGTAAGTGCTATTATTTCTCCAGAATAAAGGCGCTTTTTATTTCATCCCAAAGACCTCCTGCTCTCATCATACACATGGAGATGTAAGAAGGCAAATATAAAAGCCCCAGAAAAGTGGCTGCAAAGTTTTCTATTCAAAATGTCCATTTCAGTCCTAGGGTTAGGGTTAGTGTATCAACTCTATACAATTGTTGTGGTCCTTTTCTGGATTGAAGTTCTGTACTGGTCTCCCGTATAATGATCTAGATACCATTCAAACAAATCCCACTGAGATCTTAAAGTGGCTGCGTGACTGCCTTTAGTGCATTGTACCTCCATTTCTAACAATATAAATCGTACTCTTACCCCAGTCGCTGTAAGGATTTGAGCACCCCCGTCCACGCTGCTGTGTTCTCCGGTAACGCCCGGCTGCTCAGTGGCCTTTTGGATTCAGGCGGGGACATCAGACTCCATGACCAGGAGGGCAGAGTCCCTGGTGATTGGCTTATGGCTAATATTCCGGAGCATGGGGTCTGTGAGGTGTGGCAGCATGATGAAAACGAGAAAGGAAATTGTAGTCATAATTAAGCTGTGTGCCACTGGTTGAGTCAGCTGATATAAGACTGCATGCCTCCTCTCGTCTGGTCTCCGTGTTTCAGATAACTGAGTTTCTGCAGAGCTGTGCATCCCATGTGCACCAGTGTTTCCAGAGGCCAGGGATTAGGGAGCTGAGTCAAAGCCAACCCTTTAATTCTACTTCCTCTAAGATTTTGTTGCGAACACCCTCTATGTTGGGTCTTATAAAGTCACGGTAATATATGAAACATGAGCACATTTGATAGATAATCTAATCCATTGATATTTAGGGTTCATATATTCCTATTGGAGGGAATTTAGTTCAATTAGCTTTATTTAAATGATGGTTACTTAATTTAGGGTTTTGTGTTTATGTTTTCTGTGTTCACTTTCTTTGCCTTTATAGTGGATTGGTTCAACAGCTCCACAAGAAGAGCAACGACAACTACAACAAAGGCTTATGTACAACAGCTCAGTGCTTTGGCTTTGGAAAGGTAAGTTCACCCACCTGGCACCAGAATGTACAAAGGGAACTGAACATAAGTGATGTCTAAACTTTGTCCTCTTTGGGGTGTTCTGTGTGTGTCTAGGTGTGTATGGACAGACCCTGCAAGGCACTGGGTGTGTTGGCATCTATTCCATTGATCCAGGAGACCGATCTCACCCAGGCTGATGATGAAACTCTTCGCTCCTTCAGCTGTGGTTCTTTGACATCCATGACTAAGTAAGAATACAAGACAAAATCTGAGAGTATCTTCAGTATCTCAGCCTAGTACTGCAAAACCCAGTTCAGAAATTGGCATTTTCAAGCTTATTTCTTAAAGTTAGTAATAGAGAGAGAGAGAGAGAGAGAGAGAGAATTTACTGTGTGTCCATGTATGTTGGATGTGTCAGTTACAGCTGGAAAGGCTCCAGGGTCACGGTGAAACAGATCAAAGCATTGAAGGCAGCATACAAAGACCTGCTCCTCACTGAGCAGGAATACTGCAGGTGAGTTAAGGGCTTTCTCCCTGAGCAGGACTACTGCAGGTGAGTTAAGGGCCTTCTCCCTGAGCAGGAATACTGCAGGTGAGTTAAGGCCAGAACTGCAAACATGGGAACCAAATACCTTGACTGAAATTAAATACAGAAAGCCTTTAAAGGGCCACCTTCTACCGCAAATGACCTTGCCCAAAGAAGTTTACTTGTTGTGTTCCCATTGTTCAGGCATGAGCAAAACTACAGGGAGGACAAATAGAACCAATCCAATTCCTTCTTTGCGGTTCTCAAGTCACTGTGTCAGTAATGTATTATGCAGATTAGTTATTACAAGACTGACTTTTTGGGAAACTTTTTGGTTATTTTCCACTTACCCATAGTCAAACGAGAAGCACTGTTACAGAAGCATTGATACAGTCTATATCAATGGCTTTTCATTGATTTTGGTTACCTTGGGCAGATGCAAACTCGGTAAAATCATGTGATGGGTCGAGAAAATGGTATAGCACTTTTTTAGCAATCGTTTGACTCCATGCAAGTAATATAATATTTCCAGAAAATGTCTGAGCATTCCTTTTTAATAACAGTGTTTGTGTCCCAAACAGCCAGCTCTTTCACCCCCACCTACTGCAGCTAATGGCAGTGAGTCTATCAGCTGACCTTCTGCAGACCAGGCTAGTGTTTGAGAGGGTCCATGTCGATACCCTCCACAACCTGCTACACCACAAAGTAAGGGGAGAGTTGAGCAATAGTCCTTTGGGATATAATTCTTTGCTTATTGTACCCATTTTACATTGGCCGATGTCTTGTGTGAATATTCTAAAAACTGAAAATTAGGGGTGTCAATCTTTCAGTATCTGCTGCTGCCTGCTAAGAAAGGCAGAGTGGCAAATTATGGCATAAAAAGCAGAGTATAGAATAAGATTAACATAAGATTATGTTGTTTTTACATTTAAAAAGTTGTACCAACTGTTTGCAGTAATGTTGATACACAAAGAAAAAATCAAACCAAAAAACAAAGCTGATATCTACGGAGCATGGTAGAAAGAAACCTTGATATCTATATCTGTGAACACGGATTTGTAAACCTTTCCCTTGGATTCCGAAACCGTACTCATGGTTTTCCCAACCCGTGCGCACGGATTTGGTTTGTTCTACATGGTAGGGAGCATTGTGATGGCGAGCGCCTAACTGATTCAGACAGGCATCTATACAGTATGAATGACTGAATGTAGGGGTTACCATCCATAGTATAGACCAGGGGTCGGCAACCCTAGGCATGCGTGCCACCACTGGCACGGGGCATCATAATCATTGGCAAACTTAAAAAAAAAAAAATATATATTTAGATATTTATTTATCTTTTATTATAAAAAAAATGTCACAGCACAATGCGGAAGCATAATCATTACTACAGATTTTTTTTGCACTTTATTCTGCGTTAGGCATTTCCTCCCAGTGCAAATATGTTTAAATTAGTTACAGAAGGTAGTGTCGTGAAACGGGATCAATTACCGTAATAGTTTTTAAACCTATGTTGGGAGTTATAGAGAAGAAAATATTTAAAATATTGTTGCAAGTGGCCTGTATGCATCGCCTTCACATGGTTTTGCAAAGCTGTACGTGTCTTAAAAATATTGATGTGGATGGTTCCAGCATTCTCATATATTCTCTGTTTTTACATTTCTCACAGTGCAAATATGTTTTTGAATGAGTATCTGAAAATGGTGTTTTAAGATGGGACATATATGTAATTATAATTTGTAAACCCTTGTTGCAAATATAAAAACCCAAAAAATATTTTAAATGTTGATGCATGATTGCAGACTATATGGAAATAGTACAATTCCAGGTCTTCTGGAAATGGTTTTGGTCGCTGTGTCATAATTCAGCTTAATTTTTTATATATTCTTGCGTAAGGCACCCTCATTAACGAGAAAATGTCAAACTGGCACTGCATGTGAAAAAGGTTGCTGACCCCTGGTATAGATGATAACCGACATTCAGTCTATACTGAATCTATACTGTATATATTCTATACAGTATGAATGACTGAATGTAGGGGTTATCAACTATATAGTATGAATGACTGAATATAGGCTTTATCATCAATTCAGTATGAATTACTGAATGTAGGGTCATCTATGCAGTATGGATGACTGAATGCAGGGGTTATCATCTATACAGTATGAACTGGATGCAGGGTTTTCCTTTTCTCATGACGACTATGTTTTGTGTCTGTTTCCAACAGCGAGCAGAGTTCCCAGTACTGCATATGGCATGGTTGCTGCCAGTGTTGCTGCAGGTCTGTGAAGGAGTTCTTTACCTCCACAGCCGTGGGCTTGTGATCAGAGCCCTCTCCTCCCACAGCGTCGTTCTCACACGTCCGGGATTGGCAAAACTTACTGGGTTTGGCTTTATGGTTCATAGGTAGGTGGTAGTGGCAATAACCCCACAACTATAAAGCACTGAAGGCGGTCTTAAATTAAGTCCTATTTCCACCCTGTGTGTGCGTGTGGGTGTTCGTGCGTGCGTGGATGTTTGTGTTCTTCTCAGGAAGAGTCCATGCGTAAAACCTTCAGTTCAGTTGGACGTCCCCCCCAGCTTTTACAACTGGGCTGCCCCAGAGGTTATCAGGAGGAGAAGCTGCACAGAGAAGGCTGACCTGTACAGCCTGTGCACCATCATTCAGGAGATGTATACAGGTCTATATATATATAGATGTATATGTATATGTATGTATACAGATGTATTTATATATGGGTATATATATACAGGTATACCACTAGAGAAAGGTCAACAGTGCTTCTCTCTCTCACATCGGCCCTTGCCTAACATGAAGATGAACTAAAGATGGAAAATGTCCAAACAGAATTAATATAAAAACAAATATAAAAGCACATTATTATCTATTTAATTTTCCTGTTAAGCAACCCTTAACACTTCTTCACTCAAATATGCATTAGTGCAGACTTTGTTGCTTTCACGGGTCATTCTCCCACCAAACAAACCCACCTTTGGTTAAAACTGAAGGTAAATGTAAGTAAATAGTGCTGAATGCTCTGCTTGTAGACGCGGTGCCCTGGGGGGCGGTGGACCACAACTGGATCAAACAGGTTGTGGAGGGGGGTGAAGCTCTGCAGGCGGACAGCCGCGTCCCAGAGCCGTTCTACCCCCTCATCTGTGTGGGACTGCAACCTCACGCCACGGAGCGAACCCAAAGTGTGCAGGACCTCTGCGTTACACTGCGGTCTGACATTAAGGTGTGTGACCAAACCCAACGTGTGCAGGACCTCTGCTTTACACTGCGGTCTGACATTAGGGTGTGTTACCAAACCCAAAGTATGCAGGACATTTGCGTTACGCTAAAGTCTGACATTAAGCTGGGTTTCCCCACTGCCTGTCTATGGTTTTCAGGCAAAACTCATTCTGGTTCATTAGTAAAGGCCAACTTCATCTCAAAGTAATTTGGCATAATTGACCGTTGCTTGACAGCATAACTTGAGTTAAGGGGAATTTTATAAGTTAAAATAAGCTCCTTCAGGGCGAAAGAGCCCTCCGCCTCGCGTCTGGGTCCGATTTTCCCTGTCGGGGCTAATTTTCCCGATGACGGCCGGCGTTCTATACATGATCCCTTACTTATCTTACAATAATAAGATAATAAGATTAATCCTTTCTAAGATATCTTATCATTATAAGATATATAATCTATCATTATATTAGAGATGGTTATGTGCACTTCACCTGTAATTTCTATCAACAGACGCTTACTAAAGCCATATGATTTAAGCATACATCTGTAGGGAGGCAACAATATTTAGTCTGTTGAGCGTGTAACATAGGTGGCGATTTAAACAGGATGTTGGGATGGTTTGCAAGATGGAAGGATTCATGTGGGTTACGAAAGACTGGGAAAAAATATGTGTGTATTGACCAACGGATATTATAAATGAACACTGATTGAAAAAATATCAAATTAATTCATTATTGGAGTGATAAAGTACCATATTATGTTGTTTGGATGTTTTATAGAGTCTATTGCCCGACGGGAAGTTAAGCTCCTCCGGAGACTGGGGATACACAACAGGTAAGACTAGTTTAATCTGCTAATTAGTAAAGTAGTCGCACAAACAGGGTTACAGTTCAGGCTCAAGGATCTGCAGAGATGTATTCCAGCTACTTCCAACATCCTGTGGGTCAGGCACTGCTCCATTGGTAACCACCATGTTAGCAGGTACATTTAACATAACGCAGGTCACCCTGCGCTATGGTGGCCATGCAGCGTGGTCTAGCATTAGCCCAGGTTTCCAGATTGTGGCTTTTGGTCCATTTCTGACCAGTCTGCGACCGCTCACAGCAGAAGAGTCCTAGAGATAACACCAAAAATCGAACGATATTACATTCCTTCCTAATGCAAATTGATGCATTTACATATAATTTGACTACACTAGGGCTTAACTAGAGGTTAAGAAGACAGAGAATGCCAGCCAGGCAGTGTGCCCCAATGACCAGAGTTTTAGACTGTAGTTCTTGATGTCAATCAAGGTATTGGGTTGGACCATAGTTGCCTAAGATTAAAATCAAGTAAATGATAATCGAATACCTCCAATGTCCGAATGTCGGTTTCCAAATAGTTTTGCTTGCTGTGAACTTTGATGAAGGTTAAAATGTTGAACTTTCATCTAACTCCCCATTTTCCACACCTCCCTGTCCTAAAATATAAGGCAATTGTGTTGTATTCATCAAGATGCAAGAGTTATTCAAAGCAATTTGGCAGCAGCTCTTGATAAGCTCTCAATTCTGCCTTTTTCGTCTAGCTGCCCCTCACACACAGTCCTGGCAAACGGTGAATGAAAAGACTCACCAAAAACTGTCCAGTAAACAGGCCAGGCAGCAACCGATTCAGCATGAAGGGATCCAGTCAGGGGAGGAGAGGGAAGTAAAGATGGTTGAGCAGGTGACAGAAGAGGTTAAAGACGATGAACGTCCTCTGATCTCCGTTCTCCATCCTGTCCTCTCGGTCAACGGCGCACTACCTTTGGATGAGTGGTGCGTGTATCCCAGTGCCCCTCTTACACTCAGCGAGGGCTCCATGCGCTCAGACAGTGTGGAGGACTGTCTGGAGCCAGCCAAGAACACAGACCTCCTGACGGGTGACCTAAGGTTGTCAGAAGTAAGACAGGAGCAGATCGGTTCCATTGTGCTGAATCTCAAAGTATCCCAGGTACTGCTGCAGCAGGGCGACGCCAGCCTAGATGTTGTGGAGAGCTGCCTCCGGACCAGGGGAGGGAACGACGAGGTGGACTGTAGAGAAGCTTCCCCCACAAACCCATCCAAGTATAGGAGTGCTGTCGGCCCGCCTTCACCTCGCTACCGTCGGCCACCTCGTCCTCTAGCCAAGACACTGGAAAGACAAGGACATTATGGAGAGCGACCGCAGAGTCAGGAGCGAGAGAGAGAAGAGCTGACCTTTGGGATGGCTCCTTCTCCCTTTTTGAACAATGATTGTCAGGAATATAGAAAGAAATCTTATGAGCAGACTAATCGAAGTAGCTTGATTAACAAGGGATCACTTGATATTCATCCAAGACCAAAGCATGAGGTAAGAAACTGTTAGTTGGAGACATTAACTCCAACTCATATCAATATACATTTAAATAACTTTGGATGTATAATATATATTATAATTATTTTTTATAACTAATTTCCACCTCTTATAAGGTACAAGGTATTTATATGTTTTTTTTTCTGGTACTTCTAGGAAGTTGGAGGCATAAATTCCAGGGCTTGGTCCCACCTTCAGGATCTCCCTGGAACACGGAAAATAAATGAGCTCATAGAGAGGTACGTTTCTGTCCGAGATAAAAACAGGATCTTTTTACTTAACATCTGTTGAACTTTAATCTGAGGCAGTCACTGACGTTTGAGAGGATCCAGTTCCTTTATCTCTGCTTAGGTTTTGATAGGTGGGAACACAATGTGGTAGGTAGGTGGCAGCATGTAATTTACCCTGAGTGATGAGATGTTGCTAAACGACACTCCTTTCCAAAGTAATGTAGAGCACAAAACGGGTGGAAGGCTTGGCATGTTCCCCGGCACTATCATGGCCACCAGTGGGGCAGAAAGGGCAGACTCATTGACTCCCAGCGCTATCACAGCCAAAGTCACAGCAACAGTAACTGTGTTTCTTTCTAGGTCATGCGCCTCACCAGACTTTCTGGAAGGGATCCAGTCGTCTCTACAGCAGATGGGCGTCCAGGCCCAAGCCACAAAGACCGGTAATACCATAAACCTGATGCATATTTACTGCTTCAGTTTTTTGGTTGTTTTGTGGTTCCACAGAGCCTGTTCTCTGGTCTCTATAGGAGAGTTGCATAATGGACCTTTAAAAAAAATGAATGCCCCAATGCCATTTCATTAGTTTGAGTACTGAGTATTCACTGTATTCATATATGTTGGTTGCCATTGTCTAGTGTGGCTAACATTAGCAAACATTTTGACGAAAATGAACGGTATCAAGGTCGCCCGTCTCCGGGCTCACAACGATGAACAAAGCCCTCCGCCGTGCTCTTACCTCTGCTCCCTGCTCAGGGAATCCGCTGGCTTTGGATTTGTCAGGGTGGAGGCAAAGATAATGATGCACTTCCTTTGGGCTGTGATTGACCCTCTTGGTCTAGCTGTCGGTCGGTTGACCTGGTACGCAGGACAAGGACCGATGACACGGACCCTGGGGGGAAAGGCAGGACCTTCATCCCCTCAGGCGTCATTAAGGATCCCCCCCCCCCCCACACACACACACACACACAAACACACTCGGGAATCTCTAGTCCTGACTGTCTTTTGATGGAAGGGTTTTCTACAAAGGACAATACAAAAGAGTCAGCTAAACATGAGAATAAGTAGCAGCTAGAAGGTGTGTTCATTTTGCCCCTGTTTACTGATACTGAGGTCCATTGCAGATAGCAGCAGTGAGAGTGAGTCTGACAGAGATTTCCACACAGTCAATCAGACCTTCGCGTTGACTTCTAAAGGCTGTGACGACCAAGAGCCTTCACAGGTAAAAAAAGAGAGTCAAACCCAGAGTGTGGACAACTTGAAACAACAACACGCTCGCCCTGACCCGTTTGATTGCGTTTCCAGGAGGAATCCAACTCTGATACAGACGATCGCCACACTACCCTGAGATCATGTCCTACTGTGCACAACCCCGACCCAAAAGCTACCCAGAGTCAAGTAAGGGAATCTTTCATCCCTAAACAAATAGTCATTGACTGTGTTGCAGCCACACAGGATATTCCTGATGCCACAGAATGGTGTATTCTGTGGACGAGTGTATTGAGTGTGTTACCCTTTTGAATCCGATCCAGGATCCTGGCTCAGAAGAGGGTGGAGATGTAATCCCAGTGGTGTTCGGACCAGAGGGTTGCAGACCAGAAGGACATTTAGCCAACATCACACACTGCGGTCAGAAATTAGTATCAAAGCCTGTTAACTATTATTTATATAACCCATGCACAAAGAAAATAAGCTATACGTGCATGGATTTAAATTCAGATATCAGAAACTATGGGTGAAACGGTCCTCATTACTCTTTAATATTTAATATTATCGTTTTATTAAACAGACTCCCTGTTTTGTGGGAAAAGACGTTTAAAGTTATGAACCAGTTCATAATATTTAAATATTAATACAAAGCAGTAATGGCCAATAATGCTCCTCTCTAATCACTTCATCCAGAGGATGAATGTGTTCTGAGTGAAAAGGAAATGCCCTTCGATGGGGACTCTGCTAGACCAGCGCTGTCGAGACTCAAGAACACCACATCAGACCCATCATGCCTGGCTCAAGTCGACTCAGACATGTAAGTGTCCACATATATTGATGTATCTTTATATACCTTTTCCTGTACGATTGTATAGGCAAAAACTCTTGAGATACCTAAGAGGCAGAGATACATAAGAGGCCTACAGCCTATGTAAAGGTCTTCCTTCTGTGACGCAATAATTATAAGAAGTATTTTAAAGCCATCCTTTTTGGTCAAATAATGAGGGGAATTCTGATGATCCATGAACAGGCTGCAACACTTTACAGAGCTGGCTGAACTCTCCAGCATCACAGGCTCTCCTGGCCAGCACCAAGACGGGCTCTTTCGGACCTCCCTCAACAGGCCTCCTCCACCGTGCAACAGCACACCACGGAGCCTGGGTAAACACACTGCCCCTCCTCCTTTACCTTGAGCCCTGTGCTCCTTAGAGGAGCAGAATGTCCAAACCTTTTTTTAGGGCTGAATAGTTTCCATGTTTTTTAAAATAGTTGTATATCTTTTGTTCTGTTGATGTTTGTGTTGTATAATTCTATTCAACAGCGCATTTGAAATCCAACCCTACGGGCACTGAGGTGACCAACAGCCCCATCCTGGAGGCTCCAGCAGTCCAGTGGACTTCTATGTCTTTGAACTCTGAGAGCTTTACCACAGCAGCTGCAGATGTTTCAGGGGACGGCCTCGTAAGTGGCCAATGCTGTCAACAGTCCGAAACCATTTGGCTACTTCTCTGGTTGAATATCATTGTCTGGGATTGCACTGGTTAATTATCAACTATCTTTCTTTTGCCATTACCAGCAGGACAACCTGGTGGCCACAAACACTATTCAGTCTCCATTCTTGAAAGTCGACCCTGGCCCCCAGCCTCCTAGTCACCTCCTGCAGAGCCCTGACTTGAACCTTGCTGGCTCCACGGACCGGGCACAGTGTCCTGGGCCTGGGAAGGAGCAGAGAGGAGCCGGGAGGGAGGCAGTGGAGGGAAGGCAAGAGGAGCAACATGCCGAGGGAGCAGGACCGTGTGCAGGGTTGGATGAGGGGGATAGAAGTGGACAGCAGGGGGATGGGAAGGGCCACTGTGTGGAGGCAGCGGAGCATGCAGGACCGGACCACCGAGGCGCCACTGAGCAGCCTCTGCCTGGAGGCTGTGGCGCTGCTAGTGTTATGAACAGAGGTTGGCAAAACACACAACCCGTCACTTGAATCCAAGTGATGCACACATTCATCACGTGACGATCCCATCTGAATGTATGTAGTTATATTTACTGTCCTTGCATGGCAATATAACTTTCTAGAGTTAGGGCGACACCTTGCCCATCAACTTTTTTATTTGTATTGTTGTGCAATGGAAACTGATTTTAGTAACCTTGGAAAAATGACGGCTGTTCATCAACTTGTTGACTTGGCGTCAGCTTATTAACTTGCGACTTCTCCCCAGAGTTGAAGGGACTGCTGGACGACGATGAGGAAGGAGCCCTACACAAGGCTTGTGCTGACCAGTGTGGTGAGCACACACACGTTGGGTTCAGTTGGCGTGGTGAGAGGTTGATCAGTGCTTGTGGTTCACTGTAAGCTGATGATGACGATTCCCCAGGAGACCTTCAACCAGTTGGAGGCAAACCCTCAGAAGACCCCAGCTCACTGGAATGGAGTGACAGGTATGTGTACCCACTGTTGGTAAGACATGAGAGCTATAATGTGATTGTCAGCTATTATGAGTGAGAATATTGAGAGAATATCTGTTTCCAGTTGAATGCAGCTGCCTCTGTATGAGACCGTTTAGATGTGAGACCGCTCCCGCCTTACCCTGTGTTCCTCCATTTTAATGTCGATTAAAAAAATGCTCTTACACACTACATTGCTAATTTATTCCGGTCACCAATTTATGCATTGCACAGTCTTGCTGTGCGTGCAATATAAAGTTGTTTTTCATGACACAATCAGAAAGACGAACGGGAACGCTATAAATGCTCCGAGACCGGAAATGACGACAAAAGTGCAACTCGGAAGGCTGGCGTGCGAGGATTCAGGAACACCATTAGTTCTGACCAATCAGGGCATCTCTTGCCTGGGAAATCAATCACTGTTGCTTGAATGCAACACTTCCATTGGCTTAGGAACGTAGAGAGAAAGGGGCAGGATGTTTTTGGCGGGGATATTTTTAATTGTCTTTTGTAGTCTCGTTTTATATACTTTATATATACTTTTATATACCCCCTCGTCGTTAGGCTGGGACTTCTTAATGAAAACGCTTAAACAGGGTTGCGGTATTTCGTGCAGCGCGTGAGCCCGTCCTGGCCGATGGAACACCTGGTAGTCCTGCAGAGTCAGGAACCTGACTCTGGCGTTGGTGTCTTTGGCCGTCGCCATCCATTTTAGGGATGGCGAGGCTGAGGAGATAGTATCAGAGCTTTTCCAGGGTCCACTTAAGCACACTCTCCTGACCGGACCTAGGATAGTCCAGCTTCCAGCCCCACCTCGGATGCGTCAGTGTGGACCACGAAGGGGAGGCTAAAATCGGGGGTGATTATTACTGGCTCGGTGCAGAGGGCCTGCCGCAGGCTCGAGAAGGCCTCTTCCAGCCCCAGGCGGCACTTTTTTGGGTTGGCTGTTCAGTTTACGGAAGTCAATGCCGGTGGGTCCCGTCTGGTTTGGGAACCAGAACTCAGGGCTGGACCAGGCGCTATGGGACCCCTCTATGACCCCCATCTGCAGCGACCTCGGCCCTGATGACGGCGCGCCGTGCTACCGGGATTCGGTAGGGGCGGAGGTGGACTCTGACTCCCGGTTCTGTCCGGATGTCGTGGCTGACGGTTGTGGTCCTCCCAGGTCGGTCGGAGAAAAGGTCAAGATGCTGGAGCACCATTTCCCGCATGTCCTGGGTCTGGCTCGGGCTTAGCACCTCCACCACTGGGACCTCGGGAGGGGGTAGTCGAGCGGACAGCCTCAGGAGAGTTGGGTCCCGCGGAGCGGTCAGTGGTTGCCACCGCTTCAGCAGGTTGATGTGGTATAGCTGGGTGGGTTTGCGTCTCCCCGGTTGCCGTCCCCGGTAATTGACGTTGCCGACCCGGGTTGAAGGTGCACTTGGGCTTGTTGGGCTCGTCCGAGGTGATCCCGGACCACGGGCCGGGTAAGCGCCTTTCAGCCCCGAACCTGCTCTACGTGCTCATTATATAGGTGCAGTGGGGGGTGGGTTGGATCTCTCAGGCGTCCCGGGCGATGTCGAGGAGCCCTTTCGGTCGTCTGCCGTAGAGTAGCTTGAACGAGGAGAAGCCAGTGGAGGCCTTGGGAACTTCCCTGATGGCGTACAGGAGCAGCTGGTCCCAGTTCTTCCCGTCGACTTCCATTACTTTTATCAGCATGTGTTTTAATGTCTGATGAACCTCTCTACCAGTCCGTCGGTCTGGGAGTGGTAGACGGAGGTCCGGAGGTGGCGCATCTGTAACAGACTGAGTAGGTCTTTTAACACCCGGGACATGAAACAGGAGCCTTGATCTGTCAGTATCTCCATGACCACCCCCACCCTGCTAAATAAAATCATGAATTCTCTCGCCATCGCCTTGGCTGTGGCGGCGCGGAGAGGAACGACCTCTGGGTAGCGGGTCGCGTAATCTACCATGACTTGTATGTAGCGGTGGCCTCGGCTAGTTCTGGGGAGGGGACCTACGATGTCTAATGCTAGCCTGTCGAATGGGACCTCTATCCGGGGCATGGGTATGAGGGGATTCCGTACCGATGGTCTCGGGGCGGTGCGCTGGCACTAGTCTAGGCTCGGCAGTAGTCCTCTATGTCCATCTTTACCCCAGGCCAGTAAAACCTGTCCAACACCCGGTCCCTGGTCTTATTCATCCCCAGATGAGCCCCGAGGAGGTGTGAGTGGGCCATGTATAGCACCTCACGTATGCCCGTGGAACAACCATCTGTTCCGCCTCCTCTCCCCCCTCTGTACTACCCTATACAGTACCCCCCCCCCCCCCTGTACTGGGTACTGCAGGCCACTCACAGTGTCCCGAGATAGTCCATCTTGGGTTTGCACGCGTCCCCAGGCGTTTCTTAGGGATTCGTCCTCCACTGGGCGGTGGTGAACTGTCTTTCCCTGTCCGCTCGCCCCTCGACGGCCAGGGGGAAGTCGGAGAACTCGATGAGGGGTGGGCTTTCCCTCTCCTCTGGTGGTGATATTATGCTTTTTCGACCTTTTCCCTTTGTCTGATTATTATACGACGTGTGTATACATGTTTTACGTCTGCTAAGCTAGACAAATCTGACTCTGAGCCAGGGGAAGTATTTGCGACCACCGAGAACGCCCCTCAATAAGTGTGCAGTTGGCGGTGCTTTAGTGCAAAAGTCGCCCCTCCCGGCTACCCGCAATGTTTATGACTTCTCAGGAGTGGGAATTTGCCAAACACACGCGCAAAGCGTTCGACCAATCACAGCGGTGTGGGCGTGCTGGCAAATCACAGCAGACTGGGCTACTCAGGAGGGGGCCTTAATGGAATATGATACAAATCAGTTTTGATAAGATGTTTTTAATGGGGAAAATTGGTTTTGCAGAAATTAAAAATGTGAGAATAATAAGGGGTATTTCTAACATACTGGCATGTAACCCTATTCTAGTAGTACCACCAAATGCAATTATTAACCCTAAAAAAAATATGATATGGGATCTTTAAGCATTATACAGTGAAACAGAAATCAAGGAAATAGTCCTGTCTATTTATGGAATATCCACTGATTCAAACAATTAATAATTAGTCTATTTGTTTTGTAGTATGCCTCTCTAATTTAGCATTGCGGGCAAACAGATGTATAAACACACCCTCTTTTCAGGGCTCACTCTACTTTGGACGAGGCCCTTGCAGATAGCAGAACTCCCAGACTCGTAGGGCCGGCCGGGGCCACGGAGACGGTGGGTTCAGTTAACAGTGCTCCCAATTTGGTCAAATGAAAATACTCCAACCGGGTTCCGACCTTTCAAAAGTAATATTTATCAGCAGGGTAAATGGTCAAAGAGGTTGTCCTTGACCACAACGATAAAAGAATCACAAATGTCGCTGCATTTTAGACCATTACATACATGACATTAATCTGCCCGTTGCTGCCAAGTATAGAGAGCATGTGTAATGGTTACACCTCGGTGCTGGTTAATGGAAGTATCTGCTCCCTGAATGGCCAGGGAAGCCCCAGGTGAGGACCATGCTGATGGGGATGAATACAAGATCAACCACCACAACAGGAAGCACCTCACCGGCATCTCAAACGACTGAAGACGCGTTTTCTTTTTGAAGTCAGACGTTGAGAATGTGTTGAGAATTATTGTTGAAAAAGCTTAACTTACAATTTTGTATTAACGTAAAGTAGAAATATTTACATATTTGTTTTTCTCATTATCTGAAATAAGTTATTTTACAATTCTTAAAATATGAATGTTATTGACAATGTACTGGTGTTGATTTGGCAATGTTCTACCGAAATAATGTGTTCTCTGTAAACGTCAAGTTAAGCCATTAGTAGTATGTTTTAGAAAACAAACAAGTCTTTTCTTTTTGATACATTTATTCTGAAACCGTATGCATTTCCTAGCAAGTTATCAGTCAATTGTTCCACACATTCAGCTCCAAATGGTCATTGGCTCATCCTAAGCTTCACAGTATTATAGGAATAGTGTAATACATTGTAGATCTTGTATTGATTGTTCAGAAATTAGCATGTTGTAAAAACATAATTCAACCACATTTTTAAAAGGTGAAAATTTTGTGGTTCACTGAAAGGCATGCTATATTCAAGTCCACCCAAACGGTGGGTCTTGTGTGTTTAAATCCACACAAAAAACTTGTGGAATGTAATGGCTTTGCTGTGGTGCACAAAAATTCCCCATTTATTTCTATCGCTACTAAAAGGTGTTGCAGGAGCTTTTTTTTCCACTGATGCATCTTCTGAAGGGTTAGGTGGACATTGTAAAACAAAAAAATAGTAAACCATACAGCTAAGTATACAACATTCATTCAGTAATGCCTTCACAGCCAAGGCACCATCTGAGTTATTTGAAACAGCTCAAACTTGTTTTGTGAGCAGCGCTTGTAACATAACACCAGACTGATTTAATGCTGTGCGATTAAAATGTACTGAACCTTCTCATTTCTGAAATGAATTGTTATTTTTCAATCCAGATTTTTTTCTCTATTGCATGAGTCTTAAAAATCCAATCCTCTATTTCCTATATTGATTCAATCCAATCCAAAAAATAGGGCATTTTCACATTTCACAATTAATCAGTGTTCAAAAACCGCTGACATGCCAGATCTGGGGGGAGCATCTTTTAATGGATTCAATGTCACATCGTTTACAGAACGTTGAAAATAATCTGAATTCCTTGCACATTCACGGAGGGTGAATGGTTAGGTTGCAGAATAAAAGACAAAGCATCACAATATAAGGATGTTGATGGACTCCATGATGTACAACTTGACCATCATTTTCTGCGGCAGGTTGAACTTCTTCAGCATCTGCAGGAATAAAACCTCTTGATAGTGGAGGTGCTGGGAGATGATTGTCCCTTGGGATCAGAAAGACGTTTTTTTGCACAACGAGCAAAAAGCTTCTTGGTCATTTCCCATCACGGGTTTCAGCCAGTCTTTTAATTTCGGGTCGTCCACCCACGTTTGTGAAAACTTGCATTTACCCATTCTCTCATAGAGCTAGAAACTCAGCCGTACAGAACTCTGAGGGGGAAAGGCGGAAAATTTTGCCGGCGTCGCTATAGCAACCAGCGACGCCAACTCTAACAGTTACTCAGTTCAGGTCCTGCTGGCACCGTATACTGTATTTTTTAGGCTAGATTCAGTTAAAACATGTAAACACATATTAAGCAAAAAATGGAAACTCATTTTATATTGAGGTGGTGAAAACTACTACGAAGTCAAATTGCGTTTGTTACCTCAAGGGCCTTAATTTTTTATTTTATTTTTTACTACCTTTTACTACCGCGCGGACACCCTGGAGGCGGCCGGTTGGGGCTCCTCAAGTCTGCTAACATCTCTACACTTTTCATAGCATTCACCTTGTGGGAACATAACGTCTCTTGATCCGGGTGACCCCAAACATTCTCAAAGGCATACGTAAAAAAGATGAGCTGGTGTTTGAGTGTCTGCTTGTGGAAAGAGGGCATCACTTTAAAGATAGGAGTAGGCCCACATAGAAGTCCATTTCACCAACCTCCTGCATTTAAGGGGACAGATGCTGGCGCAGTCGAAAGTGTTGGTCGGTCAACTAACGCCCGCCGACCTGTCTGTCCTAGATGTTTCTGAGAAGAAGAGAATGGAGAAGGGATAAATCGACTTTTGTTTGCTATTAAATGAATGACTTTAGACATTTTAAAGTTTCAAAACACTTATGGGTGAGGAGAGGATTGTTTACATGTTGCATTGACATTAAGTGTCATTTCAAGCAAAGTAAATATTTTTTTAAAGGAGATAAATCCTAGACACAGAAGTCTGTCCCGTTTCCTTCAAATGTCTGTTAAGCAGTCAGAGGAAATCAACCAATCCACAGGCATGCTAGTAGCCTATGTAATGAAATCGTGTTAAACCAGATAATTGGCAGATGAAGAATGATGACAAACAAACATTGACTCACTTTGTTGCTGCTATTGTTTGACAACTGGTGTAACCTGTAAAAGCAAGATTAGGTTTAGATAAATTTCTCTTAATAGTGAATTACGTTTTTGGACAGCGTTTCAAGCGTGCATGCACACTTTGGCTGAGGGTAACCAGGACTGGTTTTGACTTACATCTGTCATGCTTTGCGAAGGACCCTGGGCGATGAGCTCCGCTGCCTCCTGCGCTTCTCCAGTCAATGGGGAGATCTGTACATTTACACCACAGCATTAAATGTAACTTTCTCATCTGTAAACAGAAATCAACCTTTTATATGCAATTTACATTGCACACATAATTTACTTATGGTTGATTGTATATCCAGACTTTTACTGCTAAACCCCTTTGTAAAAATGTTAAATCACAGCTGAACTGACCATCAACGTATTGTAAACTTAAAAAATTCCAGAGATAATCTGTTAGAGTTGCTCATGGTATTGGGATTCATGTAGTTTAGGGGACACTTGCCTTAGAATTGTCTGTCTGTTGGAAGTGCTGAATGAGCTGCAGAGTACCATCCAGCTGGCCTCTGATAGAGTCCATGGACTCCTTCTGGGCGGTGGCGATCTCCTGTACCTGTGTGGACAGTGCTGCGTGTTTGGCCTTGATCTGACCCAGGGAATCCAGCATCCCAACTAGATTTTCCTGTTGGAATAAAACAAGACATTAATATACTATACACATACATAATATACACTACATAAGTGATTTTTCAGGTATTTTCGTTAAATATTAGATTTGGCCTCTTCTTTGTGCACTGCTCAATTACTTCGAATTAAATATGATGCAATCGAAAAAATGTATTTGTTGCAAGTGTGATGCTTAACTGGATTATTATGCATCATTTGGTTTTCGATAATGTCGATAGTACAGATGTGTTTTAAGATGGCTGATCAAGGGAGGGGAGAGACCTCGGCTGGGGCCCCATCTCCGGTGTGGTGGGCGTTGATGAAGTCCAGCTTCAGCCGTTTCTCGATGTAGTCAAGGTCCGCCTCAGACTTCTGGAACTGAAAAAATAGTTCCAATAAGTCCTTCATTAGTACATAAGCTATGGATTTAAAATATATATCGATAGATGTATACAAAAAAAAAAAAAAAAGCTCTAAGCTTTAGACAAAACCCAATTATTTTTTTATAGAGATTTTTAATCATACCATCATATGAGTTACTCTTCGTTTTGGTTAGACTAATACAAATGCTGAAAGGCTGTAATATTATTTAACTATTTTTCTAATCTAAATGTGGTGAAAGCAGCTACAGAAGCAGCTGAAGGACCCAATATCTCCATCTCAGGCCCTGTTCTAAGAGAAAGTGGAGCTAACAATGCATTGAAGTTGTCATGAAGTGTACCCAAAACTAATGGGGGCACGGGTGATGCCATCTTAAAACAAATCAGATACAGATATTGAAACCATAAGTATTTGCCAACAGCGATTATATTAATTTTGATCTCAAACAATTAGAACAGCTAGGCTTCTACCTGGCATTACTGCATACTGTATGACCTATAAGGGTCGTTTCAGGGAGAGATTCAGAGGATCACATTGTATTATTTGTATACAAGCCAGTGTTTTCTAACCAATTATCTAACCACTTTTTTTTTAATAGTCCTCTTCAATTTTGGCATCTACACCAAACATTCATATTCTATAAATGTAGGTTTGTGTATAATGATATGATGCTGTGGACACAATTTGAATAATTTGACCGCAAACAGTAACAGTACTTGTTATCTTAAAAGAGACGGAATTCCCCCGTCTAGGGTTCATGAAGTACCAGCTACTATCTGATGATAGATAATCATTTCTGACAAAAGGCGTTCAATTAACCTTAAAATTGTTTGTAGCTTGCAATCTTTTTGGTATGAATCCATTCATATGAAAATAAAAAGAACCAGAATCTTTAAAAACAGTTTATTTTTACTAAAGAAATAAACATTATAGACCAGTCACTGCATGCTGCCATGAGCCAAGTTTTAAGACCAACACTGAAACCCTATAAGCAATATTGCACTACTCTGAACTCAGTGGACAGCAGGGGCAATACTGATAGGGTTGCAGGATTTTCTGGTAAATGCAAGATTACTGATGAACAGCAGCAGGACCCAACTTTATAGACACACTGTAAGATCCAGAGAGCCATTTCAGAATCAATCAACTGAGTTGAAACTGTGTTGTCAGGGAGAGTTGATCTCAGCAACCATCAGATGCTTTGACAATACTATTGCACTGCTAGCTGTCCAATACAGTAGTGCAATGAAGTCAGAGCACCTGCCAGCAGCATTGTCAGGTGGGTTCATGGACAGGCAGATGGACAACAAAGTTATGTTAACATTTGTTTGTCTGCGTTAGTACATTTTGTTTAATTGAACCATTAATGGCTCATACTTTAGATTTAATCTAAACAAATGAACACAGCCTCCACATATACAAAACAATGCATACTCCAAACCGTGTTGTCAGATCTTTTTTAATTAAGTTTCATGCTTGGTAACGCTTGACCCAACATTTCATACATCAGATGACAATACTAGAGGATCTATGATAGATGATACTAGAGTATATATGATAGTTAATACTTATACTAGAGGATCTGTGATGCTTTTACAATCCCCAAATTCTAAGCATTTTTTTAATTTCCTCTGAAAATACATCCAGATTCCTGTTGGTTTTCTGCTCTCTTACTATGGGAACAGACCCAGAGAGGACCACCGGTGCGGCGTTATGTACGTTGTGGTGCTATTGGGTCTCTAGCCTCATAAGGCGGCCAGTGTCCGGCACTAGTCGGCCTCGGAGCCTCAAAGCGGACCTGTCGTTGTGTTGAAAAACAAACATTATGCGTAAAACCAAGGCAGCCTGAACTCATCCACCCATTTTTGGACGGAAACGAACACGAACCATCTGTTTAGGACATCTAAAGGACATCTAACCCTAACCAATAACCAGTTTAGGACATCTAAAGGACGGTTTAGGAAATCTAAAAAAGACCGTTTATGGACCGACAACTAAAGGATATCTAACCCTATCCAGTTTAGGACGTCTAAAAGGACATGTTAAGATGTCTAAAGGACATTTAACCCGTTCGCTTTCACTCCCGAGGAGGATCAGAATAGAGACCGTTTTGTTTCGGTTTTGCACATGTATTTTTCTCCAAACTGACGTATCACAAGCTAACAGTAAACTTTGAAACATTAAATGTATTAAAACAACATGTATTTGTCATTGTTCTGGACAAAACCACCATTGGAGGCGAATAGCTTACCATCGCCTCTAGCTTTTCGACGGTGGTCTCCATGTTGAATAGTTGACATTCTTCAGACCGGAAACCCCAAAGATAGACTGCCGCCGCCGCGCTCTGTGATTGGCCAGCTGTTACGAACCATCTCAGTGGAATGGCCAATAGTTGGCCAATAATCTTTGCGCTAACTGTTATCCTCATAAATCATATCTGAATTGAACACGTTAGGAATTTGTTAAATTTAAATACTTTTCAAACTACCAATCATCTTCTCTAAATTCTGTTTCAAGCCACTTTATTTATTCATATTGTATTAATTTCTACTGTTAGATGCATATTTAATCTATAATGTTTATATATCTGCTGTATGTGTGTGTGTGTGTGTGTGTGTGTGTGTGTGTGTGTGTGTGTGTGTGTGTGTGTGTGTGTGTGTGTGTGTGTGTGTGTGTGTGTGCGTGCGTGCGTCTGGGCGTGCGTGTGTGTGTGTGTGTGTGTGTGTGTGTGTGTGTGTGTGTGTGTGTGTGTGTGTGTGTGTGTGTGTGTGTGTGTGTGTGTGTGTGTGTGTGTGTGTGTGTGTGTGTGTGTGAGTGAGTGTGTGTGTGTGTGTGGGGTTCTATTTGTACGTACAATGTTTTTCATGTTCATGAACACTTGGCAGCACTCATTTTTATCTTGGTCTCGACTAGAAAGCATTGATTAGCATTTGGTTTAATCTCTTGAAATGTGTGTAACCGATACACATATTTATAACCACCCAGGGCCTGGGACCCATCCACCCCTGGAGCCATGGCAACACACTGACACATCTGACAGTTCAGCAGTGGTACAAACAACACAATAACTGACGTTACTCTAGTGACTAGTCTAATATGCCCTAACATCCTAGGTTTGCTACAACACATTGAATGTTCTGACTAAAGCTGGGCACTGGGGGGCAGTCACACACACACATCAAAGGACCATTTGGAAAACGACAAAATAAGTGTTCCATAGTAACATTTATCAAAGGTACACAGTTAGCAAAAAATATTTAGTATTCTTGCTTTTGTTTTGATTTTTTTTAGATTTATTTTGTTTTCTTTATATTTTTTATTTTGATTCCATTTCTTTGAAAAGATACCCATTGAATTGCACCTCAGTCCAGTAGATGGCGGTCATAGTTAGAACCACAGAAGGAGAAGACAAAAGAAGAAGAAGATCAAGTTGGATGGGGAAAAGTTCACCTGAACTAAGATAATATAACGTTTAATTGAGAGTTGGCAATGGCATCTTTTGTCACCGAGGTGCTTGCGAGCTCGGGAAAACTAGAGAAAGAAGACCTTGCTGGTAAAATATGCAAGATATCACGAAGGGTGGAGGACACGAAGGTAAGGCGCGAACTAGCACAGCGTCCCTTCACAAGCATAACGTCCCTCCGCTAGCATAACGTCCCTCCACTAGCATAGTGCCCCTCCACTAGCCTTGTCAAACAGGCTCTTTGATTACTGTAACATCATTTTGAACCACGAGCATACCAACAGACTAGATGGTGTCGTACTTCTTAACGAGTTGAGCTTTGTAGTGAGTCAACTTGTGACAGTGTTCATATAATCGCCCCTACATTTAGAAGATGACAAGTTGATGATTTGTTTGTTGATGTCTGATGACGGGTCGCTAATGAAGAATACTGATTGGGTCATTCATCCTCAACAACCCAGAAAATGATTGAAACCTGGTGGGATCTAGCACGTAGCATCGCATCTCTCAATAGCCATCGATATAGCCAAATATGAGTTTCCAAATAAACAGAAACATCTTGCAGCTGTGAAACATGGTAATAAACTTGCCGAACTAATAGAGGCGTGTTTTTCATCATCTCCCCCCTTCTCAAAATATGAATAGATGTTCTTACACATTCGGCTTTACTCGATTCAATATTTTGACAGCAACATATTCTATTCTACTATTGAACTGATCGGTATTATAACGGATACTCAACGGGATTGACCATGTATGCGGTTTATTTCTTGAATTGATAGATGTGGTTGACAGTTAAAAGCGTGCTTATGTATTTGACTCACTAGAAATTCTTATTCTGATGTTATCGGCATTTTATATCCACCAGGAGGCGGTATGTGACATGATTAACAAGCGGTATAAGGAGTTCCTGCCTAGTCTTCAAGCCTCTGAGGAGCTCATGGACCAGGTGGATAAGGTCTCCAGAGAAATGGATGTCCTCAAAGACTGTATTGATAATGAAGTAAGTTGGATCATTTGTATGCCCCAACAAAATGTTCTAAAGAACTGATTATTTATCAGAAGGCATTACATTTCAGATACTTGTTGTAAAATGTCAGTTTTCACACTAGGGAATGTAAAATAACTTGTATAATTCGAAACAATTCGATTGATCAACCAACTGGCTCCACATTGAAATACAAAACCATCAAAGTAAAGGTGGTGGTAGCAGGCTTTTGAAGACAACTGCCATGAATTCTGCTAAGGTAGCTTCTATTTGTAGCATGTCAAATTTCTACCACTGTTTGTGGGGAAAAAACCTGTCCGCTTAGGTGAATAAGGCCCATCAGCACAACCACAAGCTGAAGTTGCATCATAACCCTTGTATTCATCCATTGCGCTTGTATTGTTTCTGTTTTGGTGACTGGTTCTTTCGCTACAGGTTCAGCAGAATATCCATTGTTCGCTGGCAGAGTATGCCAAAGTGAAGCAGCAGCTGGAGAAAAACACAATCATATTGACTATGCTGGGACACTTAAAAGAGGTTTGCTTCACCCAACCATTTACTGACCAATTCAAACATGGAGGAGCTAATAGAAACATTTATGGTTGTCATATAAACATTACCCATTGCTTGAGACGGTGAAAAAGTAATCTGCAGAAGTAACGTTGTTTTATACACTAGTGTTAGAAAACTTAGACAATATTATGAATAGACCAGACCGTGTCATTTTCACCTCCTCAACATTTTGTCTAATTGTATAAAAGCCTTCATCTACCTCTAATGCTTTTTAGTTTTGATTAAAAGCACTTAAAAATTCATGCAAAACATACTGAGTGCTCACAAAGTACATGCACTACCACGTATGAATATTCAATATTCATTGCAATAATAACATTGCAAACGTTTATAATTATGGTTTGTCTTTTGTCTTTAAAATCGGATACAATGTCTGTCTATTATCTTGGTTTAGTTTTTATTATGAGAGGATTCTCTGCTCAAGGTTAAATACATGTGTTCATATTCTTTGGCCAATTTCCATTTTTAGCATCCTCCTTAAAAGGTCTTTATCTTCTGGCCCATCTATGTCTTTCTTTTATTATTGAGGTGTTAACCCATTCCCGGTTGTGTCCGTGTTTGTAGTTCCACAATGCAATGGAGGACTTCAGCAAAGCCTTTGCAGACAATAGATATGTGGATGCTGCCAAGTTGTTAGAACAGGTAAGAGCATCGGCAAACGCTTCAGATCTAATCTTGGAGACAGTCGCACCGCCAGAGGGGTTTTCTTACACCCTTAATTCATGAGACAAATAACCTCCTAATGAATAACTGAACTGATGAATTTGTGGTGTGTACGGTTCTCAGGCCCAGCTGAGTGTTGATTCGCTGAAAACATGGAAGAGTTCCGAGCTGCCCCTTCTGCGTACACTGGGCTCGGAGTTGATCGTTCAGAGGGAGAACTTCATCTACCACCTCGGTGCCGAGTGGAAGCGTCTGGCCATCTGGAAGTTACCCTCTTCAAAGGGTAAGGCATGCTTTGGGATGTTTCCCAAAGAATGAAGTAATCGTGGTTCATTCACCTCCGTGGTACTTGGTGTTGTTAAACAGATTTGACCGTGGTCGGCCTCAAGGACATCCCATTGGTCGTCAAAACAATGGAGACATTAATGTTTTGTTTTTTTACATTTCAAAACAAGACCAAGATCCTTTATAACGATCAGTCCTCTGCAGTGACCTGAAAGTAGTGTTTGGCTGAAAACAAAATCAAAATATTTATAAGCAGGTAAGATGTACCCGATTTGAGGAGCTGGTGATTAGCAAGCAGTTTTTTTTAAGAATGTGTTGACGTATGAACCCAGGCAATTAAAACAGGTTCTGTACTAAGTACTTGTTGCCCTGATCCAGAACCCACCAACCCGAGATGGTCCCTGAAAACAGAGTTGAAGTTAACCCTCAGCTGCGGTAAAGACGGTGACCCCGGTTGTCCTGCTCATCTCAGCTCCATCCTCCAAGCCCTGGCTATGCAAGGAGACCTTCACTACAAGATCAAGCTCTTCAGTAAGACTCCCTCTTCATCTCTCTTCAATGTCTGCATGCCAATAATGCAGCTCATGCAACCGGGTGTGAGCGGCACCTGATAGGTCGACCCGGCAGCCCTGACTGCAGCGACTGCACCTGATAAGTCGACCCGGCAGCCCTGACTGCAGCGGTAGACTCTTACCTGGCTGGCTTGTAGACACGGTTGCCATTTGCTTTGTAGTTTGTTTTGGTCGTTCTGTGTGGACAACGTCACTGTGGAGCTAATGCTCTCTAGTGCTAACTGTGAACTTGCCGTAGGTCAATGTTACGCAGTCCCTTTTCAGCTGATTGTAAAGTTAAAGAGATAGATTCTGCCTTTTAAACTTTGCCTTTGAATATTCATGATAAACAGATTTGACCTATGCCATCTTCATATTAATAGAATAATAAAGCGTTTTGAACACTTTACATTCAAACGTATTTGAATGCAAAGTGAAACCATGAGTGCTGGATTGAAGGGTTCTTCTCACCCGCCAGCCCCTCTGGTCCTCTCCCCCTCATAGGCCAGGTTCTGCTGAAGAACATGCTGAGGCCACTCATCGTCCACCGGGGTTTATCGGTGAGGGTGACGGACAACAGCGACGGCCCCACCCTGACCGTGGAGCACCTGGATGCTGAGCTCCAGCCAGATCGATCCTCCCCCTCCCAGGTGTACACCAAGCTGCTGCTGGTACTCAGAACACTGCACTCTCACCTCTTGGGTGAGTCAATGCATCAGCATGGTGTTCAATAACGAGGATATTTGAAAACTGCCTTGATGACTAATAGATGTATAATGGAAAAGGCATTTATGGGAATACACTAAACTTATGATTGCATCAGTCCACTAATACGGATTAGGGATGTCCCGATACCACTTTTTCACTTCCGATAACGATACCGTAGCCTTTGCCCAGCCGCCGATACAGATATCAGTCCGATATTTTTATACTTGAACAAATAATAGCTAGAAGAGTTCAACAAATAGCTAATGTGATTAAGTTTGAATACATTTGAGATAAAAAAACAGAATAGCTGAGCTGTTCTGTTGGCATTTCCAGGCCAACTATACACTTAAAACCGCCCAATCAACCAAAAACCTGCCCAAAACGTATATTGCCAGAAAACTGATAAATCATATACGTCTGCAATGGCAACTTCCAAAATACACACCTAAACGCAACCTGATTATTAACTAGGACGAACCTCTCGTCCATCTCTCACACACACAAACCTCACTGTAAAGAACACACTGACAGTCAATGAGATGATATTAAAGGGGCACTTCACTCATTTGCATTAAGCTTTTATCGTTAGAAACAGTCATATTTTAACAGTCACTGAATATAATGGATAGAACCAGAGACGACCCGACGCAGTCGTTTTGAGATGATATTATGAATAAACGTCTGCGTCTGGTTCTCCGACGTCTCTGGTCCTTCCACATCAATCTGAAGCTGCAGTTCAATCTGGACTTCAAAGCCGGAGAGTCAAAGCCAACGTTTCTTCCCCAATTCCTTCTCCACCATGGCCGAGAATCAATACACAGATCTTATTTTGCCAACCCGCAACTGCCCGTACCCGCGAATTACATTCCGCACCCAACCAGGTCCGCTATAAACTGATACCGACGCCCGACCGGCACCAGAGGGAAAATTACACACAAATTAGATGGAATGCCGGGGAAAAAGACTGGTGTTTGGCATGCTGCTTTAGATCGCTGTGCAAAAACACATCCACTGCGGACGGTTTTAGTTGACTCCTCTGCTCCTGAATAACATCTCCAGCACCGGAATAATCTCGCTTGCAATCGCAAAACCAGCGACCGATCCGCGCTGTTCAGGCGCCCTACCCGACCAGCACCTGTGTCCGACACCGTACATTATTTCCCCCCCGTTTCATCCAAATTGTGCTTGAATCCGACCTAATTGAATTAATAACTTTTACACTACACACACACACACACGCACACACACGCACTCTGTGTGCAGGGACACAGGTACATGAGCTAAAATAATACAACCCTCGAAATAGTCATGCATAAAATGATCTTACATTTATGTAGAACTTCAACTTGAAATAATCGAACAAGAACTTAAAGAAAATCAACATTACAGTCAACGCCAGCGCAACTACATCATGAATAAAATCTCCTTACAACTGGTGCCGAGGTTTGAGTGACAGGTCTGATGGGTCCTACCCCTAATTACTATTGGACAGGCAAGCATAGTTATTAGCATTAGCGTCTACCGGGAGTACACCCGGATATAGCAAGCAGCAAGCCTTTAGCCTTATAAACGGGGGTCCCCACAGAGAAACGCCTATATATAACAAGGATATTTCCAATCGATTCATCATTTTAGAGCCACTAACTTGAAATAACGTCACCGTTTAAGCTTGACATGGTGTTTCTAGGTTAAATATTGACGTTGTTTAGGCTCTGCGACATCCGCAAAGGTTAGCTTTCATAGCCACCTTGGGCTATCGCATTCCAGCCTAATCTGGCAACACTGCCTGAACGTCCTTGCGCTCAAGCCTCAACGTAACACAATTAGTCCAACTGGAAATATACGTAGCCTGTATGAAATGAAACGGTGATTCTGAAAAAAGTATAAATTATATCAAAATTCTGCTTTCATTATTATTGAAGATACATACTTATTAATCGAGATAAGCTCACAAAACGATAAGGCTTGCCTTGTACGGTTGGACTCCTTGGAGTCTTTTTCATATACCATATCGTTTGTGTAGATTTCATGACGTGAAAAAGATTGTTTAAGTTTGCATTTAGCTCTACCGTCAGTACATCGGATATGTAAGAAGCAGCTAGCCTCTAGCCATATAAATGGTGGTACCAACACACAAACGCACAATATTTAATAATCATGATTCCGATTGATTAATTATTTTGATCGAATGGACATCCGCGCCGTCCAAAATGGTTAGCTTCTGTCGCAACAGCTGTGATCCGCTCTAGCTGATCCTGGAGGGCGTTATGAAGTATGAATTTTAGAAGTTTGGTTTCAACCTAGTTATGTATTCATAATTATGTTTCCAATCAGGGCTCCTTCCTCCTAGGATATTGCAACTAGTTGGAATAAATATCTTTAAGTGTCATCTATGTGTAACATGTTCACTAAATGGAAAGACACCCAATTATTATTATTTTTTAATTTTGCTAACAGAGTGATTGTAATAGGTCTGTCTGTGTTTGGTCTCAGACATGTCTGTGGGCGAGAAGAAGCTCTCTGCCATCCTGGGAGAGATGATCTGGGAGGAGCTGTCCCACTGCATCATCCACGAGTGTCTGGTCTACTCTATCCCCACCAAGAGCAGCCAGCTGGAGAACTACAATGCGGTATGCGGCTGTGGTCCAGGGATTTCCCCAGGATCAATACTTCACTCAACATGCATGTGATGAATGCAAAATGTGTAGAATGACGTAAAGAATCTCCTCTCGTATTGTAACCTCATCTGTCCGGCATCTGCATAAAATTGGATGTGCGTGTATATCTCCTTCTTTATGCAAAGACTCATTTTGAGTGCATGATATTCTGTCTGGTTGATCGTGCAGGAGTTTCCTCATGTTTGTTGTCCCCTCTGAAGGTGATCAAGGAGACGGAGGAGTTTGAGAGCTCCTTGAAGGAGATGCAGTACTTGCAGAGTGACTCCACAGACCTGCTCAAATACGCCAAGGACGTCAACTGTCACTTTGCCAGCAAGAAGTGTAAAGACGTCATTGTGGCAGCACGCAAGCTCATGACCTCCAAGATGCACAACACCGTCAGAGTACGTTCAAACGTGTGTCTGTGGTTCTGGTGTTCCAGTCACACCGCTTCGCCGCTGAAGAAACAGCCCAGATTATCTGGGTGCAAACTTGTCACACTCGGCAAAAATTCAGGGGGGGGGGGGATAATTCTACATTATTACTTATTTTTTATATATTTTTATTTTTACGTCAAAAATTCTAATAGATGCAACTTCGTTTTTCTTATTGTTAGCACCACATCACGTAAATTTGATGATCACAGACTAAATTTTGAATACATTCGGGATAAAATATAAGAGGATGGTGACAAGCTCAAACTGGGTATTTGTTTTTCCTTTCTCTTATAAGCCAATTTGTTGGTTTGGGAGAAAGTGTATGTTGTGGTTAGTATCCTTTTTAAGACATTGTTCTACTTCTTATTTCTGTCGGGCGTCCAGATCAAACCAGAGACCCGGCTGACCCTCCCTAAGCTGCCGGCTCAGGGCTCGGAGGCACCCGGGAGGCAGCAGAAGATGTCCAGCGAGGAGGAGGTGAGGCTGGATGGCCACCAGCAGCTCTCCTCCAGGACCCTGTGTCTCCCCGTCTGCCGCATCAGCGAGTCTGTCCAGCAGCTGATGGAGCTGGCCTTCAACACCCAGCGAGAGGCCGTGGGCAGCTCCGTACAGTGGTAGGCTGGGGCTTCTCTGTTGTACGCCACGGGTCCCCAATCAACCAGTGCTGCGGTGGTCGGCGGTAGCGCCAACGTGCAGCGGTGACGCTGGCCAAGCCCTTCATGTTGCCTCCTCCCCGGGTACGCCGACCCCGGGACTCGAACCCGGCTCCTCCTCCCTTCCAGCAGGCTTAGCGCCAGCAGGCGTAGCACACTCAGACATAGTGAAAGGTGGCAAATTCCTAAAGTCAAGCAAGCGTATTAATCTTCTTGTGTTGTGTTTAATTTGAGTATTCTGTGCAATTTGTAAGGTAAGGTATTTTTTATGTCTGTAAAGTGACCTTGCGTGCCTTGAAAGGCGCCTCTAAATTAAATGTATTATTATTATCAATTTAAGCTTATTACCCAGCATGATGTAATGATGATCACTGGTTGAAATGGGATGATCTGCAAGTGTAAAAAATGCATCCCTACGGGCAGTTTAAGTGTGTGTTTGTTTTTTTCATTGCTTTTTCAGTGCCCTGCAACTTTTTTTCACCGTGAGAAACATTTTCCAGTTGTTCTACGACGTCGTGCCTACTTACCACAAGTAAGATATTCATGATCACACTCGTGCTAAATGCCAACATCTGGGCCTGAATTTGAGGTTGAGGATGAAGTTGGTAGTAGAAACGTGCAGATGGTGAACAATCCAAATACGATTAGTCTAAACAGGGAAAGGTGGAGCAAAGGGCTCTGTGGCGATACAATTTACAATATTTACAACGCCTAGGACAGGAAGTGTTTTAACAGCCTCCTCCGTTATTCTGGATGTGAAGTGGGCCCCACACCTACCTAGTTCTTTAGAACAGGACTTTAAACATACACACCTGGGTGTAATAGTAAAACTCGGCATTACAAGAGATCTGGGCGGTCCGCAGTCCAGAGCATCGGCGTGAACACATGAAAAAGGCGGACATCTCTTTAGTGACGTTTAGGGGGTCAGTCCTCTTAAGGTGCCATAGGAAAAGCTGGTTCAGCCTTTTGATGGTGTTGACAAGCTACCGGACTATGTCCACCAGTCTAACGAACGTTTGGCCAGGGCTTGCTTGCAAAGGATGCTTTGCGTCTCGGTCGAGCACTGCATTCAACACTGGGCCACAAAGACCTTCCACTAAATCCTTCCTCCCCGACCTGTTTCTGTTGTGTCTCGTGTTCAGAGAGAACCTGCTGAAGTTCCCTCATCTGGCGGCCATCCAGCACAACAACTGCATGTACCTGGCCCACCACCTGCTCATCCTGGGCCACAGCTTCCGGCCCCACATGCCCCCGCCCCTCAGCGACGGCATCGCCACCTTCGTCGACATGGTGCCCGGCTTCAGGAAGCTGGGTGAGTGAATTGTTATGGTTTTAGGACTCAAGGTCCTGCGTTTTTTGCAAAAGGTCAAACCTATTTCTTGGTTTAATGCAGTGTTATTCTGTAAGGCCCTATGTAAGGCGGGGCGGTCTGGGCTCACTGCTGTGATGCTGGCTGACCATCAAGACAAAGCAAGGCTCCGTGACTTGTGCTCATATATATGTGGACAGCAGGGCCACCAAACTGAATGCGAGCAGCCATAAATATCACAATATGCTTTTGAATTCTAAATACAATACTTAACAGTCTGAGGACAAATGTCCTGATTAATTGGAAACTTTAAGTTTTCCGTTACCTAATCATATTCATTGAAAATGTATGTATATGTACTATATACTATAACTGTCTGGGTCTCACGATGAGTTGACCCATGTTGATGCATTGCAATTCAAAAGCCTATATTGAATTATTCTTGTTATTGCCCAGCCCGCTAGTAGAGGGCCTCTTGTGGAACAGTGTGTCCTTCAGGTACACAGTGCTTCCTCTTGTTAACCAGTGTGTCCTTCAGGTGCACAGTGCTTCCTAGCCCAGCTCAACACCCAGAAGGCAGAGCTGTTGGAACGTCTGTCCACCGCGCGCAACTTCTCGAACCTGGAGGACGAGGAGAACTACAACGCCGCCAGCAAGGCAGTGAGACAGGTACGGCCATGATACACGGGATGCTGGGGATGCTGGCTCCGCCCCAGAGAAAAACATATTTTAAAATGCATCGACTAGCGTTGCTAAATAAAAAGCCAACTAGCATTTGAGCAGGAAGATACTTAACTTTGGGTCTGTTATCAGTCTGACCTTGGCTGTGCAACAATCCTTTTCTGCATATGGGCGTGGCATTACTTTGTAAGACAAAAATAACTCCAGCCAATCACATCTAATAACCACTTGATCCTCTTGCCATATTGGGTCGTAGTTAAAGCAAAAACAGTCCTTCCGTGCATATTTCTGTTCATTATGAATGGCATTGTGTTTGAATGGTGCTAAACAGACTTGCTCTCCTTTTAACATCGTTATTGGTCTATTTTGGATGTAATGGGTTGGTTTGCTCCTTCGCTTGCTACTATTCTCTCGGGCGCTGCCATTGTTTTGGGATTTTGCAGACTGCAGCGTTTGCTGCTCGGTCATGGACTAAACCCCCCCTCAGCCCTGATTGGGATGCTTTCAGTGGGCTCCAGGCCATATGTTTCTGCAGAGAGAAACGCCACTTGAACTTTCCAGATCAGGATAGTCTCATGAGGCTACTTTGGTTTCCTTAGAGGTGGTGTATGCAAGTCTGCCAGAAAGTATTATGGCTCAACTCGTATTAAACACTTTAACAGCCTCTGGGAGCATGCATATTTGAGTTTCATTTGTTTGCATATCGGGGTTGAGTTTAGTCACACAAATGTGAAGGACATATTAGTTTAGATGGCATTGAAGGCTGTTCCATTGACCTGAATGTCTTTTGCAGGTCATTCATCAGTTGAAGCAACTGGGCATCGTGTGGCAGGATGTGCTCCCAGTAAACATCTACTGTAAGGCCATGGGAAGTCTTCTCAACACGGCCATCTCTGAAGTCATGGCCAAAATCATGTTGCTAGAGGTGACCTTTTGATTGTTTTCTTTTTATTGTTGCCAACCCCACCCCAGTATTCTTCTAGGACGGCTTCTTGAGGCTGTACTTTTGTCTCAGAGAAATCCTCTTGTTCTCCTTTGGATTAAATGAGGAACCCTTTCACTTTGTATCGCGTCGAAAGAAGCAAGTTGAGTCTGCACTCTCCAGCTCTCCTTGTGTTCAACAAGGGCTGTAAAGTGCTCCGATATAAGTGTTGATGCGAACCATTAAGCATCACGCTACCGACCTGCAGGACATCTCGTCTGAGGACGGGGAGCACCTCCACACGCTGTGTCAGACCCTCATCGTGGAAGGGCCGCTGGTCTTCGTCCCGCTGGCCGAGGAGAGCAAGAACAGCGTCTACCAGGAGGAGGTCCCGCTCTTCGTCAAGAGGTGGATGACCTTCAAGGAGTTGGTGATCGTGCTGCGGGCCAACCTCCAGGAGATCGTCAACAGGTAAGGGGCTCTTTTTCACTGCACCTCAGAGATGCATGACCGGGTTTTCTGGACTCCTAACATGGCAATTATTGGAGGCGAAAACAAACCGGCCCAGAGTAGCAGGCCGCACCACTACCGAAACAATGTCATATAGCCACCTTCTTGTCTGCTAGAAGTACAGCATTGTATATTGTAGGGAAGGCTGTTGCTGAATGCTTGGCTGGGGATTATCTGGTTAACATTAGCCCTTCTCTACAGCCCAACATACCACCAACGTTTGAGAGTAAGACGCGCATGTCATTTGTTTTTGGGGCGTTACTGGAGACCACTACTCTTAGCTGATTGGTATTGTCCTCCAAGGAACACTGTGACACTGTAGACTGTGGTACAACAAAGTGTACCGTCTTTATTTAAGGAGTGAAGGCACACGCAAAGCCTTTCAGGCAGAGCTGTTCTCTTCGATGAGGACTTTTCCATGATGCCAATAAATATCCCGATATATGATCGTTAATTCAGAACACAACTAGTAGTACTGTGGCCCTAGCAGCAGGTCCTCACGGTGTAGCGCTGTGGCCCTGGCAGCAGGTCCTTGCGGTGTAGCGTTGTGGCCCTAGCAGCAGATCCTCACTGCTCCATGTCTCTCTGCAGGTGGGCGGAGGGGAAGGGGCCCCTGGCCATGGAGTTCTCGGGCCCCGAGATGAAGAGCCTGGTCCGAGCCTTGTTCCAGAACACAGAACGACGCGCCTTGGCTCTAGCCAAAATCAAATAGTCTGTCGTCAGCCTTCTGTTCCAGAGGAAGAACCAAACAAACACGTTGACCGTATCTACATTTTCTTTGAGGAATCAGGTCTGAGCATTACAATGTTGTTCCCTATCCCTTAATGAGACCATGGGAAGAAAGTGTTCCTCTCTCCCAGTTGTGATGCAAGCCATGCAAGCCCTTCTGGTCTCTATATTGGGGATGTCGGCCATAACCAAAACATTGATTAATGCACAACTTGGTGTTTGCCTTTGAGACGTGTTTTACAGTTTGTTATGCTGATTCATGAACGACGCGCCTTGTTGGCGGTTGGACATGTTGAATTACAGTGTACGAAAAGTTTCCCTAAAGACGATGCTGTTGGTAACAATATCTGAATTGAAAAAGCAACCCTGTGGCCATGTCCTTTAAACATTGGAGATTTGTATGTGAGCATTTAAATATCTAAATAATGGATCCTTCATGCCTGTGTGGAAAATTAGAAAAAAAATAGCAAATTTGAAGTATAATTGTATTAAGGGTTCTGTATATTTGTATTTGAAAGTATAACATGTCTCTCAAAGCTCTTTTGAACCACACCCTGGCACGTCTCTACCAAACATAAATAACTAATAAATGTATGCATACAATCAAGATTGTGGCTATTAAGCATTCACCAAATGTGTAATTCCAGAAGAAATCAAATGCTAACTGCTCAAAAATATATAAAAAATACAACTATTCTGAAGGCTTTGATATTGTGTGGCTGTGTCTGGAAAGAATGGTTCCTTTTGTTATGAATTGAGCTTGGTAAATAATTAAATAGTCCAGCATGAGTTGGATCCAGGATAGTCTGACATGCCGCCATTCCGACACACGTCCATTTCGACATGCCACCATTCCGACACCTTTTAGTACCGCCATTCCGACAGTCTATCAATCAGTGGCGCCGACTTCAGGTCAACATTGGGGGATCATAAATATTTCGTTCAAATGTGTTCAACCAAAAAGTAGCCATTTCAGTATTATTTATCTGAAATATATTTGATTAATTCCAAATTTTGGTTGGGATGATGTATCAACTTGTGCACTTATTTAACATGCCCTGGGAATGTATAAATATTCATGAAACTTAAAACTGGACCATTTATTCGTTAGAGTTGGATTTAAACTCAATGCAGGACCACTATTGGAGTGGATTGGACGAACATTCGAGCGAAATTAATTGTTTGCAGTGCCGCGGCAGAACGAATCAAGGCATAGGCGCAGTTCACTTCATATCGGCCCAAAGGCAATACAATGCGCTTTACAAAGAAGAAAGGCGAGAATATAGCTTGCCTCAGACCCACCCCTTTCCACACAAATTCTCGAAGGGGATCAATAATAATAAACTAACAGTTTTTGCCCATATGGGAAATCCGTTACACATAGACTGTTACACAATATTTTTTTAACCTATAGGTTTCCACTAAAAGGGCCAGTAAATATTCCCTAGTGGGCCGTGTGTGTGTGTGTGTGTGTGTGTGTGTGTGTGTGTGTGTGTGTGTGTGTGTGTGTGTGTGTGTGTGTGTGTGTGTGTGTGTGTGTGTGTGTGTGTGTGTTGCGTGGTTGCACGCGCATGGCCGTAGCACCAAATTTTGGGCTCTGTATACAGGGGGAGGGGGCAGTGTCGGCGCTAAGGTGGGGCAAAAATCTTAATATTAAATGTGAAAACTGTAACTTAAATTAAATAAATGAACAGGGAAATCTGATCATTTTGGTTGTGCATGCATAGCAGGTTAGACTGCTTGGTCAATGCTCATTGGTTGCTGAGTAAAGAATCCTGCCGCAGAATCCTGGTTTGAATCGAAAATAATATGGTAGTGAGTTTGATCGCCTATATAGCATAGACAGTTAGCCTAATTATCAACAAAAAATGGTTTTACGAAAATTGCTTAGCCTTGACACGCAAATGCACAAGGGAATGGAAGGACACAGTAGACGTTGTTCATTGAAGCCAGCCCTGGCTTTCTGTGTATGGCCTTGTGTCATTTCTGCCTGGTGCGTGGCTTGTCCAATAGGCTACTTGCTGCCCGAATGCGTGCCTGTCAGCGTACCTGTTCTGTTACTTATGTTGTCCAGGGTGTTTTTGTTGATTGTGTAAGGGTTATAACCAGTGGCAGGCCTACTTAGTGGTTTTTTTTAGTTGCATAAACTGTTGAGAAAAAACTGCAGTATTTCTGACATATCAGAGGTGGGTGAACTGCATTTATTTGCGTTTAGCCTCCACGACCGCCCTCCGTCCTTGATTTTCGTCTTTGTGTGTGGCTGCGTAAACTTTGTGCATAGGGCTACTACCACATAGCCTCGACAACAAGAACAACATATTGTTGCTAAAAAATAATTAATATTAGCCTAATAATATGAAGAAAAATGTGTTTCGTTTTCGATAGCATTTCGGCTGTGTTTGACTATGAGGTCACCACTGAGTTAGTCTCGCAAAGTCAGACCAAACTACGGCAAGTAGAATGAGTACCACTGAGTTAAAGGGGACCTATTATGCTTTTGCTAGGGTTTTTATTTTTTTTATCAATCAAAATGATTAAAGACATAATGGAAAGTCTATTATTTTGTTATGGTGGAAATATAGTCATGTAAATTGAACTTGGCCACCCCAAGCCTGTCCACCCTACCCCCCCCCCCCCCCCCCCCCCCCCCCCACGTCCGGTGTGTGTGTGTGTGTGTGTGTGTGTGTGTGTGTGTGTGTGTGTGTGTGTGTGTGTGTGTGTGTGTGTGTGTGTGTGTGTGTGTGTGTGTGTGCGCGCGCGCGCGCGTTTGTGTGTAAGACGTCAACCTCGTAGAGCTCCGAAAACATGACCTCAACACAGAGACAAACGCTCTTCAAATTAGCCTACGCATATTTGTAGGAGTGAATTTGCTCCAAAATCGATTTGTTCGCTGACAGCCTGCTGCTGAGGAATTGCGGACAGATCCAAATTGGCCCGTGTGATAACGCCTTTAAGGTGGGAACGGTGCGGTTCATCTCGTCAGTTCAAGTATTGTTCATGATGGAATAAAGCATTAGTGCCAGGCAGCACACGGCAAATTCTACATTTATTTTTTGACTTGTCATCTCCCTGCTTCTGAAATGAGAACATCGGCCAGCGCTCGTCGCCCAGTGGACGAGCGCTATCCACTGTGCAGATTAAATCGCACAGCATTCCACTGTGCGATTATCCCTGCTGCGTATGCCCTCTCACGTTCTTGAAACACATGCTGGATGCTTTAATCTTTCTATGTGTTTTTAGTTAATGATCAGGCTATAATAACACCACGTTGGCTTTAATCGCGGACAAAAGGGGACATTTCATAGCGGGGATGGTGGAAAAGCGGACATGGCTTTTGCTGGGACACGCAACTCAAAATCGGGACTGTCCCAATCACCAATGACGAATGTCAGTGTAGGACACCACAGCCCATGCAACTAAGCACAATGATAATAGTAATGCAATTTATATTAATGAACTCATGTCGGAATGGTAGGAAGTTTGAAAAAAAGTAAAGTAGTAGGCTACCGCCACTCCGACCATGGAAACAGAAATGGTCGGAGTGGAGGGACGTTTGAAAACAATGGAAGTGCAGCCACGACGACAATTAGACGTCAATGTCGGAGTGGGGTTATGTCTGAATGGGAGGCGGTCCCCCTAGGGGTCATAAGGGCTACTGTCGGTCATATGGTCATACTGTCGGTAATACAGCATACTGTCGGCCATACGATAATAATGTCATAGGCCTTCAAAGGGTCAAACATTAGGACCCTGTCATGGTTGCTTGAAACTAGGAAAATGTAACCATTTATGGCTCAATTAAAAACCCACTGTCATGTCTTGGTTTATTAAATATATTGTGATGATATTAATAATGCATGTACAGTATTGGACTATTGTAGTCATGTTCATGTTGGTGCTTTATCTTAAACTAATATTTATGTATTAGTAAATACGATATTATTCCATGAGATCAGTAGCGGTCCATATGTCGCTGGTGGTTCCGTGTGGTATTTATGGGTTTGGTGAAGTTAATGCCACGATTTAAAAAAAGCAATTCCACAGATCTTAAAGAACACTGCGATAGCTTGAATGAACTGTTGATTGAATCTTTAACTTGTGCCATAATCCTCAAGCAGACAGCTGGAGTATTTATATAAAGCTGCGGCTATTGGAGAAGCCCTATACTGTCCAAGACAAAGTGAATCAGTTCATACGATACAGAGAACAGTGATTCAACCATTGTTTGTGCCCTCATAGGCTACAGACATTCAACTCATGATAGCCTACTACCCACTGGTCTCCCATCATACTGGAACAGGACTGCGCATTCATTACTCTGACGGTAGGGCTGTGTGTGCATTATTATGTGTTCTATGCATTCTCATGTGAAATGTTATAGTCTAAAGTCTAAAATAGTTCAGTTAAGAATGTTGAAATATTCTCACAGGCTCGGGGGCTACAGTTGAGAAAAAAATAAAATTTATGTTTATACCCTTTATGACCTGGGTATAAACTAAATGTTTATAAACAAGGGTTTGAATTCATAAATTGAGCACTTATTGGACCAATAATACTGTATTAACACTTTTGAAGTATTCACCTTTAGTAATTTTCATATTTAGTTTTTTAAAACATGAAATTAATTGATCTATATGAACTTGACATGGTTTGATTTGTCTAACCCTGTTTGATCTTAATACATCGACCTTGTGACCTACCAAAGTCTGTATCAAAGTTTAGAATATTATTATTTCCATGGTTTACTTACTGTTTATTGAGTGACGCATTTTACGTGTATTCTTGGTTTTACAAATGTATGTCATTGTAACACTGGTAAGTATTTGAAATCTATACGTATAAGGAAATCTTTCCTGGGCTAAAGCAGGGATGGAGTGATGTATCCCAGGAGGAGCAGGCAGGATGTGCACGGTGGTATTAGTGCATGATAAGCACTCGAGTAATCCCGGCAGCACGCCATCTCCATTCAGTATCCGGAGGAACTGAGCTCCCCCAATACAGACTGCTGAACATCTTCTGGCCTACCTTCCAAGATCACTGCATTCTGTGCGCTGCGCTCCTTACACTAACAAGGTAGTCACACTCCTCTACCTGTATGTGATGCATGCGGCAGTATGTTAACGTTAATGTTAATGAAAACGGTTTATTTGCATGTTGCTTCTCCTTTTTTAGGAACCTGTGATGTCTGCCATGGCTACCGTGCTAGAGACAAGAAGAGAGTCTCTTATCCTCAGCCTGAACACTCATCAGGATAAAGGAGGACCTCTACTCTGCCCTTCTCCCTCTGAGTCAACAAGCGTCTTAAACCACTCCTGCCAGGACTCAGCCACCCTCCATCCTCCTGCTTGTGTCCCCCTCCAATCAGCCCCACAGGAAGAGCAAGAAAAACCGCTGAAAAACAAACGTCCCCAACGTGGCCGCCACCTGAAGCGCTTCAGCTCCAAGTGGCGTTCTGGTGATCCTGTGGACAGCAGCGGCAGCCACCCGGTCTTCACCAGCAGGGCCGCCATCGACCTGCCGAGTGAAGCGACCCACAAGAAGCGGCGTCACCTTCTGTGTCACAGGCAGCCGGTGAGCGAGGGCGGCAGCAACCAGCGCCAGCGCTACGTCAGCAAGGACGGCAAGTGTCGGGTCAACCTGGGCCCCATCGAGGACAAGACGCGCTTCCTCTCCGACATCTTCACCACCCTCGTGGACCTCCAGTACCGCTGGTTCCTGTTCCTGTTCACCATGTGCTACATCCTCACCTGGGTAGCATTTGCGGCAATCTACCTTTTGGATGCGTGGCTGCGCGACGACGTGGCTCACGTCCACGACCCCGACAGGAAGCCCTGCTTTCAGAATGTGGACAGCTTCCTGTCGGCGTTGCTCCTGTCGCTGGAGAGCCAGCGGACCATCGGCTACGGCTCCCGAATGGTCACGGCGCACTGTCCCGAGGGCGTGGTTCTGCTGATGGTGCAGTCCATCCTGGGCTCCATCATCGACGCGCTCATGGTGGGATGCATGTTCGTCAAGATCTCCCGGCCGCAGAAACGCGCTCAGACGCTCATCTTCAGCAAGCGGTGCGTGATCTCGGAGCGCGACGAGAGGCTCTGCTTGCTGTTTCGCATCGGGGACCTGCGAGCCAGCCACATGGTCGACGCCAAGATCCGGGCCAAGCTCATCAAGTCCAGGCAGACCCAGGAGGGAGAGTTCATTCCCCTGGAGCAGTCGGAGATCAACCTGGGCTACGACACCGGGGGGGACAGGCTCCTGCTGGTGGAGCCTCAGACCATCACACACGTCATCGACCACAGGAGCCCCTTCTGGGAGGTGGGGGCGGAACGCCTGACCAGGGAGACGTTGGAGATCATTGTGATTCTGGAGGGGATCGTCGAGGCCTCGGGTACGTAGCAATGTTCTTCGGTCCCCATTTGTATTCTCTGTGAAGGCGCCTCCTCTTGTTTGACATGGTTTAGTGTGGATGTTTTAGCATCGTTCCCTTCAATGTGTTGAAGGTATGACGTGCCAGGCCAGGACCTCGTACACGGAGAACGAGATCCTGTGGGGACATCGCTTTGAATCCTGCATGTCATTGGAGAAAGGAGCCTTTCGGGTAGACTACGGTGCATTTGATAAAACCTTTGAAGTGCAAATGTCCCCAATAAGTGCAAAAGAGAGAAAAGCTGCAAAAGATCAAGATGGTGAGCTTCATTAAAGGCCAGAAATCCCTACTCATCAGTAAAAGATTGGCAGTTCTAATTGTTATCCTTTCATTGCTACAGTTATTGCCAGCGAAGAATGCATATGAATACTGATTATCCACAATAATTATTTATTTAATCCATCCAATAATCCTGAGGCCAAAAACAAAATCATTGTCAGGCCACATAAACATATAAGGTTTTAACATATGTTTACACAACACAATATATATTTATGCAATCACAAACTTGTATAAATTGGTCTTGTAGCGGATACTCTTTCAATATAGAACTAATTTATGCATACATACTATTACTTTATGTATATATACTATTTGTATACGAATAGGTACATATTCTACAGACAAGAGGAATCTAATTGAATGACCAACAGCTTCCTACAAGATGATCATAGTCAATCATATGGCCAACAAAACCATTTGTCCTCAAGCACCCGGATAGTACATAGCTCTAATTTATTTCATAATTTTCTATAGGTTATTGTTAACGGCAAACTGATCCATGGGACTTGGCTGTTAAGACGATGTTTGCTCTGCTAAGGTCTAACACGTTCACAGTTGGCCATCGCTGCCTCCGTAGGGCCAGGTCTGGTGCTCAGAGGTGGATCTAGAAACAGGGTTAGTGGAATGAGAAGTGGGTCTTTGTTCTCTTTTCTCTGTTTCTTGAGACTAAAAGGAGAAGTAGATCTAGATCACCTCCCTGATGATATTGGTAATATAAAGTCTACACCAGAGTAGCTTCAAGGTGGAATTGTCTTTCTTTAATAAAGAAAGAAGGTACACAATAATACAAAAAATAGGGTGGTGGGCGGGGGGCATCCCCTTGAGAAAACCATTTACTGACGCCTCTGCACTGGGCTAAGAATACCATGTAAGTGGGTTGGGGTCGTCTTACTGTAGTGTACTTCATGATCTGGTTGTGATGTGGGTGGTGGTAGATATGCGCTTCTGTGTGCCGTGGGTGGTAAATATAAATCTAGCAGGAACATGCCATTTTTTTGTTGAGTGATTTTGACTTCTAGTTATCTCCTTATAGTGATAGTGGATACTCTACCTCTGCTTAGTATTTTCTTTATCCGCATGTTATTTTTAAAAGGAATCATTCTTCTTTTGAAAAACGTAGAAATCATACTGATGGGTTTCTGGTAGCGGTCAGTCACACTGAGAAGAACATTTAGCCTACCTTGCCATTGGCATGGTAACATGCTAGCTTGGTACTGACACACTGACACATACTCCTGTGCTCTCCTTTTGTTGCCATGCGCTTTCTAAAATGCTATTGTGCTAATGCTGTGCAAGCACACTAATGTAGTAGCAGGCCACGATACTACATGCTACATACTCTTACTTGGAGGCATACTTTTATGCCATATCATGCAAATGTGCTAATGCCTGTACGCTGTAAAAAAAAAAAAAAAAAAGGTTTTAACAGAAAGGTCTAGCCAAAGTCACAGCAAAACTTTGGAAACCTGTATCTTTTTGAGATAAAATCATTCTGCTTTAACCAATTGTCTGTATTTTTATGATTTGATAGACGCGAGAGTTCTGTTACCATCTATGTTGGCTCTCATCAATGAGCACCTGTTTGGTTTTAGGGTCACTTACTCACTAACTTGAATGCACTAAAGTTTTCCTGTCTAAAAATGTCCTTCCCGAAGGAAAGCAGAATGAGGCCAGGCGGTATGAGGACGGCCCGCAATGCTCCCAATCCAACCACATGTACCCATCCCATACTTTATGTTTGTTTCGCCAGGATTTGATTCTCCCTGGTCTGCAATGATTCTTTATTCTTTAGTCTATTCTCCAAACTCATAAACATGTTGTGTATATGTATTGTGTACCTTCTCTGAGAGGCAAAGAAGTAAAACAATATCCCTTATTTTTTACATTGACATTCCTTTGTTTTGAAACATTTGTGTTCTTGATGTGGTCTTCGGTGCCTTCCAGCACAAAAGTCAACTTAGAAAAAGATAATATTTGATTTAATATAAAGTTTCTCAACCTCACAAAGCTTTGGTACCAGAAAAAGGTTTTATAATGGCCTACTTTCATGATGTCGTTTATATTATCAAATACTGGTAAATAATTTGCTTTGTGTGTGTGTGTTAACTGCTTGGGTAAAGGGACTGGTGAATTGTATGTACAACGTGTATGTATGCCTATGTCTCATGAAAACCAATTCAAAAGGTACTTCACTGAATGACTCACTCTTTTGAACGCATGCCCACCTCAGGTAGGCTACACTATTTATGGGCATCGACCAGACGGCCTCAAAGTGGAGCGTGGGAGTTAAGGTCCTAGAGGGTCTTGAACGAGACATTGTTGGTTTTCTACATCTGCCATTGAAGTTGATGCTATGGTTTTGGTTGAAACACAACAGCGGATTTGTTTGGTGCCAATGCACCCTCTCAAACACCCTTACAAACACTCTGTAGCTGATTATAACATAAATGAATGTGCATTAAATACTTATACTTCAAGGACATACTAGTAGGGAAGGTATCACAAAGTAAAGCCTCGCAACAAAGTACATTATATGATGTTCTTATCAAACTACATTGAGCATTGAGCTAAATACAAACATAAAATAGACGCAAACATAAATACAGAATGGATTACACCGAGGCCTTTGAATGTAATATTAGCCTACTTAATATTTAATTGCTGTACCGGTTACTAGCGCCATAGTCCTACAGCTACACTATTGAAGGGCTTTCTCAAACAGAACTAACTGACCCGATTCAGGCTGAGAACTCTCCCAGTCATGTGTCATGCTGGCTGACCTACACTTAGCCAATGAATATCAGAACAGGTGCACTCATCCATTACCGCTTAGCAGCCATCAAAGCATAGGTAATTCTTTAAACATTTTTACTGTTCATATTAATTTTTCAGCAGGCACTCATCTAGAGTGAGTTTCTCATCTGGGGAACATCGCTCTTGCCCTAGTTATACATTTTTCATGAGCGCGGATACGTAGGTCCAATTGGGAGGTCTATTGAGGGAAAAGGAAAGTCAGTGATACTCCCCATTTACAATCCTAATGCAAACCAATGCTTTGGTTTTTAGTTCAATCTTAAAACTGTATATGGATTTAAAGACTGACAGAGGTGTATCACAACTAAAGAGATAGTCCTTCTTTAAAAAAAAATGCTTCCCACCTGGAAATCATGTCATTGAAGGATCACAACAGTGGAATACTCTTTAGGTGAGTGCTGCATGCAGTGCTCAACTATTGTTCTAAAGATTTATACTTTCTTTATTATTCTCTACAAACTTTGGCACCCTACTCCTTCTACAAAATAGCACCTAGAGACTCCATGCCAATTAAAAAAATGTCAGGTTAGCTTGGAATGCTTGTATTCATTTTTTTAAAATATTGCAAATCTTTTAATGTATTATACTTTTAATTTTTTTTTTTTACAAAGAAGGTCAATGGGAAGGCGGTAAAGAAGACACTTCTACTTCTTCAAACTTATTAACATGTTTAACCGTTAACCTTCGCTCAAACATTGAACAAATCAATATCAACTAATCAAAATCTGATTTTTATCTTAAATTATATGAAAACAGAATTTCGATATAATTTATAGGCTTGAGGCCAGAGCGTGAGGACATGCTAAGACGATGCTCTAGCCCAGGGTGGCTATCACAAAAGCTAACCATTGCGGACGTCGCGGAGCCTAAACAACATCAATATTACACCTAGAAACACAATGTCAAGCTTAAACGGTTACGTTATTTATTGATGAAATGATTTATCGATTGGAAATATGATTGTTATATATCAGACGTTTGTCTGTGGGGACCCCAATTTATATTGCTAGAGGCTCGGTGCTTGCGGGAGCCCTATCTTCCCACAGCCCCATGTTCCCACAACCCTATATTCCCACAGCCCTATATTCCCACTATGGGAATATAGCAACTCTTAAAAAACTCTTAGAAATGTGGGAATCCCACAAGAGTGGTTTCAAAATTAGGCCCTATGTTCCCACAGAACTTTATTCCCACAATGGGCTGACCCTAACCCTAACCAAACTTTGTGTCTCTTCATTTACTATGAGGTGCTTTCAAAAAATCGTGTGGGAGGATAGGGCATACATTGAAGGGAGGTATAAGGAACACATTACCTAATTTTGAAAATGTCCTGGAAATGTGGGACCATAGGGTTTCATTTTGAATAAAATTGAATTGAATTGAGTGAATTGTCCTGTGTAGAACATGATCCCCATTCACACGACGATATCCACACTAATATCAGTAAAGGCCAATAAAGGACTTCACCCTGTCATCCGGTTAAGACCTGCCACTGGTTCAGAGCGACCCTCAGGAGCCAGGTGTGTGTGTTAGTATTTGTGCGTGTTTAGTAGGTCCCCGCTCAGGTCTGTGTTCAGTACATTGAGTGGACACTGGGGTGAGGAGAGCTCCGCTGAGTGGCATCAGATGGCGACTCTGCCTGAAACGGAGCAGGTAGAGCGAGCTGGGGAAGATTGTGTTAGAAAAGGCCAGAGGCGGACAGAGTACACAGCTTCCTTACTTGAGTAAAAGTACAGATACCCCTTGCTAAATTTTACTCAAGTACAAGTAAAAGTACTACAGTCAGATGTCTACTTAAGTAAAAGTACTGAAGTACTTGTTTTTAAAAGTACTTGAGTATCAAGAGTACAAGGGTATGTTTTCTAAATATTGCATTACTACTGCCACAGTGCTTACATTTATGTATAGAAACGTCCTGCATGGAGTTATGAAAAATGTTAACACCTTGGAGAATGTAAAAGGAATTGAAAGTAAAATCTTCATTTTACTTTCAATTCCATGTAAAAGTAATTTTCATCTTTTTACCATGGCAATAGCACAATAGTATACAGTATAACAGTATACTCAAGAACATAAAAACAATTGCTCAGCTTACATAAATATGCAATATCAGAAAAGAAAATTCAGCTAACAATTCTATGTATGCGTGAGTTTCTCCGTTTTTTTATCAATCAAATGAACAATCGTCTCTCATCTAATTCTGACCATGGAGTTGGCTTTGGCGGAAAGCGAAGGTGATTGCTGATAGGCTGAAGGCTGTCCTAATCAGTTTGAGAGGGAATCACGTTTGAGAGGGAAACAACAAATTGAGGGTTTCCGTGATTTTTCTTTTCTCCTTTTATTTTTTATTTTTCAGAAGGAGTAACGGGTAGGCCTACTCACGGTCATGGATAGAAATGTAACGGAGTAAAGAGTACAATATTTGCCTCTCAAATGTACTTGAGTAAAGTCATGAGTAGTACTCCCAAAAAATGATACTTGAGTAAAGCACAGATCCCTCAAAATTGTACTTAAGTACTGTACTCAAGTAAATGTACTCCGTTACTGTCCGGCTCTGGTCAGATGTCTACTTAAGTAAAAGTACTGAAGTACTTGTTTTTAAAAGTACTTGAGTATCAAGAGTACAATAGTATGTTTTCTAAATATTGCATTACTACTGCCACAGCGCTTACATTTATGTATAGAAACGTCCTGCATGGAGTTATGAAAAATGTTAACACCTTGGAGAATGTAAAAGGAATTGAAAGTAAAATCAAGTAATTTTCATCTTTTTACCATGGCAATAGCACAATAGTATACAGTATAACAGTATACTCAAGAACATAAAAACAATTGCTCAGCTTACATAAATATGCAATATCAGAAAAGAAAATTCAGCTAACAATTCTATGTATGTGTGAGTTTCTCTGTTTTTTTATCAATCAAATGAACAATCGTCTCTCATCTAATTCTGACCATGGAGTTGGCTTTGGCGGAAAGCGAAGGTGATTGCTGATAGGCTGAAGGCTGTCCTAATCAGTTTGAGAGGGAATCACGTTTGAGAGGGAAACAACAAATTGAGGGTTTCCGTGATTTTTCTTTTCTCCTTTTATTTTTTATTTTTCAGAAGGAGTAACGGGTACTCACGGTTATGGATAGAAATGTAACGGAGTAAAGAGTACAATATTTGCCTCTCAAATGTACTTGAGTAAAGTCATGAGTACTCCCAAAAAATGATACTTGAGTAAAGTACAGATCCCTCAAAATTGTACTTAAGTACTGTACTCAAGTAAATGTACTCCGTTACTGTCCGGCTCTGGAAAAGGCCTACTGTATTGTTGGACTATACTGTATTGATTTACTTTAAACACTTGCCTCTTATACATGGCTCACTATTGTATAAGGGTTTCTCATCCTAAAGATAGGCATCATTTGAGCTCAAGAAAAAAACTTGTAATTAAAAAAAGATGTCCATTTTTAAGTGGCTCGAGCCACCAGAGCACCTCCACGCACTAAAACGCCGTTAGGTGGACTAAAACATATCCCTCCAAATAGAGTTTCAATAGAACAAAGCCAGAACATGGCAACGTGGCTGAATCGCAGAGAGCCATAGTGTCTCTTCTTCCGGAGGAGAGACGGAGTCTTGGCAGCGGTGTGATGATGCTCTGGAGATGCAGCTCGGAGTCACGTGACCGGCTGCAGCGCATCCAGCCGCTCTAGTGTGGAGCGAGAGCCGAGGAACACCTCGCATCTAAAAATAGACCACGGTGGGGTTGGATCTGAAGCAGAGCGTTTTGGGCTTCAGTTCGGCGTGTTCACCTCTTCTCTCCTCCTCTCCGGTGGGCTCGGTCGGGGTGATGCTGCTGCATTAGGCTGCAGGCTGAGTGCGGCACGTCGCAGGGGCTTTCTCATCCACCAGCCTCGTGCGTCCGAACAAAGCGGTGGGTTCGCTGAGTGTGTGAATGCGTCATTCATAAGGCTGCTCTCCTACCGTCGGATCGGTGCACTGCCGGCCGCTCCGCCGTGACGGAATCCGTCGTACAGTAAGAGGAAAGAAACATCTCAGGTAAGAACTAGAGCTTATTCTGCAGACTATACATCTGGCTTACATCTCACTTACAGCAGGCGTAGAATAGGTGTGTGTGTGTGTGTGTGTGTGTGTGTGTGTGTGTGTGTGTGTGTGTGTGTGTGTGTGTGTGTGTGTGTGTGTGTGTGTGTGTGTGTGTGTGTGTGTGTGTGTGTGTGTGTGCGCGCGCGTGTGCGTGCGTGTGTGCGTGCGTGTAGCGATAACATTTTCAAGCGGTAGGTTACTTATGAAGGTATTTAGCAGCTACATGAGGAATATCTCTTTTTTGAGGCTCCTCATGTGTATAACTGGACCAAAACGCACCGGGACCTGGATCCGAGGCACCGGGACAGGATCCGAGGCACCGGGACAGGATCCGAGGCACCGGGACAGGGTCCGAGACACTGGGACAGGGTTCGGTGGACCGGGACAGGGTCCGAGGCACCGGGACAGGGTCCAACAAGACAGGGTCCGCTGCACCGGGACAGGGTCCACGGCACCAGGAGAGGCTCCGGTGCCTCGGGACAGGGTCCACCAGGACAGGGTCCGGTGCCACGGGACAGGGTCCGGTGCCGGGGGACGGCTCTAGAATGCAGTGCGTCGTGCAGGATGGCTGAAATAGCCTCCACTTTGTGTCTCCCTCTGGAAGCTCTAAATCATGTATCCTATAAGATTGGATTATTCCAATGGGCGTGGCTTGGAGATGTGTATACCCTTGGGGGAGAAATCTCCGCCTTGAGATGTCTTCTTCACTTGACCACCAAAGTGGAAAGCCAATCAATGACGGAGGTTGTTTTTCTTCTGTCCCAGCATCCTTCTAGATCCCAGATGGGCCTGTCGGGACTCCTCATCTCCTCCCCGCGTTGAACGTCGAAGGAACCAAGCGGGATATCTCTTCCGACTCCAGCTCAGTGTCTCACAGCGCAGCAGGCGGTCGGAGCAGGATGAAGGCCGAGGGGCCGCACGGCGCGGGGGTCTCCGCGTGCCAGGGGGGGGCTGCCCCGGAGAACGGGACCTGCGTGACCCACCTGGACCGAGGCGTCTTCCCTCCGCTCTCCTCGACCCTGGCGCTCCTCGTGCTGGTAGCCCTGATGGTCGGGATCGTCCTCGTCTCCTTGGCGACCTTCCACCTCCACAAGAGGAAGCTCCGCAAGCGGAAGATTCAGCGTGCGCAAGAGGAATACGAGCGCGACAGCCGCGACCCCGAGGGCGCGCCGGAGCCCCCGAAGCACCCGCCGCGCGCCACCATAGTCCGTCCGCCGGGCCGGGACCCATCGTCGAGACCCCCGTCAAGTCCCGGGACCGGGGACGACCGCTCGGATAGCCCCCCCGACGTGTTAGACAGTGGGGCGCTGCGCGAGGGAGAGGAGCACACGCTGCGGGCGGTGGTCTCCTCTTGACACTGCGGAGCACCCCCCCCCCCCCCCCCCCCCCCCCCACACACACACACACACTGACACACACACACACACACACACATACACGCACACACACACACACACACACACACACACACACACACACACACACACACACACACACACACACACACACACACACACACACACACACACACACACACACACAAACGCACACACACACGGCCACCTGAACATGAGACGAGTGGCTTCACTCCAGGGGGTCCGGGGAACTCTACGCATTCAGCATGGAATAAAAACCAAGGAAAGCAATATATGGCACAAAGAAAAGCCCTAGGACCCCTTCTCCAGCGACGTGGAGCTCATCCCTCATCACCGTAGTGTGCCGGACACTTGTATTATTCTCGGCTCTTGCTTGTATTCCTCAAACTGCCGTAGATCAAATAAATGTAGAATAGTTCTAAGATAGTGTCAGCGATAGATAGAGAATTAGCGTATTCTGTAAAATAAGTACAGTGACCTGTAGGTTTAGTCACGTGACGATTTGGAGTGATGGAGCCGATCGGAGTTAATGTAGTGGCGTAGAGGCGTAGTGGAGGTTGGGGAGGAGGAGGGGCGGGTGTGGAGGTGGTTTTGGTGGGGGAGGAGATGTTGGAGGTTGTGGTGGTGGAGATGGTTTTCATGGAGGAGGTGGTGGAGCCTGGAGGTGGTTTTCATTGAGTAGGTGGTGGTGGAGGACAGTGCTGTGCTTGTTGAGGATGTGTGGGCTGTGAGCGGCCACTCCTAATAGTAGTAGTACACCTGCACATCCTATCTCCGACAATATCTACTGTATAAATAATAATTTGCTTGCTTGACTTTTGAATGTCTTCCCTCTAGTATGACTACAGACCACTGTTTAACCCTACAGAGTGCAGTGGTTATGGAGAAGAACGTAACCATGTGTGATGATGGCCCAGGTGTCTCTAACACTGCATGCCCTCTCCCTCTCTCCCTCTCTCCCCCACCCTCTCCCCCTCTGTGTGGGAGACACAGTGACAGTAGAATCTCTCCCCTCCCTCCCCCAGCCTCCCTCTCTCCCACTTTCTCTGTGTTGGAGACACAGTAACGGTAGTTTCTCCCCCACCCTCCCCCTCTGCCTCTCTCCCCCCTCTCTTTGGGACTCCCAGTGACAGTAGTCTCTCCCCCACCCTCCCCCTCTCGCTCTCTCCCCTCTCTCTGTGGGACCCACAGTGACAGTAGTATCTCCCTCTCTCTCCCCCTCTCCCCCTCTCTCCCTCTCTGCCCCTCTCACAGTGACAGTAGTCTTGTTAGGAGTGTTGTGGTGCTGGTAGGCAGCGTAAGCTGCGTATAGACTATATCATTGGCCAAGTTATTTGCGTGATCGTTTCCCCCTTGAAGTGACTTCATATCTACATGACCTACACCCAATGTCGGTGTTATAATGTGTTATAACCCCCCCGCCCCCCCCCCCCAAAAAAAACCTTGTCAGTGGCACTAGTTACTAGGTTATTGTAGGATCCAGATCTTCTGTTGTGGTCATGCACATGAGATTGTTTGCTTCCTCCCATGTGTCAGAGAATCTATTGGAGCTTCACACGGTATTTTCATCTTTGAGTATTTATAATGTATCCTCCTGGAATATATAATAAAAAGAGAATCCCTTAAAAACAAGAGGGCCAACTGAATCCAACATGGCTTTCCTTCAGTGTGTGTGAAATGTTGTTCACCTGCATAACATCCTGACTAGGTTCACAGCCTACACCGTTACATCATCACTGTTGACTAATGCCTGAGGGGCCTTCCCTAGAGGATCAGAAGTCTCCTCTCAGGGCCGTCCCAGGGATGGTCGGGAAAGGATCGCAGGCAGCCTCACATCAAATAGGACCAACTTACCAAAGATTGCCATCACAGTTTAACATGCGGTTATAAATCAATATTTAATAAATGGAACCTAAGCATATCCTTGCAATGAAGTGCTAAAGGTGCACCACAGCCTGTTACACTGCACGGGCTTTCTTATTGTTCAGTCTAGCTTTCCAAACCACCGATATGAAATGATCAAATATTGTGACCATTTTAAATCACTCACCGTTAATGTTCAGCCTCCTTGTCAAAAATGTTTCTGATATAATGTATGGTTACAAGGACATCTTCTAGGGACTATCACACGTAGATTAGACCTACTTATGTAAGCAGCTGGCTTTTCTTTTACAGGGGAAAGACTTTCCTTTTTGTTGAATCAACAACACACACGTTTTAGTAAAAAAAATAATAAAAAATAAAGACCCATGCTATGTACAATGCTGGTCTGCAGTGGGTAGCATTACTTTACTATGTGCGCGTTGCCTCCGTCCTACCCCGGGGTGCTCATGCATTCTCTTCTTGTCCTCTGAGGCTCTCCCCTTGGCATGGTCCTGCATTCAAATGTCGCTCTATCAATTATGGAGATTCATAACTGCTCTTTCTCGCCCAATCTCTCAAAGACAAACATAAAAAAAACATTGCCAAATGCAAAAATAGCCAAAGCCGTGGCAGTGTCCCCACTGCACATTCATATTACAAACACAACTACAACACGCTGGCATTGTGTTCCTGTAATACTAGCAAGAAATACAGGCATATAATTGATTATCCCTCAACACATAATTAACCACGTTTTAAATGTATCTTCTGATACTATTCATACTATCATGAGCAAAGAAATGTATATCCTTTAATGTAAAGATTCAGCCAGGATATATTCATCGTGTCCTTGTGTGCTGATGAACAAGCCCTTCAAGGGGGATGTAAATCTCTCTGATGACGTCACCTCCTCCAGCTACAGCTGCTGTCCTGAATACTGATGTGACGTCAGCTACAAGGTCGGCCCGTGGACAAGTGTCCCATCTTGTCTGGTCTTGGGCTGTCCTTGCTCGCTTAGTTTATCAAAGGAGTGTGTAAAGCCATGCTTAGCCCAAGGCGCTAATCACTAGGTTAACTAAATGTTGTACGTAGGTTAGGTTTTACAAATGTTTGATAAATGAGCCGACTCTTCTGCAAGTCACCAATGACCTCATCCAAGCCCCACGTTCCGGTATCATCTTAAACTAACATTCATCTAATTTTCCTTTTCATTCATCATCATGAGATTGGACAAGTTACGTTGCAGTCCAAAACGTCACCTTATACAAGATACAAACCCAACGAATAGAATACTCACAACTTCCCATACACTGTACAAGGTAAACCTGTTTAATCATTCTCACAATGGTCAGATAGCTGGAGATGAGGCCATCGGCCCAACAGACAAACAGTTACACATCGTATCTAAAATACAATCCGGGGAACAATCTTGTCAAAACACTAAATTCCGGTTTTAATTGTAATGTTTGACAGAGAAACAAATTTCATATATCTTTATAAAAACTGGTTTGTAGCTTTGTAGCCCACAACATGTAAAGAGTGACCGTATAGTGATCACAAAGACTCTAATCGATGGTAAAGGAGCCTGAAGCGTCTCACAGGATCAACTACAACATGCAGAGGTCTCATATTGTCCTTGGAGCACAGGTCTGATGGGGGGGCCCCCGACCGGCCACGGGGCCTCAATCGGCTCCGGCTCCCTGCTTCTTGCTCTTTTTGTTGGCGCCGGGTTTGTTCCCGGACTGGGGCTTGGCCTTCTTGGCGGGGCTGGCTCCTTCGTCGGCCAGCTTCCTCTTGGGTTTCCTCTTGTTCTTCTTCTTGGACGGCCCCTTGTCCCCGGGGGCCACGGCGGCCGTCGGGGCTGCCTCCCCCTCCTTCTCCCCCTGCTTGTTGCGGTTCTTCCTCTTCTTGGACTCGGGCAGGAAGCCTTTCTTCTTGGGCAGCGAAGTGGCCTGGGGCACGGTCGGCTCCTCGGGCTTCTTCACCTTCTCCACCTTGGGCCGTCTGTCAGAACAACAGGGAAATTATGCTTTATGTGTGGTCAGAGGATACTAAATGGCTCTCAATACTTAATTACAATTCTTCAAAACACACCTAAAATAACAGCTTCTATCTTTGTAATCTCCAACATAGAAAGAAACATAAGAGGTAGTCAAGTTCTCATTTAATAAAACTTCAAAAACTGTTTTAACTAGTCAGTTAGGGTCAGGCCTAACACTAATTCCCTCAAGTTGAGCATAAACAGTGTTTGTTAAACGGACTGTAACCATGGATTCAGCGGTCGGCTCCTTGAGCCAATGAGATTTAAACCAATCACAGCTTGCGTCACGTTGCCTGGGTCGTAAAAAGAACGCAAAGGGTTGGCGGCGAGACGCGTCCGGCATCACTCACATCACTCCAAAGTGCTTCATGACGGCCCAGTAGGTGTCATCCAGGCCTCCCGTCTTCTTGAGGCTGATGGTCTCAGCCAGGGACCCCAGCACCACCTGCAGGGGGCCCACGCTCACCGACGGGTTCTGAAACAACACACACACACACAGGAGACAACGCTTAGTAAACCTATACGGTGTCATGTGACTTCCAGCACAAAAGAACTGCTCCACGACCAAACTTTTGGATGAATAAAACAATAAAATCTTTGTGATTAAGGAACGTGGGTCAACGTTTGACATTCAGTAGTAGAAACGGACAGAGGCACCCTCGCGTATATCAAAGGTTAAGCTTCTTTACAAACGGTTAGAACAAGAGTATGCGTGCACTTTGGGACACCCCGTTGATTCTCGTGTGGCCTCACCTTTGTCTTGATGTTCTTCAGCAGGAACTGACAGAGCTCCAGGGCTTTGGCCAGCTTCTCCTGGGACACCTTGCTCTGGCACTCCCCGACCTCCTTCAGAGTCTGAGAGACGCAGGGGACACGACGTTAAACACAACAGAGCCTCTCAGGACAGACGGGGAGTGAGGCTGTGGTGCGGAGGGGTGTTGTTTCGACGCCGTACCGCCACCAGCTGCTCCACCAGCTTCACACACAGCTCCAGCCAGGGCTGGCCCGCCAGCAGCTGCTGCACGTCTCTGTTCTGCACCATCCGCAGCACCATCATGCAGGCCTGGCCCTGAAAACACACAACACACATGTTGAAGGCGTCCTCCATCCCACACGCGTCAACGTTGACATCCAGTGGGGTTTGAAGAGGACTTTGGTTCTCACCTGCTGATGTTCTCGAACTCCAGCCGTGATGTTCTGTACCGCAGTGTCCAGTATGTTGACGCCCAGAGCCTGCGAGCAAATCACCAGGAAACCTCTTAGATATATAAATACAGTGTGGAAACGCAGCCCTTAGTCAAATGCGTGTCTCCCAGAGGTTTTACCAGGCCCACATGTTAAACCTCAAGTCAGGTGGGAAAAACAGTAGCCTCTAGACCTCCATCAACCAGCGGAGGAGGGACCCCCAGGAGAGGGAAGTCTGTATGTCTCCTGGAGAGGGGGGGCCCCAGGGGGGACAGGAACTACCCAGTACACCAGACCCCCCCCCCCCCCCCCCCCGCCGGCCACTCACCCGGTCTGCCATCAGACTTTAGATGATCATGTAAAGCGGGATTTGTGAGACTAACGCGTTATAAACCTCAGAACAGGGGTCACAGACCTTTTTGAACCCGAGAGCTACTTCATGGGTACCGAGTCATACGAAGGGCGCCCAGTTTGATACACTCTTCTGAAATAACCAATTTACTCAGTTTGCCTTTAGTTACATATGCTTATTAATGATACTCATCTATATGTGAAGACACTGATCATGTTAATGATTTCTCACAATAATTATCAACAATGACTTAAAAAAAGTGGGAAAGAGTTGTTCAAGATTGAGTTGTGCTATGTTCAGAACAGGCCTGCGGGCGCCTCATGTGGTGCTAGCGGGCGCCCTGTTGCCCGCGGGCACCGTGTTGGTGAGCCCTGCCTCAGAGTCTCTTCCTAGTCAGCGTGTTATCCCAACCAACCATTTGATCACACACACACACACACACACACACACACACACACACACACACACACACACACACACACACACACACACACACACACACACACACACACACACACACACACACACACACACACACACACACACACACACCGTGTGTACCATAACAGGTAGGGAGGGACAACAGGGTCTAGGTATTGGCCCTTTCGTGCTCACACACTGACCCCTAGAGCCAGGATACATAACTTCACGCTTCCAATATACTTTAGATTTCCAAAAGCATATCAGAATATTTGGTAGAAAAGAAATTGAAAGATACACTATGAATGGACTGTAAATGTAGCAGAAACCACCGCTGGAGAAATTAGATCAGAGGTTCAATTGGTGAGACAAATCTGTTCAATATTGCATAATGGATCGCAATAAAAGGAAAAACATTGCACCCGGTCCATTCAGTTGACCAAATAACCAACACGTTGTTATTATTAGTAGGCAGAGCTTTGTGGTGTCTTATGGACTTGTTTGAAAATTGAAATAGCTGCTAAATCTTTATTCAAACCCTTCTAAACCCATTAGCGTTCCAGGGGTCAATGGCTGTCCTCACCCTGGAAGGCAGCTGTCTAAGTGCTACCGGAGCATTTAAATAATGTTGGATTATCTGACTACAAACCTAACAAACAGCCCATAACTGGCCCTTCTGATGATGGCTGCCGGTTCCTTCAGGCGTTGACGTTCTCAGACGTGTAGCACCCTTACATAAACATTTCCTCACTGGGATATTCAGACCAAAACGCAACCTAGCCTTCTACCTGCAGCATTTGAATATACATAAATGGGAAATAAAGGAAAAACCAGCTCAACGATGCAGTCCAATACTGAATTAAGCGTCGGAGATAAACCTTACAAACTCATTTCCCAACATTCCCAACGTTCAGCCCCACTGAACAGTTTGAGAGACACTGCCTCGGCCGATGGGCAACGCCTGGACTGGTGTGGGGACTGGTGTGGAGACTTGGTGGGGGGGACAGGGACTCACTGGGAATCTGTTGCAGAGGTCGACGAACATCTGTCCGGTCAGAGGGCTGTTTCTCCTGGTCATGAGGGAGCACAGGGCCTCTCTGAAGAGGGCCGACACGCGCTCCACCTCCACGCTCCCCAAGAACTGCAGCTGAAGGAGAGGCAGACACAAGAGTCCTGAACCTCTGCCCTTAAGGCATAACATCACTCGGGGCAACAAAGGGATATGTGTTGATCAAACAGACAACCTTCTGTACCTAGAACCGATTTTGACCGTGTAGTTCATTTGGGCTATTTCATCCAATTACAATAATGAAAAACTCAGACTGAACACGGCGTTAGCTGAGAGCAAACCCTGGATCCAGGAAGCCACAGAAACCTACGTCTTGGCTTGAGGGCGCCTCAGGGGTCTTCCCCTCGGTGGTCTCAGCCGACGGAAGGCCTCCCCTTAACACCTTCACCAGGTAGAGAGAAGCGCTGGGGAAACAAACCAGCGATGATATGAGGAAAAACGGCCGGCCTCAGAAGAGCAGGAGGAGGAGCCAGCGTGGGGGGGGGTGACGCGTGTCGCGGCGCCGAGGTGCCAACCTGAAGAAGTAGAGCGAGACCGACGAGTCGGTGTGTTTCTGGGCTTTGTGGACCAGCTTCTCGAGGAGGTCGTGGAGCTCTGCCTGCCTGTCGCCCGCGGTCTTACAGTACACCTTGGACCTGCACAGCTGGTTCCTGACGACACACACACACACACACACACACACACACCACAAAATATGAACAGGAATACTTGCTTTGCACTTCCTGCTTTCTTTTAGTTTTTTTCCTCATTATTTGACCATGTATAAACAGACACAAAACGACTAAATATCCTGAACAAAACTAACTAATGCCCTGCGGTTGGTACCTGAAGATGTCCGCCACCCTGCGAAGGAAGTCCTGGTCCTGCTGGTGGCGGTCCGAGCCATGGCTCCTCTCCAGGACCCCCAACAGGGGCTCCACCAGGCCCAGCACCAGGGGGCTGCCCGCCTGCTTGCTCACAAACACCTCCAGGAGGTCCAGCACCTGGGGGCGGGCGCGCGCACACACACACACACACACACACACACACACACACACACACACACACACACACACACACACACACACACACACACACACACACACACACACACACACACACACACACACACACACACACACACAGGTCAAAGAATGATAATAAAGAGTTCCTTTCCAATGTCTCAACATTGACAGACCGTCCATTCTAAGCGCTGGGAGCAGCCCGATGCACACACAGTCTACGTTGGTCATGGTGTTTGGTATTTTAGATAAACTGTCTAGCATAACGGCACATTTGTCACCTGGTCGCGGTGTCGCATAAATTTTGGTTGCGGTGTCGCATACATTTTGGCGCGCGCCAAATCCTAATCCGTCGCATTGGTGATTTGTGCAATTTTTATCACTCAAATATCGACGTGCGTGTATGAGGAAGTTGAGTTGTTGTGGAAGCACCAGAGACGTCGGAGAACCCGACGCAGTCCATTCATATTGTATTGAACGCTGATTGGCTGTTACGACGTTACGTCACTCAGGGAGTGAAGGCTGATTGGCTGACATCACACTAATGTCTCGGCAAATTTCTAATATTTCAACTCGAGCGAAACGTTGCGCTCTGCAAATCCTTGTGACCGCGCTCGCCCGTGACAGGGCGTTCATGCCACGCCACAAGTCAAATCTTGCCGCAGGTTTTTCTAGCGACAAATGTTGCGTGATACGCGTCTCTACGTTGACTTTGTATGGAGTCGTGTCACCCCGTCGCGTTTGGTGTGAACACACAGTAAGACTGAGGTTTTGATACTGGTGAGAGAAGAAATTTGGGGGAAGGGTGACAAATAAAAGAAAAAGACATGATTTTGAAGAGCTTTAAGGGAAACTACCAAATCAAAATAATGCTAAATGAATCGCAGTTCATTTCAGAAAATGATTGCATTTTGGTCCCTGAAATAGCCTCCCACATGTTGCAGTCCAAAGGTACGCCTTTCTGGCTTGCGGACAGGGCTCTGTTGTTGGTGTACCGTAAAGTTATTACCCCTGCAGGGTCCCAGAAGAGAGGAGGTACCTTCATCTTGAATTCGATGATGAGCGTTCTCTCCTTGGTCACTTTGAACTTCTGCTCCCTCTTGGCCTCCATCTTCTTCTTCTGCTCCGAGAAGAGTGCCGCCAGGCCGGCGTCCAGCGACATCATGGCCTCATCGTCCAGGTCTTCTTCGTCGCTCACGTCCTCCTCTGTAGGCTGTGGTCACAAAACCGTTTAGAATACACATCAATGATATAGGATATTTGTCAAGCATGTCCTTGCATTCATGGCGTTGAAATAAAAAAGGTATTGTCCATATTGATTCTGATTGAGGTCGCTTTATGTATTAAGGAAACTAGGGGAGCAGACTCTAGATTGGGAGACACTGAACACAACCAACCAGGGCATTCTGCTGTTGAAGAACCTTCATCAGCTCCAGGCGGAAGTTTGGGTCCACCTCCCCTTCAACCATAGCCTCTTCTTCTTCGTCATCATCAACATCATCCTCATCGTCGTCCTCGTCCTCCTCCTCCTCGTCCTCCTCCTCCTCCTCCTCATCTTCATCAGATGACTCGTTCTGGGGATGCCACAAGAGCACAAACGTGTGTGAGGACATCATTTTGAAACCAATACTGTGAGGGATGCACCGGCCTGTATAAGCACTGCCTGGTTGGGCTATGGCCCCGCTCAAAATCAGGCCATCCGTTTTAGGGACGGAGCTTTATGCTGAAGAGTTTGATGAGCAAGACCCACTCTGGGGTCCCTGCCCTTACCGAGTCCCAACATGAGGACAGATGAGGACAGGCCTAAAGAAATCAAACTTAAAGAACAGATTTTGAGTTTAAAACATGAAAACTAAAATAATCCTCCAGCCTACATCCTACGCCTAGCTATGTGGCAGGCCTGAGGCCTCCTCATTAATAAATAATAATAATTAAGACCAACTCACATCAGCAGGGGGAACATGTTGGAACTTGTTGTGATCATGAACTAGGGATTCACCGAAATGAAAATTCTTGGCCGAAGCCGAAACCGAATATACTGAACAGTTGGCCGAAAGCCGAATACCGAATGTGGCTTTTGCTGTTTTTCATTTATTTTGCTTTAATTTTTCACCATTGCATAAATCAAACAATTAAATGTCCTTTATAAACTTTTTTGTCTCGCTTTTCAATAAAAAAAATCGATTACAAATTTGATACAAAATATTTATTTAATACTGAACGTTTTCTAACATTCCAGCAGACCTTATAGCAAGAATTTAAGAACAATGTTGTTGTTGTTTTTTAATCAAAAATAAAAATGTTCGGTGTATTTTTTTCGGCCGAAACCGAAAATTATGTTTTGGGCCATTTTCGGCCGAACATTTTCAGTGGCCGAATATTCGGTGCGTCCCTACCATGAACACATGAAGCAATAAAACAAGGCAAGCTGGACCCTTTAAAAATAAAAGCAATTGCTTGGCTTGTTGCAACATGGCAACAACAGTGTCTGTTGATTCAGTTTGACTGCTACACAGAAAATAGTTACAAACACAATAGTGAGGGAATACTGGGGACTACAGCCACCATGCAGTCAACCTAGCCACAGGAATTAATAACAACAATATGAACGCAGCTCTATGATAAATACCAAGCAGACCCTTCACCAGATAACTCACCTCCCCGTCCTTCATCTCCTGGTCTTCACCCTCCTGCTTGGTTGGATCCTGGTTGGTGACGACCAAAGCATCATCCTTATCTGTGTCCAGCAGCTGTGTGGAAGGTGATACATGCACAGCCAATCACATCCAGGGGCCTTCAGCTTGGCAGCCGTATGTAGACTCTGCTCAACATCTGTGTCCCACATTACAGTCAATAATGTATAACGATTGCAAGACAGTTGTCCATTTTCATTTGCGAAAATAAACGTTAGACCTCTTATTTCGACTCGATGGACACAAATCCCTTCTGGAGCTGAACTCAATGGTATAGTCAATATTTATTGGGTCAAGGATCATCAGACAGCAGTACATGTAAAGGTGTGTCATGGTTGTTCGATAGGTCAGGGTCTCCATGGTAACGTCCCTAAACCCTGTGCATCTACAGTAGGACGGATCGGTCAACCCCAACTGATATTCTCACACAGCCGTTCTCACTAACAGCTGCTGGGTAGCCACGTTATTTCTAGAGACACACTTGCATTTACATGACAGTAAGGAAAATTGAATTATTGGGTTAGTTTGACTATGATAGGATTATTAAGATGCATGAATACACCTTAGTCTGATTGAATTCGAATCTAATGGGGTTTCTCATAGTCGGATCCCCTTTGGTTCCACACTTACCTCCAGGATAATGGTGAGCGAGGCGGCGGTGACGTGGGGGCAGATGGAGGCGAACACCGTCTTGCAGACCTGTCTGATGTGGCGGCTGGACTGGGACAGCAGAGACAGCAGAATGTCCACCACCACCTCGGCCCAGTGGGGCTCCAGCTCCTCTTTAGCTGTGAGGGGTGCAGAGAGAGATAGATATATCAACAGCACACGCACGTACATACAGTGTGTGTGTTTGTTATACTCTAAAGGCTTTATTTGGGGTCAAGCAGTGAAGCTGCGAGACACCCATTGTGTTTCTATGTTTTCTTATTATTATTATCCCTGACATTGGAGTCTATTCTCCCTTTTCCACTGACAGTACCAGCTCAACTCGCCTCGACCCGCCATTTTTTGAGTTTCGATCACCAAAATGTGGTACCTGGTACTTATTTTTTGTCTCACCTTAAAAATGTTCCAAGAGAGCTGAACTGATACTTTTGTGTGACGTACACAGGCTGCTGGCCACTGATTTGCCAGAGTGACGCCACTGGACTAATAATAATGAGCGAGACGTCCAAGCCTGACAACTTTAAATATGAGCATCAGCGTTCAGTCAACAACAATGATTTATTATTGAACATAGCAGGATCAGCGCGAAAGAACGTGGACCATGACAGAGGTGGAGACGCTCCTGTGTGTAGCCCTGTCTGTTTATGTGTCGTGTGGATAAGTACGTAACGTAACTGCAGTTTCTTGCATGCGTGCTATGACGTGATCCCTCTCGCCAATTTACAGCCTTCTATTTAAATCAAATTCTAGGAAAAGTTTCAGCCATCACAAATTTCATCTGCTGTTCACGGAACATGGAGGAGATGATCTTCAGATGGAGCCGCACAAACGATACCATTCCGATTTTTTCAATTTCAACTCTGTTTGCCCGTGAGAGCCATTAGGCTGGTTTCAGATCATCTGCATTTGCACGCATGCATGCACAAGACGTTGTGCAACATCCGCCAACGCCAAACTTGAAACGAGGACTCTTGACATCATCCTGAATGTGCATAATGCATGCGTTAATCTTCCACCACGGGAAGATGCTAAGGGACGCTATAATTAGCCAAACCTTTCCGTATCAACACCAAATTTGTTACATGGAGTCAGGACAGCGAAATGTTGCAGCCGAGCAAGCCGAACAGCCACGCTTTATCCCCTCATTGCTGCTTTGCAGCTATGTTTTGAAATGTAACGCAAATGTAAAATGTAATGCATTACTGTGTATCCTAATAGGGGTAATTAGTGAGTTGCAATATATATATATATACGAGCGTCTCTGAACTCAGCACAGACAATGAGTATTTGTAATGGACATAAATGTACTTTAAGAATTATTAACACGCAAATGGTTGCACGTAAGTATTTGTAGAATATCAGCCAGGCTGTAAGAAAGTAGAATTGGTGCTTCTGATGCAGAAGTACTGTACTGGACTTGTTAAAACGATCCCATCATGTAAACGTTGTGCATGTGTGCGTTGGTTCACCTTGACTCTTCCTCTTCTTCTTCTTCTCCTGGGCTTTCTTAATGCAGCTCTGGATGTCCTGCAGGATGTCCACCAACTCCTCCGGGTTCTACAGAACAAACACAACACCGCTGTCCTCGTCTCTCGTTCAACACTACCACCCGTCATTATCAATGACGTCACAGCCACGACGGTCAGCCCACTAGCAGCTCCAAGACTTGAAGTCAAGCTCGAACCATAACCTTTTGTTAACCATAGGGATAGTTATATGAAAACAATCCCATCCTGCCCTCCATTCACCATGCATGCCACTAGAGCGCGATAGAAGACCGATATACACCGAACCGATGGTGGTTGTAACGCTATGTCCCCACCTCTTCCCCAGTCTATGAGCAGTAGCAGGCAGCGTGAAGCCGTACCTTGAAGAGGTGGAAGCCCACCAGCATCAGCAGCTGCTGGAAGGAGTGGATCTCCGGACTGGCTTCCTTCTTGGCCTTCTTCATCAGAGAAGCCACAGAGACGTTCATACTGGGAGGAGGAACACATGTTAACACACAGGTCTAACCGTAAGGAACGCACAAAGTGATGGACTATTTTAATGTAATGTAACTAATGTAATGGCTCCGCTGAATAATAGACTTGGTGGATCCTCCCTTTGTATCGGCCCTAGTGGTCTGTATGGGGGTCCCCTGGACTGTGGGGGTCTGTATCTGTCCATCTCCTATTGTATCCGCCCTAGTGGTCTGTATGGGGGTCCCCTGGACTGTGGGGGTCTGTATCTGTCCATCTCCTATTGTATCGGCGCTAGTGGTCTGTATGGGGGTCCCCTGGACTGTGGGGGTCTGTATCTGTCCATCTCCTATTGTATCGGCCCTAGTGGTCTGTATGGGGGTCCCCTGGACTTTGGGGGTCTGTATCTGTCCATCTCCTATTGTACCGGCCCTAGTGGTCTGTATGGGGGTCCCCTGGACTGTGGGGGTATGTATCTGTCCATCTCCTATTGTATCGGCGCTAGTGGTCTGTATGGGGGTCCCCTGGACTGTGGGGGTCTGTATCTGTCCATCTCCTATTGTATCGGCCCTAGTGGTCTGTATGGGGGTCCCCTGGACTTTGGGGGTCTGTATCTGTCCATCTCCTATTGTATCGGCCCTAGTGGTCTGTATGGGGGTCCCCTGGACTGTGGGGGTCTGTATCTGTCCATCTCCTATTGTATCGGCCCTAGTGGTCTGTATGGGGGTCCCCTGGACTGTGGGGGTCTGTATCTGTCCATCTCCTATTGTATCGGCCCTAGTGGTCTGTATGGGGGTCCCCTGGACTGTGGGGGTCTGTATCTGTCCATCTCCTATTGTATCGGCCCTAGTGGTCTGTATGGGGGTCCCCTGGACTGTGGGGGTCTGTACCCGTCCCAGGCCGTCCTCTGCTCCGCACTGAAGGGCAGGGCACTCTGGACGTGCTTGGGCTTGTTGAGCAGGGCGTCGGCGTACTGCACCAGGCAGTGGATCCACATGGAGCCGTCTGCGGTGACCCCCTGGACCCGGCGCCCGCTGGAGACGGACTCGGCGGGGACGGGCTCGGCGGGCTCCCCGAGCAGCGGCAGGTGGTGCATGGTGTGCAGGAGGCTGAACAGACGGGGGCGGGTTAGTGTTTTATGTAGGGACGTACAGACGCCAGCTGGCGTGCAGCACTGATCAGGAACTAGATGGAGAATCCACCGGCACAGAATCCTCTAGACCGTGAGGCAAAACACAGAAAAAGGTCATCAAATTGAAACATTACAGTGACATACACAAATATTATGAGATGTACTTTGTTGATTTGATTTCCTCCAATAACTCGTTATCATTTCAATAAACGAAGAGATTGACTGTACACAACACATTCATTTTCCAAATGTTACAGCCGTATTCTATAATTCATTACATTATTCATCACCCTTTCAATATTGCCAAAACGATTTATCTAAGGATGAACCTGTCAGAAGCAAGACTCGCTGAGGATGCAACTTGCAAGAGATAATGCCCACTTGACTGCTCGAGCAAGGCGTCACAAAAAGATGGTAGGGAACTCCTGATGTCATCAAACAAACACACATCGCCAATTAATTCCACTGCCAATATTAATCCCATATTAGGATCAAATGACCAACAATCAACCAGCCCATTAGTTCCATGATCCATCGAGCACGGGAGAAGGGATTCCTACCCGAAGAATCCTCCGACGAGGGTTGCTCTCGTGCTCTCGTCCAGCGGCACAGAGAGCTTGGCCTCGGTCTCCGGGATGTCTGAGGTCGCCTTCTTAGCCACGAAGAACGCGTGGAAGAACACAAACCTGCAAAAGGAACGTTTCTCAGTCACACAAATGGGCAGAACGGCTCCACTCGGTTCAGCTCTCATTCCCACCCAGTTTTAGTAACTATGAACAAACCACAGCACATATATTCATGTTCTCTGAAGATGGAAGAGATTGTTAAAGGTCCCGTGGCATGACAATTTCACTTTGAGGTTTTCTAACATTAATATGAGTTCCCCTAGCCTGCCTATGGTCCCCCAGTAGCTAGAAATGGCGTTAGGTTTAAGACGACCGCTAGCTATCCTGCTCCGCCTTTGATAAATAAAAGCTCAGATGCTCCGATTTCGAATTCGGCCCCATATGTCGTCATAAGGGGCCAGGTTACCTCCCCTTCTCTGCTTTGCCCACCCAGAGAGTTTGGCCCGCCAATGAGACATGAGACAATGAGTGGAAGAAGCCGACGCAGGCGTTTTAGATTCATAATATTGTCTTGAGGCGCACAAAGCTTTTGCCCGTGATAATATGTTGTGGCGACCATGGATGTGGTGACCGTGTTCAGGGTGCCGCAAGGGATCCTGAAAGGGGGGGAATTTCGACAATCGCAAGTTGGACCTCTGGCGCCCTCCTAGGTCCTTTGCAGCAGACATTGTGTGGGGTTAGTCTCTATAGGTGGGTTAGTGTTACTGAGTTATTATTCCCGACACCGTCACCGAGACGTTTATGTTAATTCGCTTTGTTGAGGGTTTTTTAGTGTGTAACGTGTGTTCAATAGAGGCAACTCTCGGGAGTCGTACAGTGTAAGGGGCGCGAGACTTGCATAACCGCTTGACCTGGGCTCTCGTCTTGCCCTTTACTCGCTGCTCGCCAAAATATATTTTATGATATAGATTTCTATGTATAATATGATATTTAGATCCAGGACTCCCGCCGGAGCACCGGGAGTGTTCTAAAAAATATTGACAGAACACGGCCATAAGCTGTGTGCGCCTTGCCATTGCGATACATCCAGTGTAAACACTAGAACATGGTACCGTGGCCGCAAGCTGCTCAGGGCCACACCCCCAACCTCCTCCTTGACCCGCCTCGAAAAAACGGCACGTTTGGAAAAGCTCATTGAGGGACTGGCTCGTTCTGCACCAAGGCTGAATTTCTTGAACCTCTTCAAATACTGTATTAAGGGCCCACTAACACCTATGTATAAGCATCCATAAAGTAGAATTCCATGGGACCTTTAAATTAATTTACAATCAATACATTATTATTACATAATTAATTTCTACCTTAAAGTAAATGCTCTCAACAATGGTCTGAACGTTATACTAATTTCTCAGAAGCCTCGCGATCGCCTGCCAATCACGAAAGAGAAGACAACTATTGATCCAGACGATAAAGGTTTTCAGATTGACCAATTGACCAAAGTCTAACTATATTCTTGGTTTTCATTCTTGAAATAAACACATTTACAGTAGAAAAAAATAATAGAAAAGTCCCAAATAATAAAGATTATTAATGATAAATATATTATAAATATAGTTGAGTAAATATTGTATCTTAACTTGTTCTAGGGAATGGGCATGATTAATCGACGATCTACAAATCGAACAAAAACAAAGACGGATCAGATCTAACGTTGCCCATCATTAAGAATTTCATCGATGACGCAAATTTTTCATCGACAAAACTAATGCTAAAAAATATCTTCACATGTTGTGTCTTTTTACAATTACCATTTGTAGTGTTGTTCAGCAGAGAAAGTCTGCCAAAGACAGACTTTTTATGTTGTTGCTCTGGTTAACGGTCATGTGAATCTGTCTATTCACCGAGAACAATTTCCCCAAAGGGACAATCAATTATCTATCTATCTATCTATCTAAGACGTTGACGTTGCTTAGCAACCAGACACGCTGGGGTTGATAAGTTGCAGAATGATAAAGACATGAATCAGGCAAAATATCCACTTTCCTTGACAGCGATCTAGTTCGGTGTGCATAAAAGTGCAGAAGGACCAATTGCAAACTACAGCAACTGCTGATGCCATCTCTCTAAGTTAGCCGCATCCACCCCAAACCAATCGGAAAAAGTGTATACATTAGGGCTTGGACTGTAATTTGCTAGTTAAAGCACAATGAAATGGTTAATTCATTTTGAAATGTTTAATTCTAAATAAAATTATGTATTTTTGTCATATGCACGTATTATTGAATCGATATCGAAGCAATTGGATCAATATCAAATCGAAATCGAATCAAGACCTAAAGAATCAAATTGAATTGAATTGTGAGGTACCTGGCAATACCCAGCCCTAGTATACATGTCGATTATAGCGGACTACACCACCTCTTCTATTCCGCATGGAATTCTATTCCGATTAGCCACCTTTACATGGACACTTCTGATCCGATTAGTTTTATGCATTGAGGCGTATATATATATGATCATTTTCTATTCCGATTGAGCTGTTCTTCTACTTTTAAATCGGACCAGAAGTGTCCATGTAAACGCGGGAGAATTAACAATACATTTTCATTGCCTTTGAATACGGCACATAAATAGTTAATTTCAATATAAAATTAATCTTGATCGTTAATTTTCCTGGGGATCGACTAAGACAATTTAATTGAATGCCCAATCAGAGTTGCTGACCTTCTCTTTCCTCCGTTAGCCCTGGCCGTCCCGCAGTAAGTACTTCATACAGAAGACGTGGGCACTCTGCTCAGCCATGTTTATCCATCTATTGTTTACCACTTGCATGCAAGGTGGTCCGTGAAATGTCTTTATGACAATCTAGTGGTACACATCAGGTCAAAGGTCGGGAAACCCTGGTCTATGCCTCAGTGCGTGCGGAGCGGAGCGGAGCGCGTCACCTTGCCACGTCCATGACCAGGTCCTCGTCCTTCTTCACGCTGTGGTTCTCTACCAGGGAAATGAGACGGGCCACCAGCCACTTCCTCAGACGCATGTGTTGGTTCTCCTTCCTGGGAGATAGGTTCTGTGTTAGTCAGGTACATTTGCGCCCCTTGACAAACACACGGCAACGTTTCCGCGAGGGGCATTTATCATACAGGATAAGAGCATGAATAAAGACATTGTGAATCAGTTTCACGTGTGAGACGTAACATCGAGTGTTTGTGCTCCTCTAAGGAGACGTGGCACTGCGCCCCTGCGTCCACGCGGCTTCCACTCACTGCGTCTTCTCGGCCGCGGCGGTCTTCTGCTTGCGCGTGCTGAACTCCAGGCCGGCGTCCAGCGTGGGCACCAGGAAGGAGGTCTTCAGCCAGCACACGTAGCGCCGCAGGGCCGGGGCGCCCAGGTGCTGCACAGCGCGCCACGACGACGCCACCACAGGGTTCCCCCAGTTGGTGACCTTGGAGAAGCCCACCACCACCGCCAGCTGCTTGTCTGGGTCTTGGGACCCCTGCAGGAAGTCTGTCACGTACGTCTCCATCTCAGGGGCTAGCTGGAAGCGCCCTGGTTTCTGGAGGGGTGGATTGAGAGACTGAGTGAGTTTTTTTGTTGGGCGTAACCGTTAAATGTCTCGCAGAGTAACGACCTCCAGGTGACCTGCCGCTTATCACCACAGCTTTTTGTTGAGAGGCACCCGTAGACCTGCGTCTAAAGCTTCTTAAACCTCATGATCCATTGGAGCTCCACTCTGTCACTCTTTGCCCAAGAGTGGCCTCTGGTGGCCAGTGAAATCTGTTTCATTTGTCATGTCACCAGTAAATAAACAGAAACACTTTCCACTTGAATAAATATAATCATACGAATATATAATTAAATATCGTCTTTGGTCTCATGGTCCCATCTCATTGTATGTATCTGGCCTTGGTCACCACTGACCAAATCCAGTGTACAGCATGATGAGACGGCACAGAGCCTCACAGAGAAGGGCATATTATTAATTGTAATCCTACATTGGCCAGCACACAGGCTTGACTTGAACACTATCTCCAAGAACGCAGATGTGCAGACATCTTGCCTGTTCTATCTCGTCATCCCATCGGGAAATGTTTACCTGTGCGTGTGAGTTTGTGTAAGCAGTGAGCAAATGACAAACAAATTCCAGATCCCCCCTCAACAAACTTCCAGATTGTTGTTGATCCCCCCCTCAACAACAAGGAGCAAAAGAAAGTGAAACCCGCCGTCCATTCAGGGAGGCGCTCGTATGCCATGAGAGCAGACGGTTAGTAACTTGCAATCATGATAAAGAGAAACCGAAACAAAATTCTGTGAAAAGTTCCATAGAGGAGCTTCAAAGGGTCGACAGCAGCTCAGGAGGCCGAGCGGGTTGGCTGCTAACCTGAAGGCTGCTAGTTAGATCCCCGGCACCTCCTAGCCGAGGGTCGAGGTGTCCTTTTAAATTGGTTGCAAGACGCTTAAAAGCGTTAACAAAATGCCCTAAATTTAAATTCAACCGGTAAAATGTAAAGGAGAGTAGAGGTCTTACTTGGGCAGAGGTCACATGCTCCCCATAGTGTCTCATCACGTCCCCGGACAGCACTTCCTCCAGCTGCTCCAACGACAGGAGGGGCAGCGCAGTGCCCAGCAGACGGTAGGCCAGGTAGCTGCACAACAACAACAACAACAACAACACATGGATTGGGGTAAGAAGACATTGTCCTGTTTGCTTTTTAAATATTTCCACTCGCTGAAATCCTATTTGAGGGGTGGAGCCGGAAGGTGGATTGACCTGGTGATCCAAACGGCCAAGTGGCAATTAATAACCTAATGTAGGTTGCTTTTAGACCATATTTACATCTTATCGTACGTTTTCAAAGCGGCGATTCAAGACGAGGTTTGCACAAGGATAAATTCATAGTCCGACCATGTTACCACGTACATCCTTTTCGTCTAAATGGATAAGGTTGGGTTTAGTTCCACATTGACTCACTGTGTGGGCCCCTGCTGCTCCCGGAGCATGCCTCCCACGATGACCTTGGTCCAGAAGAGCGTGAAGCTTCCCTCCGTCAGAGACAGCTTCAGCAGGTCCACCGCCACGGTGGGCAGGGTGCAGTCCTTCTTCACGGAGAACGCTGCCGTTTTCAACAGCTCTGATAACCTGTTGAGGAGCATTTGTGAAATACAACACGGATTAGTTCTATACCAGGGTCCGGCCGTGGCTCAGTTGGTACAGCGTTGGCTCAGTCTAACAAGCAACCTGGTACAGGTTGCTTGTTAGATCCCCACCTCCTTATAGCCAAGAGTAGCGGTTTCCCTGCAAGACTTCTAACCCAAAATGCTCCCGACAGCGGTGGCTACCATGCATTTTAACTGCCAGCTTGTCGGGAGCATTTCAGGTAGGGATCGACCGATACTGATTTTTTAGGGCCGATACGATACCGATATTTTTTCATCAGCCTTAGCCGATACCGATATTTTTTTTTTTTTTGCTCCCTCAATCATAAAAATTACACTGATAACAAATGTTACAAGTCTCAATTAAAAAAAAGGAACATTTATTGAACTTCAATATAAAAAACTATATTTAACAAATAGTAAAAACAGGTGAGGTAGAACAAGTAAAAAAAAAAAAAAAAGATTTGGCGAAAAAATATCGGTGAAAATCGGCCGCGTATCGGCCGATACCGATACACGTAAAAAACGCGAATATCGGCCGATAATATTGGCCGACCGATATATCGGTCGATCCCTAATTTCGGGTGTGTGAATAGGTGAATCTCGGACACTCAATTTTATTGTCTTTGCGCGGGGTAGAAAAGCAGTTTATAAATGCAGACTTACTGCACTAATAAAGGCCACAATTAGGGCTGTACGGTTTGGACTAAAATGTATTTCACGGTATGATTTGAGGCATAGACGATAACGGTATTATATCACGGTATGTTAATTTTATATTCTAATTTCGATATAAATGCTTCTGAAGGGGTAAAATACTGGTTATGCAGCAAAACAGCACAGAAAAAATGCAAAATCTTTTCTCAAGTTACTTCCATCTCTGAAAAACATTAATTAATTAAAAGTATCAATTTCTTTCTCGACTTACTTGCGGACCTTGCCGTATAGTTTTGGCATCTCAATTTGGCGTGTGCGGGCAGGTAACGTGTACCTGGGATTGAGCGTTTTGACCATCTCATTAAAGCCCTATCGACACTTTGAAATGGAACCATGTCCTTACACAGGTAAACAGTGACGGCGTTGTTATCTCGTTCCACCGCTGGCTTTTTTTGTCGTAAGGACTGGCTTTGGAAAATGCCTACGGAAGAGATATCTGAGATGCAGAGACAGCTTCAGGCTACCAGCGTCTGTATCGTACGGGGTGGAATGTGAGCTTGTGAAGGGACAAGCATGCAGCAACTGCGCCTGCGCAATAGCATACTGCCTGAGAAGGCAGTATCGCTGTCAAAACGGTCCCTGGATAAAGTAATGTTGCGCCGAATTGAAAAAGGAACTATGTTTCGTTACCATATTTTCAGTAGTTGCGCGAAACTTGAAAAAGTAGTTACGTCACTGTAGTAATTCAATATTTACTTTGTAATGCGTTACACGCAACACTGTCTACCGGTCAAACCGGTCTCGCGGTAACGACAAAATCCATACCGCAGCGCAAATTCACACCGGTGTACTTTCTATACCGTTTATACCTTACACCCCTAGCCACAATCCAGCAATTCCACCTCATGCAACAATGCATTATTTCCAATGTTGAGGGAAAATATAAAGTGAATGTTAGGCGATCCCCACGTTTTCCTCAAGAGTGCCTGAGGACGCCTTAACGTGGTGGTTCATAGCTACTATAGGTCAACCAGGTGCTGATGTGGAGGGGAGGGGAGCCATACTTCTGGACGTTGTCTGCGGTGATCACAGCCGAGGATCCCAGCAGTTTGTTCAGGTTCTTGGGGGTGAAGGATCTGGGAAAGCGTTGCATGGCAACCAGCAGCAGGTGCAGCTGCTCTGGGGTTCTGAAGGCTGAAGATAGCTCCGTCTTCAACGCCCCTTTCAGAACCTCCTCAAACACCTCCTCCGGGGTCTGGCGCACACACACACACACACACACACACACACACACACACACACACACACACACACACACACACACACACACACACACACACACACACACACACACACACACACACACACACACACACACACACACACACACACACACACACGTTGTATTCCGTCAGCAACAATTATTTTAGCAGATGGCAAATGTGACACAAGCACTTAGATTATATGGATGGCTGAAGAGGGTTTACCTTAATCCAAGACTGCAGATATTGTATAATTTGGTCAAAGTTTAAATTTACTGTTGTACATTTAACTTTAGTACTTAAAATCCAAGGCTGCAGGGTGGCCAGTCTTAACCCAATAACATACCCCGCCAGCCAGTCAGCCAGCCAGCCTCCCACACAGACGCGTTACACAATATCTGATAACATCACTAGCCCAATCAAGTGCCTTCCTCCCTCTCTGTCTGAAACGGTGGACCTCACAAGAAGCTTTTCAGGCTGGTGTGACTCACGTCGGAGAGGATGTCCATCATGGTCTTGGTGGGCAGGTCCTTCAGGTGATCTCTGTGCTGAGACAGGGTCTGGAGCAGCTTGATACATCCCAGCACCACTTTGGATTCCTAGGACACAGGCCAAGGTGTTCAAATGGGAAAAGTTATCTCCAGATAGAAACGTTCCAAATAAATAAAACAACCTATTTTAGAAGAAAAGTGATGTACATAACATTGTAGTGCCATGGATTCATCTGGGTTCACAATGCACAAAGTAAAAAAACGTTGGTTAAGATTTAAATGTGGACTCCAATTAACACTTATTGCACAAGGTCATGGTAAGTGGCAGTTTTGGGTTAATAGGTAACATTAATCAAACGCTATGTCCACAACAACCCCTACTCCTCCCCCCGCTACCGATTTAGTGAGGTGATCCAGGGTGGATAGCGAAAGCTGGAAAAGCAATATATTCACTTTATTAAGGGTGTACCAGAAGGTGGACAGAATGCACAGCATGCATTTAAAACATTTTGACAGTGAGCTCAAACAAGGGTGATTGACCAACTCAAGGACAACTGAAATCACAAATGTGTGGGTGTCAAACTACATAAGGTATAGAAACAGGTCAGACATAGAAGAAGTGAGTCTGAGTGACAGCTGACAGAACATTCGCACAATGAATTATTTTGAAAAAATAAATCAAAGAGCCGTACCTTGGCGAGGCGGTTGGACTGGGAGAGGGCCAGAACCCCGAAGAAGTTGCCAAACAGAGCATTTCGGACGAGTTTCTGAAAAAAAGCCAATGGTTGTTTAGACCCAGTGCAAAACATACGTCTTGTTTAAAGAGCTTGCGGAGGAGAATCACAGTGTGAACCTTTTTGGTGTTCTGGAGGTTGTGTTTCTGTTTGATCCTGTCCAGAAGGCTCTGCAGCGGGATGTCCCCAAACGTCATCAGCAGCTGGAATTACATCACACCGGGATCGTATGTGCAGGGTTAATTTCATATACATATTATATATACATACATACATGCAAACACACATGCAGACAGACAGACTCCAGTCCAGCAACGTAGAAGGCAAACGTTATGTTTTACCAGCTTCAAGGTTCATAGGCATATATTCTTAATCGGACCCAATAGTAGGTCAAGCATAAAATTGATATGCAGCCACACTGTTTTGAATGGCATCACTAGGGTTACCCAGCAACTGACCCAGTGGTGTAGTAAGCGGATCATCCCATATTAACTCTACACACCTGTCCCAGAGCCAGGCTGAACCCGGGGCGGGCCACCTCTCTGGTGTGGGACAGCCCGTCCACCAGTCTCTTCAGGGAGTACTCCAACTCATCTGGCTGGAGCGGAGTAGGTGGGAGACACACAGAGAGTGAAGACACTCAGGGGGCAAATACAACAGCACACATTCAAGTTGAGAAAAGCATTTGGACAAATGTATAAACACTTTCACAATTCTGGATTGAATAAATAAGCAGAAATGCAAGGTAGCCTTCAAAAAGGTTGGGTACGCAAGCAAACGTTGACATGATTATCTAACCTTACTAACCCATTACCATTAACCAACCCTTACTTTGTCAGATTAGGCTTTAGTATAAAACAAAATGCGAATGAAATCGAACTCAATATTTCAGATTCTTGAGTGTAGACCTGATAGGGTTACTTCTTTAATATGGAAATCATAAAGTATCACGAACCTTCTCGCTCTTCTTTAGATATTGTATCAGATTTTCTATTGCGCTCAGTCGTATCTCTTGTACAGGTTTAGCAATGTCCCAAAAGAAATCCAGGAACTCTCTGTTCTGCTGGAGGATACCCTTCGCATCTGTTACTTTAGGTCGCACTTTTTCTTTTTCTGCTATTTCTCCCATCTCTACATTCATATCTGAGACACCGGGAGAGACTGTTGTTGAGGAGTGAGGAGAACACGTGGACTTCCATGCGCATGACCGCCGTCGTCCCCTTCCGGGTGCTGGTCTCTGCCAGTGTTGCCAGATTCGGCCTGAATTTCTGGCAACCTGATCAAGGACGAAAGAACCCGATTGCCTGATTGGGCGGGAAATCTATCCCAATCTGGCAACACTGGTCTCTGCCTCTGCGGCACCGCGGTGGTTACGTCCTACGCACCCCCCTCTGGCGCCCCCCATTGGACAGATATGGCTGTTACTCTATGCATAGATAAAATAATTCAGGGATCTATCTGCTATGTCAGTGCGAGGAAATAGCTCATATAAAATGGTGGAGCTGAGCTTCCACTACTACTATATACCTTCTCTGCAGTGGCAAAGTAATCGAAGTAGCCAGTGCCCTGTGACTGACCGCTAACATCTAATTAATTGTTCTGATTAATCATTTAAATATCCTGCCTAACATAAGTATGGCTGCTGATAAGTTGTATATAAAAGTCCATGACACATTTCTTTCAGTAAAATTCACCTTTAATTAAATATAAAAGTCTGATTTAATTTAATTTGAATGTAATTGCATAGAATAAAAAAAGGAAAGTCCTACATCCAAATGCTGGTTTGTAAAAGTAGATACTTGTATAGTAGGCCTACCACCCTCTGGAAAAATACAATTCTATTACATTTGTGAGTGTTACCCACATGCTCAGGACATTTTATACCATTAGTCTGGACGACAACAAAATGTTATGAAAGTATAAATTACAGCAAGAGACTAACTGGATTGTACATAGGCCATCTGAATGGCACTACTTCTGAACAAATGAAGAATAACTGAATCAATATAAAGAACATGTTTGCTTATCAAAGAAATCTGTACAATGTTCATATGTATAGTCATATAATCAAACTACATCAAAACAACCAAAAACATCATCATTTTTCCAGAGTTATAATGCAGAATCCAGTGACGTAATGCAATAACAGTGATTTCAGCAGGACCTTTATTATCTCATCAGAGGGACGGCCAAACCGGAGCTCTGTTCAGTGCAGGCCTTCTTCAGGGGTGGGGCGCCAGATGAATCCTCCTCATCCTTTTGCGGAAATAAACAAGAACCGTAGGGGTCCCGTTGTATCATCACAACAATCTTGAACCTGAGCTATTCCACATCATGTAGGGGATTCAGGCTAAACATAGGACACCTTAGCCAAAGGCAGGCTGTTAGCCCATCATTTGAGAATGTTGGGTAATTTCAAATAGCTGCTACGACATTAGAAAGTAGTGTAACAGTAGTATTGTACCAATGTAGTTGGGACAATACGTAAATGTATGTGTTGTTTTTTTTACCTGTGCTGCGACAGGCAACAGCTCTTCTTTGATTAATGTTGGAGGTTCATCGGCAAGTTCACAAGCCAGCGACGAGTCTGAAAATATAAACGTGGAATTATAGGGTGCTGTCATTTTCTTCAGCACAAGAGGCGTGATCAATGGGCCTATGTCAAATTACTCTGTACTAGGGGTGTAACGATTCATGCGATGCATCGATGAATCGATTGTCAGTCCTACCGATTCAACTAAATCGATCTGCTAAAATAAATAAATAGAATGAATCGCTTTGGCTTCACCAATAATCGATATAAATGCTTTAAATCGCATGAATCGATTATGATTAATGTTTTAAGACTTAGTTTACACGTTTATTTTGTGAAATGCAGCTCGGTAATCCGTAACTCTGTCATCAGCTAGTCAGCTAATTTTTTCACCTTTCAGAAGAATACAGAGAGTCTCACTCACATGCATGTTTATTTCACGGATATAGAATTTTGGTTCAAAGTTACTGAATCGAATCGTGGTTTACAGAATCGAATCGTTCGAATCGTCTGAAGCCAAAGATTCACACCCCTACTCTGTACGCAATTGGCTGCTTGCCGTCGCTTCCCTGTCGGAATTGTGTTAAACCAGCCAATAGCGCGCCTGTGGGAAAAGCCCCCCGCAAAAACGTATCGGAAGAAAGAAATGTAGTGCTCTTCTCCAGACCCTTCTGCAGGGCGAACTCGAACCGCTGGCAGAACGGGCGGGGCTACTAGTTATTTAGTGCATGACAACCCCTTGATATGCACGTTATATGCAACGGGTAATGGCCTCACCCTCCGAGGCCTCGTGGCCGAGCATCGGGGGCTGGGAGCTGTCAGCGTGGAAGTCTCCTATGTTGGCGGGGCTCCGGGGCTCGCTGGGCTGGGGGCTGACCGAGTTACTGCTGTTGTCCACCTTGGGCTGGTAGGCGTCAGACAGAGAGCTCTGGTTACTGGTCTCATCTGCAGAGGGGAGGACGGTCATTAATTTCCCTAGGGTTTCCGTAACTCCTTGTGAATCTTAAATGAATTATGGTATACTTCAGCATACACAAGGTAGGTCTAAAATATGACTTCATTGATTGATGGCATGGCAAGAATAATTACTTAGTGAATAAATAACTGGAATAACAATGAGTAATTTCCTTTAGACCACTATGTAGAGCAGCTCACTACCATAGGGAACAGAGAATTAGGAAGTAAAGAGAAATCCCATAAAAAGAACCATTAGGCCTACCTTGGAAATCAAGTAGAGCTGGGTTGGTGTTCTCCGACTCCGGGCCGTCGGTATAGCAGTCCCGGACCGCTCTGCCCAGGACGCTCTTGTCTTTCTGCTTTTAGGGCAAGGAGAGCAGATAATGCAACAAGGTCATCGTCTTAAGAGCTAAGAGTTACTGTTAAAATAAAGGGATTGACTGATGCTACCTCTTTAGTGTCCACAACAGGAACCCATTTAAAGATCTTCAGAGACGTATCGCCAACGGTGACCCACTTTTTCTCCCTGGAACAAAACCAAACTCTGATTGCACTTACCTAGTTTAATCCAAATATTAAAAGAATTTTAATATACATAAAAACATACACACTTTTGTATCCTAACCAGGGGAGCATCTTCAAGATAATGAGTCTCAAAAATACATTGACGGCATTATCATGTTCTTTAAATGCAGTGCTGAAATATATTCCTCAGTTGAAGGCCTCCACCATACACTTAAATTAACACATAGTTATTATGTTATGTTTGGATACACTTAGGGGCATATGTTGGTCTAAAATGCTGAGTTGGCCTGTAAGCCAGCCTGACTGGCTAGATCATTATGAATTCAATCGATTAGATTCAATGGATTTAACAATGGTTAGCTAAAGCAGTTAACATTCAAGGTTCAAATATTTCAATCAAGTAACAAACACGAGTCATATAGTTGTCTATGATTGATGATTCTCATTTATATCAAAAACGAAAGGGTTACTTGCATTTGTTCTATTTCCTTTATTATAACTTAGCTAATCATTCAATGGCTCTCATTAAGATCCCTAACGTATTAGTCAGGACCAGCAGACAAGACGCACGTCTATACTGGTGAAGAAAGAAGGCCTGGATCATTGATAAATACTTTAAAATCTACACAGAGTTTTTCCGCTTCAGCAGTGTTGAGCACACACAGCTTCCGGTAGCACCTTTCCACCCCACCTTCTACACATCCGGACAAAACGCGACTGCGGTCTATGGACCGCTTTACACGGGGCAAAGGCGGATGGCGGGTTCGTTCCCTCAGTTTTCATTGGACTTGAACAAGTTTTGTCTATCGGAATCAAGGCCGTTGCGTTGGCACATGATCAAAGTTGGGAGACGATTGTCTTCCGTTGCTCCTTAGATGTTGAGATATCCATGCAGGATTAACTAAAGTAATGAAGTGCTATAACGTTAACCCTGCTAATATAACAGTTCCCATTGGTTGTGTAACGCGCCCATCACTGTCATTCTGCTACTTTGGCCAGGATATCCTTCTGAAAATGGAGTTGCACCTACCATCTTCGTACTCTTTCAATTGCGGCCATCACCTTTTTGAAATCATCTTTAGCACGGCTTCGGGTCTCCGCTCGTACAGAGCGTCCAGACATGTTGAAGGATAGATTTGTGTACAAGCTTACTCCTACACGCAAACGCGTCTTTGACTTCAGCTGTTCCAACTCCAAATCTCGCGAGAGATTCCTACTCGCATTAAGTACAATGCAACTCAGTTTTCGCTTGCATTTACAAAAAGTCACCAGGTGAGGTCTCATAACGCATGGCAGATAACGTCTGTAGGGTGGCGTTCGCCTTAACATTTTCTCTTTGACTGACATTACGTTTCTTTGGGTCTGGCAGGGATATAAGCCTAAATAGAACTGAAGAAAACTTTCATAAAAACAACTTTATTAAAACTTCACACAAATGGCTTTCGGTCAAATGCAGGCCATTTAGCAAAAGGTGTGGCGTTCAGCCAGAGATTTGTGTTGTTGAGTGAACATGTGAACATGTGGGACAAGAGAGAAACGAGGATCATTTCATTAGTCCGTTGGAGTCGCCAACACGGTGTCTAGAGCACTTTGAGCGTCTTTGATCTGCTGCTGCAGTCTCTGCTTCATGGCCTCGTTCTGAGCTTTCCTCAGCATCTCCTGCATGTCCTTGATGGCGGCCCGGTAGCCCGGCGCGTTGTGGAACACTCGGATGGCCTTGTCCCCGCTGCACACCAGGAAGCGGCCGTTGATGTCAAAGCGCAGCCCCGTGATCCCCCCGCTGTGCACGCCCCGGAGCTCCTCCTCCCGCTGGCCGCTGGTGGCGTCGAACATGGTGACGTCACAGCCGCTGCTGATGGCCACCACGCGGCCGTCGGGCGACAGCGCCGCCAGGCTGCCCTCCGAGGAAACGCAGCTGACGGTCCGCAGCAGGTAGGGGTCCTGCTGCTTCTTGTACTCGACGTCCGTGTTCCACAGCTTCCACGTGCCGTCTCTGGACACGCTCACCATCCTGGGTCAGACACATGGCCCCCTTTTAGTCGTACCGCAAGTGAATCCCACCTCGCCACAGGGCATGATTGACGTTTACAAATAAAAACACAAAAAAAGGATACATAAAGGATAAAAAGCACGACAAAAACACGATGGTAGTAGCGGTAAGAACCGGACCTGTGACTGGGCAGAGTGTGGACGATCAGGTGCATCACAAAGGTGCAAGATTCTACTTATTGTGCAAATGATGCACTTGTACGGCACATGGTATCAAATACAATTAATCTTTATTGCACTTTGCTTTGGGTCATCTCTAGATTGGGCCTGGTGGAGGAAAGGGCTCCTCATAGAGAGGGATGTCAGGATCCAGAAAGATGGATTTCCTTCCTCATGTCTTGTTAAAATGATCTAAAAAGATGAATTTACCAGCCAGCCTCACCCAAGTTGGAGAACATTGTTGCATGGCCACCCGTGGGCTACTAGGCAGTGAAATACGCTGTGAGAAGAGGGAGGGAGTGGGGGATAGGCCTTACCTGGTGGAGTCGTTGTTAAAGGCGAAGCAGTGAACACCTGCCGAGTGGCCCTTCAGGTCGAAGGCGCGCGTCACCTCTCTAAACTCCCCGCTCTTCCCAAAGCACACCTCCCACACCTTCACGTCCGGGGTGAAGCCACAGGACGCAACAAACCTGTTGAAGTCAGTTCAAAGAGACACTTCTCATTGTTTGTTCACTCTTACTGTTCATATCCTGTTTTTTGACATACATTAGGACAACGCAATAAAATTGAATGTGAAATCAAAGTTGCACTTGGGAAGAGCGCTGGCCGTACCTTCCACAAGGGGAGATTGCAGCGTACGAGTTGTTGATCTGGTTAGTGCTGATAGAGGCCAGAATCTCCCCTTTCAAGTCCCATATGTGGATGCTGGTGTCTGAGGAGGCACTCATGATGAACTTCCCTGAGGAAGAAGCACATTGCAAAGCGTCCATTAGGTGACTTTGGTACATAACACTGGTAGAACAGATGTATTCACAGCTGCTTTCTCAGGCCAAGTGAACAGTTGCTACATGATAAAGCCACTAAAAAGGTTTCTTCAGGTTTTTACTTTGTCACAAGATGGCCGTAGCTATATTTCTTACACCAGGATTTATAACATATGTTATTCATGGCCATATGTATAAAAAAAATGTATTAATAAATAAAAGTTGTACTTGCTTATATACACAGACACCAATAAACTTTAAAGTGTAATACCTGTCTCTGCAATGCCGATATTGAGAATGCTGGCCTTGTGTTTCTGTGGAAAGTCCTCAGGAGCGGCTTTGAAAGTGAAGGTGCCATCTTCCTTCTTGATCATCTTGAATATACGGATGGTATCTGCATTGGATAGCCATGTGATGAAGGCCCTACAAGAAAAAAAAAAAAAAAGTGTTCAGTAATCCTATTGTAGTGTCTATTCTGCTGTGAATAACAGGGTGTTTAAAAGGTGTTTGTATAACCCAAGCCGCCCTGCAGTTGGCTGGCATTCCCAGTTAATGAAAGAAAGATTTAACAGATACGTCCAATGGCAAAGATGTCAACCAAAATAAATAAACCATAAATGTAATTGATCTTAAGGTTTGTTTTATATTCTTGCAGCAATTCCATGAGAAATGTTGTGCGATGCAGGGAAAGCATCTGAATCGTGCCTCGTCTATTTCCCCATTGCACAGGGTGGGAACACGGGACAGGTAAAGTATTGTGACTGGTCAGTCTTGTGGTAGCGCCGTTGGTAGGGTACGGAGAGAGGACATCATTTACCAAAATAATCTTCTGCAGTTGGCCTCTAGAGCCTGAGTACGACAAAATGCTCAAGACAGTGAATCGATAGATTGACCAAAACATATTTTATGATGATACCAAGATGGCTCCCATTAACGAGGTGAGAATCCAATCATGGGTTTAGGTTATCTAGGACTTTAAAGCCCTAAACATACACTTATTAATCAGCCCACAGCCCAGTGAGCTCCTCAAACTACAAATACAGAAACAATAACAACCACAACAACCGATGTTTTATGATGAAGAGACCTGAGCTGGAAGGCAGAGCTCTACCGGTCGATCATCGTTCCTCCCCTCACCTATGGTCATGAAGGATGTGTGATGGCCGTAAGGACGAGATCGCGGGCACAAGTGGCCGAGATGGGCTTTCTCAGGGAGGGTGGCTGCTGGTGTCTCCCTTAGGGATAGGGTGAGAAGCTCAGCCATCCGTGAGGAGCTCTGAGAGGAGCCGCTGCTCCTCTGCTTACAAAAAGGAGTCAGCTGAGGTGGTTACTCTGGTAAGGATGCCCACTGGGCGCCTCCTTAGGGAGGTGTTCCAGGCACGTCCAGCAGGGGAGGAGGCCTCGGTGAAGACGCAGGATTAAGGTGGAGAGATTATATCTCAACACTGGCCTGGGAACGCCTCGGGATCCCCCCGTAAGAGCTGGTCATTGTGGCCCAGGAAAGGGAAGTCTCTGGGGTCCCCTGCTAGAGCTGCTGCCCCTGCGACCCGACCCCGGATAAGCGGTTGAAGATGAAATGAGATGATGACCAGGTGATTTGTTGGTGTAAAGGCTACCTTGAGTCGGGACTGAAGCTGACCAAGGTGGCGGTGTCCAGGTCCACGTTGGCCCGGAGACACTTGTGTTCCCGGTCCATGAAGTCCTTCACGCTCCATATCCGGACGGTGCGGTCTTCAGCACAGGAGGCAAGGTACTTCCCATTGCTGCTGAAGTCAATGGACGTGACGTTTCCACTGTGGCTCTAGTGTACCACCAGAACACAATACAAACTGTAAGATACGGCTTTCTTTCAATGCATGAAAAAATTGCTGTTCGCTGAAGTACACTACCATTCAAAAGTTTGGGGTCACCTGGAAATTTCCTTGTTTTTTTAAAGAAAAGCACTGTTTTTTTCAATGAAGAAAACATTAAATTAATCTGAAATGCAGTCTAGACATTGTTAATGTCGTAAATGACTATTCTGGCTGGAAACAGACGATTTTTTATTGAATATCTACATAGGCGTACACTTTCAGCAACTATCCCTCCTGTGTTTTAATGGTACATTGTTTAGCTAATCGTGATAAAAGGCTAATTGATGATTAGAAATCCCTTGTTCGATTATGTTAGCACAGCTGGAAAATGTTGAATAAATATGTGAGTTTCATGGAAAACATGAAATCGTCTGGGTGATCCCAACCTTTGAACGGTAGGGTAAACTCCCTAAAAAACTATTGCAGGTCGTCTTTGTGATCGGTAACCGTAAGTATATGTGCGGTGTGATGCATTTATCAACGACTTGGAATGCATAATGAGTGTTTCTAACACAGACTCTGGGCTAAAGTGTGGTGTTCACACAGGTTTACCTTAAGGGTGGAGGCCACCAGCGGGTGGCTGAAGCTGTGCTGGGCTTTGTCCTTCCGGGTGCGCTGCTTGTCCAGCTTGGGTTTCTTGGTGGTCAGGGGCTTGTGATTCTCTTGGGCTGTAAACAGAGGAACCTCTTGTTACTACAGGGCTAGCAACTAGCAGCTCATCTTCTGTTGTTTTGTTGCTGCTGGGATCCACATAGAAGGACTCTGACATCTTATTTTGTAATGTAAAGGCATTCTGTCAGTATACGATGAGCAATTCTACAGCAGGTATCTGTGTAGACTACTTCTATGTAGAACTCGCAGTATTTGGGTATTGCATTCGGTGTGTATTCACCGAGTAGACCCTACACAATTGAAACTACATACATACTGTATATCAATAGAGCTATGCAAAACATATATATTTATCTTAATGTTTCGCATCAGGTGATTAAGTTTAGGGTTTCAATCCTAGACTAAAAGGGTTTGAGTAACGTTGCTAATACCGAAAAATAAGTTAATGTATTGGAGGTGGTTAGGTTTAGGGTTTGTGTTAGGGTTAGTGGTTGGTTAAATTCGCTCTGGTCCCGGAGGCAGCGTAAGAAACCAGGGTCCTATAGACCAGGGTCGTAACAAAACAGGGTCCTATAGACCAGGGTCCTATAGACCAAGGTCCTAACAAACCAGGGTCCTATAAAACAGGGTCATCAGGGTCCTAGAGAGACCAGGATCCTAGAGACCAGGGTCCTGGAACACGGTCCAAGAGACCGTGCTCCAGGAATACAGGGTCCTAGAGACGAGGCACCTATAAACCAGGGTCCTAGATATGCGGCGAGTGAGGTCCTGACCTGAAGCCGCCGCCTCCTCTACTGCAGAAGCACACTATGAACTACATGGGGATTAGTGTGTTGAAGAACTGCATTGGTTCTGGAAGTGTTGGAAGTGTTGCCTTGGTTGATAAATCAGGTGGTCGAAGGACTGTTACCACATATATCGGGGTAAGCACCGACCATAAAAGATAGTTAGGGTGACGTGTAGCCTTAGCAGACTCACATGGTGACTACCAAGACAGCTAGTGACTGTGAGCATGAATGACATCTGGAATATACATGCTAGAAATATTCTAACCATTTTATAGATAAATTCTTTATTTGTGCGACTTGCAAAGCTGGATTTCCTTGTAAAGATCCCTGTTTCTTAAACACCAGCCCATGGGGAGGCCTTTTCATTATTAATAGTCAGAGGAATAGCTAGCCCCTTGGAGCTAGCTGACAGAGTTCTTACCCACTGATTCTGCTGTCTGCTCTGGTTCGTCTGTTTCCACGTTCTGTTTTCTGACTGCAACCGCGACAAGAAGAATTAAGGCACCTAGTAACAATGTTAAAGCAACGAGAGCTGCTAACTCCATCTTCGTAGTTTCTGCCACGTAGTTGCAAGAGGTTACAAGAAGTAGTTGCAATCAATGAAGTGGACAGTGGTCACAGTGCGCATGCGCCAACAAACCAACTCAGAGACGGGAAGAATATGGTTTACATGTTGAGTTCAGGTTACGAGTAGAGTTGGGTGCCACTCAAACATTTCATAAGAAATATAAAATGCACACTAGTCAACTATTTTTTCACGAGTAGGTCTGATAGATCTTTAAAAACGTATAGACATTTAAATACTTATTTATCCTGTTCTGAAGGCACACATTACTCATCTAAGCTGAAGTTTGCAGTTATTTGTATTTTATTCATTGCAATACTTAACTACCTTTCAGATTTACTTGTTAGAGAAAAGGAGAGGCTGCCATCATAGGATTGTTCCCATGGGAGGCTGTTTAACTGTATGCCACCGTTATAGGGCAGGAGATGGAGGGGTCCTTGGAGAGCATCAAAACAGACCAGGTTTCCTTTGATGAGGCTCAGGTCTTTCAATATTGATGTGAATCTTGGAAACTCACGCTCAGCCAGCTGGTAACCTACTGTCAGTTCAGACTAAAGGCAGAAGCAGCAGCTGGAAGGTGGAGGTCAGAAACCCTCAGCCATTATTTATCTTCCCCAGTTGCTAGACAAAGTGTTGGGCGTGGTGTATTCATTCACAACTTCTACACATGTCTCTGGAGGCACATTCAACACTCATCCCAGAATAGGTGTGGATGTGGTTCTACTCTGTATGTATGTTGTAAGAGGCCTCAGAAGTGAAGGACAAAACGGCCAAGAATGTTTAACATTTTAGATGTTGTAGGTGTCCAGAAAGAAAAATTGTTGTAACTAGTAAACATTTACACACAAATCATAAATTCAAGTTACCATTGATCTTCATCCCCACATGTGGACTGAGCGGAAACGGGAATTATTGACAGATCTTAACTTTCATACAAAGTCAGTACATCTGAAGTGTAAAAAATGTCTTGGAAGTTCTTACCCCAACCAGACATATCGCTTTAATTTACCTAAGAGTCAGATCAATTCACTCATCTTTTCAGTTAAACAAGAGGTTTATCTAGTATCTGCTTATGACTTAAGCTCTGAACCTTGGGCTATGAACCTCAACTACGGGTAATATTAGATTGTGTACAGAATTAACGAACATCTGGTTGCTAGAAGTGTTAGCATTCTGCTGGGACTTATGGTAGAATGACCCCCATTAAAAATGTGATGTTTTATGCATAATTCCAATTGGATAACTTAATGTAAAATGAGACCAACTAGTCATAGCTCAACGTTGAACGAGAGATGTTTGCTTTTTACATATTTGTCACATGATATACAAGTCTTTAATGTGAAGAACATGCATCGGACCATAAAGAGGTGTAGGGTGCAGGACAGGAAGAACCACACACAATAAACAGCATCAAACTTAAGACAAACTATTAAAAACAGCTACCTTTCCTTCAAAAATAATTGCAAAACACTTTGAAGGTTGATTTTGTCAGGTTTTATAAAAATTACAAAATACGGCAGCTCTCATCTCACTGGCGATCTGCGCATGGTAAGGAGTGGATATTAAGAGGTAGTCTGCTTCATGTTTATACAAGGAGTTATTAGTCTGCCTCAAGGTTCCATTTTCAGCTTGGGCGTTGATTGACTTTGGTTTCTAAATGGACCTTCAAATAAAGCACCCATTTATTCAATGTGTCGATGCTAATGTATGCTTCCATGTAGACTATGGAAAAATACAGTGATTACAAGGAATGCTTCTAACAACAAAAAATATACACCGTTGTACACATGTTGCAATGCAGTGATACCAAATAACCAAATGTGCTTGGACCTGCTAGCCTGTTCTGCTAGCCCGTCGAATAGAAAAATAATCGCTTCAGCCAGTACACAGATCCAATGTCTGAACTTCTTGCAGAGAGAACAAAATATTAGAAAAAGTAAAACGGAACCCCCTTAATAAAAATCAAGCAGTTTTCAAAGTCATTTCTGTTCAAGTATAATACAATGTGGGATGCATCCATCGTTTTTGTCCTGTTACCCTATGTGTCATCAGTCCGAAGTTCACAGCATCTGCTGGCATTCGTTCTGCACCCTCTCTACAAAACAGTATGCCAGCCCTGCCCTGCTAAAAAAGAAACACACGAAAAAAAGAAGCGTGGAAGGACATAATCTATCGAGTTCGGCCTGGGGTAGATAGGGGTAATGGTGACCTAGCTGGGTAACATCCATCGGGGAAGTGTGGAGTCCTACTTCTTCCGTGTGTGCTGCCTCCGGGCCTGCAGCCTTTGGCGAGCGCCAGATGGTTTAGAGCCGGCTCCAATTGAGAAGGAAGGGGTTGCAGGCGACCCTGATTGGAGAAAACAAGTTGAGCACCAAAGCACAAAGACAACAGCAGAGCTTTGGAATGCATATCATGCTCAGGCGCAGACCCAGAGTAAAATGCAAGTTGGTATAGCTTCTCACATTCGACTATAAAAGGTCAGCCCAGCATGAACTAGTTTCTAGAAGCCAGCAGAGTTCTGTGATTCAGTGTGTAGTGTATTATACACATATTTACTATTTATTTATATTTACTACTTACCAAAGTGACTGGGGGGGGCAGGATTAAAGCTTTGAATGGGAGTAGCAGGGCTACCAAAGGGAGTCGGACCCGCTGCAGCACTTTGGCCAAAGATAGGTGTACCTAAAGACAAAGACAGATGAGCTTTAAGCACACGCAACCAAATATAATCCCAATTCATGATAAAAGGTGTTCCTGCAGCTATTATCTAGGGATGGGCATTCGATTAAATTGTCTTAGTCGATCTGGAGAATTAACGATAAATTTTCGATTAATCATAATATTTGTATATTCAAATTAACTATTTATATGCTATATTCATAATGCAATGAAAATTGATCGTTAGTTCTCCCGCGTTTATATGGACACTTCTGGTTCGATTAGAAGTGGAAGAACATCTCAGTCGGAGTAGAAAATGATCATATACGCCCATATACGCCGAATACAATTCTGATCGGTATACAATTCCATGCGGAATAGAAGAGGTGGTGTAATTTGCTATAATCGACATGTGACATGTGAGGGTTAGGGTTAGGGTTAATGCTAAAATATTTTTTAGCATTACATTTATCTATGAAAAATTTACGTCATCTACGAAATTCTTAAATAATAAATTAGTCGAACGTTGATTTATCATGCCCATCCCAACTATTATCATTACAGTACTTTTTCAAATTGGCGTCTTTCTCGAAGCATTAACTAGAGAGCCGTTTACGATGTCAATTGATCGGCTATTTATTAGCAAACTAAATCAATAAATTGTATTACCAAAAGCAGGCTTGTCAGTTGCAGCCGCCCCAAAGTTGAAGCCTGCCATCTGTGGCGCCGCGTTACTGGGGGCCGGCGCTCCGAACGGCGTGCTGGGCATGGCGGCGCCGAAGTTGAACCCGCCTGACGCGGGCTGAGCGGGCAGTGTGGCGGTCTGCTGGGGGGCGCCTCGGCCAAATGTGAAGGCGGCCGTGGAGGCGCTCGGAGTCTGAGTGGTGATGCCGAAGGTGGGCGCCGCTGTCGCCGCCGCAGCCGCCGTTGCCGCAGGTGCGGCCGTGCCGCCAAAGGGGAAACCGGTGGAGCTGGCGCCAAAGGCGGGCTTAGCAGGCGTCCCAAAAGTACAGGCGGTGGTGCTGGCGGCACCAGCCCCGAAAGAGAAGGGCGCCGGCGTAGCAGCAGGCGCCGCGTTGGGCGCCGCCACGGCCGCGGCGGTCCCAAAACCAAACGGTTTGGGGGCGGCTGTGGTCAGACCGGGGAATGCGGCCGGGGCCGGGGCGGCGTTGAACGCAGACTTGGCGAAGGTGAAGGTGGACTGGGTGGTGGGGGCGCTGAGGGCGGCGGTGGTGCCGGCGGCGGTGGTGGTGCCGACGGCGGCGGCAGACGGGTTGGCTAAAGCAAAGCCACCGAAGGAGGCGGTGGGTTGGCTGGGAGCGGGGGCAGCCTGGCCGAAGCCAAACATGTTCTGGGGGGCGGCCTTAGTGGTGACGGCCTGAGTACTGATGGGCCCGGCAGCTACAGAGCCAAATGTGAAGCCGCCGTTAGTTTTGGCGGCGGTGGGCAGAGCCGATGCGGCTACAGTGGTGGCCGGAGCAGCAGCAGCAGCAGCAGCTCCGAATTGAAAGCCTGTGTTGGAGACCAGCGTGGAGGTGGCGGTGGTGCTCGTTGTGGAGGAGGACGCCCCCCAGGCTCCAAACATAGGTGTGACGGCTGGCTGGGCTGCAGTGGAGGGCGGGGCGCTGGTGGCCACTGTGGATGCTGTGCCCGGCAAGCCGGGGAACATCGATGATGCGGTGACGTTCAAGCCTCCAAAACTAGCGGTCGGGTTGGCGACGGGAGCGGAGGTGGTGGCCATGGTGACGGAGGGACTCACACAAAAGGCAGCGCTGGGCGCGTTGCTCCCGAAGAGGGGTTTGAAGGTGGGCACAGTGGGTTTGGTTTCCTGGGCTGATGGCGGGGCGGTGGAAGGCTGGGGTGTGGCCATGAAGATGGGCTTGAAGCCGGACGCCAGGAGAGGGTTACTGCTGCCAACGGACCCTGTGCTGGAGGCCGTGGGGAGCGTGTAGGCTGGGGGGGCCGACGTTGGAGTGGCGGTGGATGTTGACAGTGGGCTGGCTATTCCAAACAGGCTAGCCCCTGACGTAATGGCTGGGCTGGCTACAGGCTTACTGGCCTGATTCAGCACCTGAGTGAAGGCCGAGGGGGCACTGCTGCTGGCGGGCTGTCCCAGGATCGTGGAGCTGGGCAGGGGGAGCTGGGAGGGGGTCAAGGAGGAGGGAGGCCCCTGGGTATAAGCCCCTCCGGACGATGACACTAAAAATTAGCACAGACAAAATGGACAAATTAGACATTACACCCAAGAAAATATAGATAAATTGTATCTAAAATATGCTGTAAACTAGGACATTGTGCCAAACAATGAGAGGTGCCCGACGACTACAGCTCAGTGGTGTGCGGCTTGTTGTACCTGTGACGCCGGCTGCGGCAGGAGGTGCAACAGAGGGGGTGATGCTCTTGGTCTTCAGAGCCTCTAGCAGGGGGTTGGAGGCCGGGGCAGACGCTCGTGTTCCCTGGGTGGGCGTGGGGTCCAGGTTGATGACGGGGGCCGGCGGCCCCATGCTGACGGGGGTAGTGGTAGCTGTAGACAGCGGCGAGGCCAGCAGGCTGCTCAGTGTGGTGGTGGAGCTGAAGGCGGCGGTCTGAGTGGAGGGCAGCGAGGCTGGGGTGACGGCTGGTGCTTCTGGTGCTGCAGAAAGACAGAACACTGAGTCAACCGGGGCGACAGTGGGAATGCACCTGGCCTTTACCCGTCTGGGTCAGTAAGGAGGCGGGGGGGGGGGGGGGGGGGCTTGGTGCAGTGTTGGACCCCTCACCTGGTTCCTCCAGGGACTTCTGAATCTTGCTCAGAGCATCTTTCTTCTCCAGATCCAGGTCTTTTCCCGTGACCGTGTAGCCCAGTTCTGGAGGTGGCGGCTGAGGGAGAACAGGACGGTCAACAATAGCTCTAAGACTCTAAAGGGACTATAGTACACATGTTACATAAATTGCAGGTATGAAATGTTTCCATTACATACATAATGTATGACATATCTGCACCATCGAAGTTAAAGAACCAAGTGATAATTATTAGGAAGGGCCTCTAACCAGATAGATCTGGTCCTCCCGATGGCTTGACACCAGTTGGATCTTCCGTTTGCGCTTCCCACCACTGCTGGTGGATTCAGACGACATGCGGACCCCCACCACAGCTACAGGGGTTTGTTTAGCTACAGAAACAAACAGTCCTCAGTTATTTTATAACGATGTACATGCAAAGGGGACATTCAGTCATACTGCATACATTTCACAATCGGGTTGTTGCCTTAATTCTTTCTTTGAACATTGAAAAGTACACTTTAAAATGGTTGAGTTAAACATCTGATTTACATAAAGAAATGCCTAAAAGGTTGCCGAAGATGTGTAGCATTAGGGGATATTAAGTTTTGACAAGGTTAACAATGCGGTCATAATAAAAACGTAATAATGCTGGACCAGCGGGTTGGAAGGACTTACAGGCAGTGGCTGCATTACGGGTCGCCGTTCTGTCGGGTGTGACCATGGACACGGAGCTGGTACACTCGACCACCTCTTCCCTAAAAGAGAACAGGGGTAAGAACACGGCCTCTCTAGTCATCCAGATCACTCATTCACACAAAGAGCAGCATACCTGGGCTTCTTGGTGGCTCTTTCAGGAGTTTGTGGGCGAGAAGAACCAGGACTAGATAGAGGGGAGCCTTCTTCCAAAGTCCTCTTCCACTACACAAAAAAACAGACCAAGAAGTTTCCTAAGATTAATTTTTTGCATGGTCAGTGCTACCAACTAACGAAATAAATGATATTAATGTTTTTAATATTTATGTTTTAACATTAAAACCTGTATGGATTGCACCAGCCCTACAGGGTCATTTGTAGGGTTAGTTGTTAGTTGCAAATCTCCCAGCTTTCTTGCGGCATTCGCAGAGGCACGTCCCCTTTTGGTCGTAGTAGCTATCCTGTTTCTCATTGGCTAGTCATTGTTATTGTTGGCTACATTAGCCTCTTTAGCAAACCAGCTCGAAACGAACAACACACCTTTACTTTGTGTTGCACGAACAGCAAGACCGATCAATGCATAAATTGGTGACCGGAATAAAGTAGCAATGTAATCAAGTGTGTAAGAGCATTTAAAAGCTACATTAAAATGACCAACGTGAAACAAATACAAAGAAAATAAATCTCTAAAAGTCGCAACCATTTCGTTGATGTGTAGTACAGTCGGCCTCACAGAACTCGCTCTACTTTCAGAATAGCGAGCGGGACCGACCAGTTTAACTGCATACCTCAGTTAAATGCCGCAAGAAAGCTGGGAGATTTGCAACTTACAACTTGCACGTACCGGCGTACCATACAAACGGATTACAGCATTATTCTAAGTCAACACTTACATTGAGGAAAATGCAACTGCTCGACTCACATCAAATGTCACATTTACAACTTTACCTTCGACACATTAACTTAAGTGCAAAAACTTCATGGCCTTAGTAATTAATCTCTGAATAAGAGAAAAGATTGCGATGCTAACAGAATCGATTTCCCCCCCCCCCCCACCAATACTGTAAATGTAACGCTCATTGAAACACAGGCTAAACCAACTCTAGGTAGGTGTACATTGGTGGAACCATCTCATCCTTTCTCTTGAGCAAAACATTAAAAGCGCGAGTACTCGGATTTAGATTAATTAGATTTGAGTGTTGGGGTATTTCTTGCCTCCTTAATACTTAACATTTGTGAACTCGGGATTGGTTATATTTATGAATTTGGCCAGCAGTCTTCTCTGCGGGAAGAACCAACCACCATCCTTCCTCCCGTGTATGATCATGTTTAACTTTTGAGTGTGCACAGAGAGGAGGTGCCACTCAGACGGGACTTGGTCCATGTGTTTGTGAGGAGGGAGTGACTGAAGCCGGGCCATGGAGAGACTGAGGCCGGGCCATGGAGTGATGGAGCAAATGAGCAAGCAGCGCTACATTGTGATTCGATTTTACCCATTTTAACAAGTACAACATTTATACAAAAACAATATGTGGCGGTCAATGCAACACTGGCAAACACTGCAGAACTTGGCCGTGTTTGAGATCCATTAGTAGGATGGTCCGTACCTTGGGCAGTCCCCGCGAGGAGCTGTAGGAGCTGTTGATGGGGTTGCGTGTGGACCCGGGGGTGCCGCTGGGGGCTGGGGCCGCGCTCCCGGAGCTGATGGAGGACGTGCGAGACCTCTTCACAGCAGCGTCCTCCGCAGAGTTTGTGCCACGTTTCAGGGTGCCTGGCCTGGGGAATGGAGGATGGATACTTAAGGGAAGTTTGCCAATTGAACAATTCAATTGCAATTGGAGCAGGAATCGATAATGCTGGCAAATGCATTGTGCCAATTTTCCTGCATTATGTGTAAAATTTGCTGCAAAGTTCTGGCTCCACCTTATGTGTGAAGAATGCAGCAGCATGAATAGCACAAGCATCCACAACGTAGAAAGCGCTGATGTATGACACCTGTCAAACTGTGCGAGCCAATCACAAAGTTCTCAAGGAGGTGAAAGTTTTTCTCATTGTAAAGGCCAGTCTTATTAAACATCCCTGATAAACCCATACAGGATGGACATCTAATAATAATAAATGAAATTTATATAGCGCTTAATATGGTACTCTAATGCCGCTTTTCCACTGCATGGTACCAGCTCGACACGACTCGACTCAGCTCGCATTTTTTGCGTTTCCACCGCGAAAACATGGTATCTGGTACCTGAAGTGGCTGCTTTTTCTAGTACCGCCTCGCTCTAGGTTCCAAGCGGCTGAGCCGATGCTAAAAGGTGACGTCGGCAGACGGCCGGCCACTGATTGGCCAGAGAGTGTGACGAAGTCACGAGAGCGACATGGCAACCATGCTGGTAACAGCCATAGCAGCGCCGCAGCCAACATATTCCACTTCTTCAACATGCCAGCTAATAATATGAACACGAATACCATCGCATCGATGTTCTCCATTGTTGTTATGTGGGTTCTGTCCATGTGTGGGTTACGTAGGTGTTTGCGTCGCGTACAAAAATACGTCACGGCCCTTTCACGCAGCCGACCCCGCCCACGTCCCGGAGGTACTATTTGCGGTGGAAAAGGACCCGCGCTGCTACCGTGTCGAGTCGTGTCGAGTCGTGTCGTGTCGAGTCGAGCTACATGTGCGGTGGAAAAGCGGCATAAGACGCTTATAAACCACTGAACAACGTCAAGCAGATCGGGTAGTGATGCAGATGCAGACCGTTCAGCCTTTTTAGCTAACAGAGAAACCGCAACATTTACAGCGAAACGTAATCCGATTATGTACTGCCGCTTACTTTGGTACCAGCTGTGATGTCGTTCCATTGGGTAGAAGGGGCTCGAATGCAGAATGTGTACTTCCCTCGCTGTCGTTGCGCCTTAGAAAAAAAAAAAAAAAAAAATACAAATATAAAGGGTACTAAACTGAAATGTATAATGGGCAAATCATTGAAAGCAAAATATAGAATAACATTAACCTGAAAAACCGAAATGTAAATACCTTCTTTTGCTGTGTTGGTCTGCCGTGAAGCTCCCGTCACCGTCCTCCACTACCTCTCTCTTGCGACTCTCCTTGAGCACCTTCATCACCCCCTCGGTGCAGCAGGGCTCAGGGGGACAGCCAAAGCCCGGGGAAGCTGGATTGTCTAACCTACAGAACACACAGGATTCAAGAGAACACTGGTAAACTGTGCCACAAACAACGATAACTACTGCTTGAATTGGTAAACTCAGCCATGTTACTACTTCAGCAATGATATGGTAATTAGGTTAACTTAAATCATTGTAGCCTATCAGTGCAAGGGGATAATTTAATTACACTAATGGAGCTTATTTTAGGGCATTCCATATTAACAACATGTAAAAAAAAAATCTAGAAGGTTGAAAATGTCCCGTACATCTAGAATGACTCATAGCCACAAGGAAAACTCAGAACCAACTAGTGTGGAAACTGGCAAGATCTATTCACTGGGATACGACGCTACCAGCCAATGACTATAGGGTTGAAAGCATGCGAGGGGAAGCAGATGCAAGTTGGGCTCAGACCTATCATTTTAATCACACACACACACACACACACACACACACACACACACACACACACACACACACACACACACACACACACACACACACACACACACACACACACACACACACACACACACACACACACACACACACACACACACACACGAAAGTTGTGAATTACGTTGGCGGTCTGCGGTTGCTTGGGTCCGGACGAGCGATCTTGATCGTGACTGGGCTGTGGAGCATGGTGGAGTTGCGAGGGCTGAGGATGTTCTTCCTCCTGAAGCTGTCCCAGTGGGCTGGGGGCAGCACACCCAACGACGCGGTGCCAGTCTGCAGAAGGGGGTAGTGCCGCTGAGGGGTGATGACAAATCTGCCTGTTGATCCAACGGCGTCCCTTTGGATTAAGAGATCAAAGGTTATGAGATGTCCTCCGATTCCCTCTCTCACACACACTGATGTTGCTGGTTCTAAGGGGCACATGACTTTCCATTTCTAATTTACGGTTGCCATAGACAGCAACATAATACAAGTATAATACAGTCTTTGACATGTCAATCAAAAAACTTTGAGCGAGTGTGCAAGGCGCCATAATCTTTTTATTTAACAGAGATATATGGGCTACTAGACTGAAGACTTTCGGCGCGGACAAAGGATGCATTCAATGCAACCTTAGGCATGCATTGTATTTAGATTACTTATCCTCTCCATTAACCCATTGGTGGATATTTGTTGAACAAATCAGAACATCTTATTTCCTATTCCACTTTGATCCATCCTTAACTAATTTTAAATATCGTTGCAATCACATGAAGTCATCTTTCGGCAAAATGTACCGTTCATGTGTTTGGTCAGAACATTAATCCAATGACGCATTATAACCCAGACCGAAGGGACTAGGCTCAAATAAACCAAATTAACGTAGCTGCTCCCATCCCTGCTCTTCAGCCCGGTCCACACCGACCTATCAGGTGAAGGACAGCCTTCAGCCTGGTGCCCACCGACCTACCAGGTGAAGGACAGCCTTCAGCCCGGTGTCCACTGACCTACCGGGTGAGGGACAGTCTTCAGCCCTGTCCCCAGCGACCTACCGGGTAATCGCAGCCTTCTGTTCTGCGTGTAACCTACCGGGAGAAGGACAGCCTCCTGTTCGGCGTGTGGACCGCATGGTTCGGTCGAGAAAGCCTCTCCCGGAGCAGCTCCCTTGGATGGGGGTTAGCTGCGTAACTTGAACCGGCTCTCGGCCTCTCGTCATGGCCCTCTTTCGCGATGTAACTTCCCATGAGTATATCTCGGGGACTGAATAAAAAGGTTTCGCTTGTTAACGCGTCTCTGCGATAGAGATTCGTCTCGGTTTGCCTCTGGCTGGTGTACACGTCTGAATACTTTACGTCAACCTGATTGTGGCGACTTCTAAACCGCCCCGGTGTGGACAGCAACCCGCCGCCACCTGTCTTCCCGGCGAACCAGCGCCGCAGCACGGGCGGGACACGCAGGACACGCCGTGGATTTAGGCCCAATTTAGTATAAATCGAGTTTCCTTTGTGGGGGTAAAAAACAAAACAACAAAACCCGATGATTAAAGTGAAATAAAGAAAGGCTGGGATAAAATAGAGCCCCAAAACAGCTCCAACTAGACTAAAGAACCCTATTGAGATGAGTGATAATAACTGCTTCTCTCTTTGAGACATGGCGGCAACGCGCCGCCGGAGTACTTCATATCCAATAATGCGTCACATGATCAGTTTCTTCTTCTTCTACTTCTTTTTGTTTATCGGCGGGTTGTATCCATAGCTTTATTGGCGCATACCGCCACTAAATGTACAGGAGTATGTAACAATAGCGTCCATGTATTTTCTATGGTCTAGAAAAAAATGAGATAAATAAATATATAAATAAGTGGGGGGTTAGGCTATATAAATACTAAATTATTTTAAATAATCCTGTCTATATTCGATCATTGCCTTCTGTGTAAGTGATACACCTTATCCTGCGGTTCCCAGTATGCCACCCAGGCTTTCATTCTCGTGAACACTGTTTCCTTCATTCTATTTTTCCCTTTAACACCATGTGCACAAATCTTTTTGTATATAATAATAATTTCTTCCGGTGGTTTCTCTGTTCCATCTTTCCTGCCACTTTTTAATTACTTAATTTTTAATTACAATTTTTTTAATTGCTTTAACTTCTGCTTTTCCATACGGCATATCTATTATATTGTTTATTTTTGTTGCTATTTGGGCCGTTTTGTTTGCTCCCTCATTTCCTTCGATTGCTACATTGGCAGGAACCCAGCAAAATATAACAGAAATTCCTGTTCTTTGTAGAACAGGAATTTTTAAAAGGAGGTCCTGTCTGCTTGAGTTCGAACTCTTAATACTTTGGAGGGCTGCTAATGAGTCTACACACAGAACTGCTCTATCTTGTCTCACTTCCTCCACCCACTGTACCCCAAAAACGATTGCCATCATCTCTGCTGACCTGACATTTGATTTGGTAACCTTTTCCCAATATTGACTGCATTGATGGGATGTATACACCTAGTCCTACTTTTGAATTTTCATCTTTGGAGCCACCTGTGTAGATATCTAAACACCCAAAGTGATTGTTTTTAATATACTTAGCCTACTTGCCTTGCATGTTTTCTCATCCTCTTCCCACTCTTTCCTCATTTATATTAAGTTTAAATCTTTCTCTATGTCAGGGAATAACCAAATTGAAACATTACTTATTGGAGTAGAGATCACTTTTAAATTACTTACCCCATATTCTTCTGATTTTGCTTTGGTTACTCATCCAAATCCGTTACTTTGATGCGTTCCATATTCCCAACATTCCTGTATGTATGACATTTTTGGCAGGGTTTTCATCCACATCCCTGTAGTCTGCTCCAGTATTCAAGTAACATTTTGTCTCTTCAAAGTTCTATTGGTACTTTTCCTAATTCTATATGAAGTGCTTTAATGGGGGATGACCTCATTACCCCAGCACAAATCCTCATTGCTTTGTTTATTGCTCTATCTATTTTATTTAAGTGCCTTTTAGCTGCTGCTCCATACACCATGCATCCTTAGTCTATTGCTGCCAGCATTAAAGCCCTATATATATATATATATATATATATATATATATATATATAGACTGTTTGTCTGCTCCCAATTCTTTCCCAGCTATTGCCCTCATTAAATTAAAAACTTTTTAGCATTTTAGTTCTATAGTTTCCATGTGTTCTCTGTGTGCCCTTTTGGTCTAGCCACATCACAAGATGGTTTTTTTTACTTTTTTCATGCTTTTTCCATATAGTTTTATATTCTGTGCATCTATCCTTTTCTTATTTGTTATTGTCATAAACCATCATTTACTTAAAGAAAGCTTAAAACCCCAGTTGTATGACCAATCTTCTACATTTCTGACTGCTTGCTTCATTTTCTTCATCACTAGTGTAGTGTCTCTTCCCCTTGTCCAGGTTGCCCCATCATCTGCGTACAAAGCCGACCCAATTCTTCTATCCAAATTCATAAAGATATCGTTGATCGTAATAATAAATAAAACTGGACTAATAGCGCTCCCTTGTGGAATTCCATTTTCAATTTTAAGTTCATCAGATGCTTCTGATCCTACTTTTACTTTAAATCTCCGTTCTGATAAAAAAATCTAGGACCTAGTTATAAAATCTTCCTCTAATCCCCATCTTATTCAGTTTAATTAATAACTCCTCCCTCCACATGGAATCATAAGCCTTTTCAATATCAAAGAATACTATAATCATTAGCTCCTTCATTTTAAAAGTTTTATCCATCTCATTGCTAACTTTAACTAGCATGCATAGTTGACCGCCCCTTCCTAAAATCATTTTGGTATGGAGCAAAAAGTCCTCCTTGCCCAAGAAAGTAATTAAGTCTCCTAACTAGAATTTTCTCCATCCATTTACAGAGATGGGAAGTTAGGGCAATAGGTCTATAATTACCTTCATTGTTTGCATCGTTTCCAGGCTTATTAAATGGCAATATTAATGCATTCTACTTCCTTGCTTCTTTATTATACTATCTAATATTTCTGGGCATAGTGCTCTGCAAGGATTATACAAGTTAACTACTACCATGTTGCCATCTGTTTTAAATATTTCAATGACCTCATCCTCATCCTCATCGTCATCCGCTTATCCGGGGTCGGGTCGCGGGGGGAGCAGCTCAAGCAGGGGGCCCCAGACTTCCCTTTCCCGGGCCACATTGACCAGCTCTGACGGGGGGATCCCGAGGCGTTCCCAGGCCAGTGTTGAGATATAATCTCTCCACCTAGTCCTGGGTCTTCCCCGAGGTCTCCTCCCCACTGGACGTGCCTGAAACACCTCCCAAGGAAGGCGCCCAGTGGGCATCCTTACCAGATGCCCGAACCACCTCAACTGACTCCTTTCTAAGTAAAGGAGCAGCGGCTCTAATCCGAGTTCCTCACGGATGGCTGAGCTTCTCACCCTATCCCTAAGGGAGACGCCAGCCACCCTTCTGAGAAAACTCATCTCGGCCGCTTGTACCCGTGATCTCGTCCTTTCGGTCATCACCCAGCCCTCATGACCATAGGTGAGGATAGGAACGAAGATCGACCGGTAGATCGAGAGCTTTGCCTTGCGGCTCAGCTCTCTTTTCGTTACAACGATGCGGTAAAGCGAACGCAATACCGCCCCCGCTGCTCCGATTCTCCGGCCAATCTCACGCTCCATAGTACCCTCACTCGCGAACAAGACCCCGAGGTACTTGAACTCCTTCACTTGGGCTAAGGACTCATTTCCTACCCGGAGTAAGCAATCCACCGGTTTCCTGCTAAGAGTCATGGCCTCAGATTTAGCGGTGCTGATCCTCATCCCAGCCGCTTCACACTCGGCCGCCAGCCGATCCAGTGAGTGCTGAAGGTCACAGGCCGATGATCCAATGAGGACCACATCATCTGCAAAAAGCAGTGATGAGATCCTCAGACCACCGAACTGCAACCCCTCCCCACCACGACTACGCCTCGATATCCTGTCCATGTATATCACAAACAGGATTGGTGACAAGGCGCAGCCCTGGCGGAGACCAGCACCCACTGAGAACGAAACTGCCGAGAACACGAACACAGCTCTCGCTTTGGGAGCACAAAGATTGGATGGCCCTGAGGATAGACCCCCTTACCCCATACTCCCGCAGCACCTCCCACAGTTTCTCCCGGGGGACCCGGTCATACGCCTTCTCCAGATCCACAAAACACATGTAGACCGGATGGGCATACTCCCAGGCCCCCTCCAGGATCCTTGCGAGAGTGAAGAGCTGGTCCGTAGTTCCACGTCCGGGGCGAAAACCGCATTGTTCCTCTTCAATCTGAGGTTCGACGATCGGCCAAACCCTCCTTTCCAGCACCTTGGAGTAGACTTTACCAGGGAGGCTGAGAAGTGTGATACCCCGGTAATTGGCACACACTCTCTGGGCCCCCTTTTTGAACAGGGGAACCACCACCCCGGTTTGCCACTCCTTTGGCACTGTACCCGACTCCCACGCGATGTTGAATAGGCGTGTCAACCATGACAGCCCCTCAACACCCAGAGCCTTTAGCATTTCTGGCTGGATCTCATCAATCCCTGGGGCTTTGCCACTGCGGAGATGTTTGACTACCTCAGTGACCTCCACCAGGGAAATTGACGACGAAACACCATCAACCTCGAGCTCTGCCTCCAACATAGAGGGCGTGTTATTCGGATTCAGGAGTTCCTCAAAGTGTTCCTTCCAACGTCCGACGACCTCCTCAGTTGAGGTCAACAGAGTCCCATCCTTACTGTACACAGCTTGGATGGTTCCCCGTTTCCCCCTCCTGAGGTGCCGGATAGTCTTCCAGAAACACTTTGGTGCCGACCGAAAGTCCTTCTCCATGGCCTCTCCGAACTTCTCCCACACCCGCTGCTTAGCCTCCGACACGGCAGCCGCTGCAGCCCTTCGAGCCTGTCGGTACCTTGCAACCGAGTCAGGAGTCCTCCAGGATATCATATCCCGGAAGGCCTCCTTCTTCAGTCGGACGGCTTCCCTGACCACCGGTGTCCACCACGGTGTCCGAGGGTTACCGCCCCTTGAGGAGCCTAAGACCCTGAGGCCACAGCTAGCCACCGCAGCTTCAGCAATGGAGGCTTTGAACACCGCCCACTCCGGCTCAATGCCCCCAACCTCCACAGGAATGCCAGAAAAGCTCCGCCGGAGGTGTGAGTTGAAGATACCTAGGACGGGGGCCTCCTCCAGACGTTCCCAGTTCACCCGCACTACTCGTTTGGGCTTACCAGGTCTATCCGGAAATTTCCCCCATTCCCTGATCCAACTCACAACCAGATGGTGGTCGGTTGACAGTTCCGCCCCTCTCTTTACCCGAGTGTCCAAAACATGCGGCCTCAGATCAGATGACACGATCACGAAATCGATCATCGATCTTCGGCCTAGGGTACTCTGGTACCAGGTACACTTATGAGCACCCTTATGTTCGAACATGGTGTTTGTTATGGATAATCCATGACTAGCACAGAAGTCCAATAACAAACGACCGCTCGGGTTTAGATCAGGGAGGCCGTTCCTCCCCACCACGGTTCTCCAGGTGTCTCCATCGTTGCCCACGTGGGCGTTGAAGTCTCCCAGCAGAACTACGGAGTCCCCTACTGGAGCCCCATACAGGACTCCATTCAGGGTCTCCAAGAAGGCCGAGTACTCTGAGCTGCTGTTTGGTGCATACGCACAAACAACAGTCAGAGTTTTCCCCCCTACAACCCTTAGGCGCAGGGAGGCGACCCTCTCGTCTACCGGGGTAAACTCCAACACCGCGGCGCTCAGCCGGGGATTTATGAGTATCCCCACACCCGCCCGGCGCCTCACGCCCTCGGCAACTCCGGAGAAGAATAGAGTCCAACCCTTATCCAGGAGTACGGTACCAGAGCTGAGACTGTGCGTGGAGGTAAGCCCCACCAGATCTAACTGGTAGCGCTCCACCTCCCTCACAAGCTCCGGTTCCTTTCCCCACAGCGAGGTGACGTTCCACGTCCCCAGAGCCAGCTTCTGCCGCCTGGGTCTGGTCCGTCGAGACCCCTGACCTTCGCTGCCACCCATGTGGCTGCGCACCCGACCCCAACGGGTCTTCCCACAGGTGGTGGGCCCATGGGATGAAGAGAGGGGGGGTGCCACGTAGTTTGTTCGGGCTGTGCCCGACCGGGCTCCGTGGCAAACCCGGCCACCAGGCGCTCGCCATCGAGCCCTCCGTCTGGGCCTGGCTCCAGACGGGGGCCCCGGGCTTCCTCCGGGCCGGGTCACATCTCCTCTTTTACCGTTATTCATTGGAGTTTTTTGAACCATTCTTAGTCTGGCCCCTCACCTGAGACCACTCTGCCATGAGAGACCCTACCAGGAGCACAAGGCTCCGGACAACACAGCTCTCAGGTTCACAGGGACACGCAAACCTCTCCACCACGATAAGGTGACGGTTCCCGGAGAATGACTACACATTCAATTTCTGTTATGGTCAGTATTCTTCTAAATGCCATCGCTTCCCTTACAAATGTTTTTGCAAAAAAGCATATTTTTTGCACTTGCCATACTCATGCCCCCCTCCACATTTTGCACATCTCTGCCTCCATTTGCATTGTTTAGCTGTGTGTCCCATTCTCTGGCATTTGAAACGCCTCAAAGGTTGAGGAATGTACTCCCTTACTTTATAGTTTAAACCAATATGGATCTCAGAGCGGTCTCCATATCTGTCCACCCCGGCCCTCACTGTCTGACATATCTGCCATTGTTACACACACGATACAGTTTGTTTGCAACCCGCTTTCTCTCACACGACACGCCTCCACTCCCAGCTCCTTCCGGGATCCGACCCTGCGCCTTCTTCCATGATCAGCTTCTTCTTCTCTCTAGGATATATTGCGGAAAAAAACCAGCTTGAGGTCTCTTTATATCCCATAATAAGTCCCATTTTCTCCTTCTTCTTCGGGTCCAATTTAAGGTTGGCTCTCTTTCCCGTCCGTCTCCTCCCTCCTGTCGCCTACTTCCTGTATCCTACCTCCTGTCTCCTGTCTCCTACCTCTTGTCTCCTACCTCCTGTCTTCTCCCTCCTGTCTCCTACCTCCTGTCTCCTCCCTCCTGTCTCCTATCTCCTGTCCCCTACTTCCTGTTTCCTACCTCCTTCTACTACCTCCTGAATCATGCCTCCTGTCTTTTGTCTCCTACCTCTTGTCTCCTCCCTCCTGTCTCCTGTATCCTACCTCCTGTCTCCTCTCTCCTGTCCCCTACCTCCTGTCTCCTCCCTCCTGTCTCCTATCTCCTGTCCCCTACCTCCTGTCTCCTACCCCACGTTTCCTACCTCCTTTCTCCTACCTCCTGTATCCTTCCTCCGGTCTCTTGTCTCCTACCTCCTGTCTCCTCTCTTCTGTCACCTACCTCCTTTCTCCTCCCTCCTTTCTCCTATCTCCTTTCTCCTCCCTCCTGTCCCCTACCTCCTGTTTCCTACCACCTGTCTCCTCCCTTCTGTGTCCTCCCTCCTGTCTCCTCCCTCCTGTCTCCTCCCTTCTCCTACCTCCTATCCCTTACCTCCTGTCCCTTACCTTCTGTCTCCTGTCTCCTGTCTCCTTTCCCCTACCTCCTGTCTCCTACTTCCTGTCTCCTACCTCCTGTTTCCTGTCTCCTATCTCCTGTCTCCTGTCTCCTACCTCCTGTCTCCTACCCCTCTGCTCTAGGGCTCCACACACTAACATACGCCCTTTCAATTAAAAATAAAGTCAGATTACATCAATATGTTAGTAGTTTTTTAAACTATTAAATTACATTTTTTTGTGGTTATGCAGAAAGTGAAGCTTTGTTTTCACTTCTTTGACATGAATCCTATTGATCACGTTACTGTGGGCCTTCTGTGTACCTCGCCGTAAATATAAAGAATAAATATAACTTTAATAACTACAAAAACATTGAACACTTCAAATTATTATCTGGCAATTATTTGTTGTCATTTATATCTTATTCATAGATCTGATTTTAAAACATTGGTAAAAAAGACTATTGGACATTTGTTGCATTGAATGTTTTTCCTTTAAAAGGTTTGGGAGTCTCGTCTTCAGTAGTCTGGGTTAGGAATAACTAGATCATGTTTTATTTGATCTATTTTTAGTTTCTTATTTACGAATTGATCTGTCGATGTCAGATATCAGAGGATAAGTTCGCTCTTCACGCATCTACTATTTCTATTGGCACCCTTTCATAACCACTAGATGGCAGCCCTCCCTCCACTTGAATACAATAATTATGGGGACACCAGATACTAATGTGCCATAATAGGTACACAACAAAACATAATCATATTTTCTCTGTCATGGTTTTTGAGCATGTTTGTTGTGCCTTATGACCATTACATTGCCATTATTGCCTTAATCATAAAATTATTAAAATGTATCGTAATTAATGTTATCTAAGGATTATAACGTGTTTTTGTGCGTGAATTACGTATTGAATGTAAACACTATTTCTTGGATATTTAATTGGCTCAATGCAAATATCCTCATGTTAATCTAAGTTTATCTGGATCTGTCTGATGGGTAACCTGATGCCATGCACGGTTGGGGTGAACCCTGTCTGCAGGTTGTGTTCTCCAACGCCACCATAATGTAGGTTAACCTCCTCAGCCCGTCCTGTCTCTCAGCCAGAAGCTCCCCCACCTCGTCCATATCCTACCATCTGCTGTTAAGAGGATAGGCTAATTACCACCGCCTCCTCCCTCAGACAAACAGACACCCATGTGTCTGCATGGCAGTTGTGGTGGTTTATACAAGTGTATATGTGTGTGTGTTTGTGTGTCCTATCAGGCAGATGGGTGTGTATATATTTTTGTGCGTACTCTACTAGACATATGTATGTGATCTATCAGGTGTATGTATCTTTGTATGTTTCTGTGTTTGTGTGCGTACTATATTCCTGTTTGCAGATGGCCCATGTGCCTTCTCACCACCATAAGCTCTGCAGCTGGCCAGCCCCGGAGCAAAGCCTCTGTCAGAATGAACAGAGACTGTTTTGACTGCTGGAAAGTGGGCCATAGGGATTGTCCTGCTCAGTGCCACAGGATCGATGCTTGGCCAGACAATAGATGAGGTATACCCAGAAAAGACCGGTCCCAGTATACTGCAGTAGCCACCCATGTAGCTGTAGGTACTGGCCTCCTAACCTAGTCTATGAGACATGAGCCCGACGGGCAGTGTTCCTACTAGACTATTCAGTAAAACATTGCAAAATAACCTATATACTAATATATCTTAAAAATAATAATATATATAGATAAATACAAGCTACTATATTATGTACGATTTGATTTTATTATAGTCATATTATATTATTACATATGCATATTCAGTATGTTTTTTAATTAGTTTAATTTTAAGCCAAAAATACCCACAAATGGATATTAAACTACCAGATTTGAATCTGTAAAATCGAAACAGATGTGCAAATTACAGCAAATAATCCAGGGAGACAAATGGTAGCATGTTGGTGTGCGACCAAGAGAGCGTGTAACTGAGAGCTCCAGAGAAACGTCTGAATGAAACGTGCTGCATTCAGGTGTACAACTGTGTCTTCTGTCAGGGGTTCTAGAGACGGCCTTTTGTGGAGGCTCTGGGGAAGAAAGTCACCGGCTAGGATGGAAACGGAGTGGACTCACAAGGGCCCTTTGTCCAAAAGGGTCAGAGAGTGGGCGTGGTATTGGCAAGACCCCTAAACACACACACACACACACACACACACACACACACACACACACACACACACACACACACACACATGCAGGAAGGGACACACGCATGCAAAAACAGACACACACAGACGCACGCGCGCGCGCACATGCAGGCAGGCATGCAGGCATGCACAAAGTGAAACACACACACACACACACACAAGAGCGCACACACAGACACATATTCAGGGAGGCTGGCAGGCATGCACAGATGCTAAAAACAGATACACACACAGCTAGGCAGGCAAGGAGAAACACAAAAGGTTTTACCGCAAATCTGAATATAAACACATATTGACATGCTGACGCATTAACTTTAATGTTTCCACTATTGTAAACAAGCCCCAAAATAAATGTTAAAGTATATTTATTCTATAGATATTTACATAATATATTTTATGTATATAAATATATATATACTAATGTATTTATCAATATATATATTTATGTTTAGAGATAATTGAAGAATATTCTTTTTTTTCACATTAGATGTGTGAATCTTTAATTGTGTTATGAATGAATGAAGACCGCATCACTAGAGATACAGAAGATTGATATTTGATATAAATGGACAGCAGGGGTCCAATAAGCGGGTGGGTGGAATGGTGACCCAAGGAGCCACCAGTTGGTTGGGGTATTGATCTATCATCTGTTTTAAGGTACAATGGACTGGACATCCTAGGTTCGGATCCCAAAGCAGGTACCACTGGGTGGAATGGTTGAATGCTGCGTTCAGAATGTTGAGCCTGGCTTATTGGCATTGGCCATGAATCTTTTGAATGATCTTTTTGGATGCATGGTTTTGATATTTATTTTGTTGTGGTAATTATTAAGAACACAGGAGCTATATTGAAATGATCCTATACTGGAACATATGTTAAAATAAATTAACAAGAATTTAAAATCACAAGAAGCAGCTGTCATGTGATCTGAACCAGCGGCTTGTCTTAATGGACTTGAAAACTGCACCACAATGCGGGACACACATGAAACACACTGTTCTATGAATGTTTGTTCAACGAAATACACATCTTTATTTTCTGTAATATTGTCATCTCAATTCTTTGCAAATTATGTTCAAAATCTCAATAAATATATTGTTCTCATAAAAAAAGTAGGAAAACTATCTAATGAGCAAGGCTCAGTACAGACAGTAGCTCATATGCAACAATCTCCAAACATGAACTGAATCGGAATCAATAAATAGAACACTGAATATGGCTATATAAAATGAACATACATCTCAAATATCAATATCACTCACAGAAAGGCCTGCTTTCCAAATGAACTGAGGGAAAACCACAATCCTTTACTTTGAACGGTGAACTTTTTGAATGAGGTTCACCATTTGGTAAACTTGTCCTGAACAGTCTTTGGTCCACACAGAACAGAGCTCCTCTGGTCTCAGAGGAGGATAGCTCATCATCTCAGTTACATTCTGTGGTTTCCTCTCAACGCTACAACGCTAAAGTGATCGGGTTGAACGGGGTACATTTGGTATACATCTGTCGGTGAAACAAAATATAGCAAATAATATCAAATAAAAACAAGAAAGAACCAAGCTAAAAACATGCATGGGCAGAAATACAAACAGAGAGAGAGAGTCGGGAAACCAAGAGCTTGAGCCACAAGACACATGGTAGTCACAAACGTCTATCCTAATCAAGTTCCATGAATTAACCATTTGTGCTAATGTTGCTAATGCTAAGGTTGATGTTTCATCAGAGAAAATAGGATTATAAGATACTCCTTTTGCATATTTCTTTTTTATCAATTTATTTTTGCTTTAATATCAAACCGTGTTGACGGATTCACAATTCTAATAAGTTAAGGGTCATGTGTCAAGTAACGTTTTTTGATTGGCCTTGTAATGAATTCAAAGACATTGTACAGCCCTGATGTAAGCAAACCTGATCTCAACTCAATTCCTCCATGATCATGTCTATGATTTACTACAAACATAAGGAAGGAAACGACAGCTCAGATTACTTTTCTGATCGCTACACTTGAATGCTGGATAAAAACAAATGACTCAAAACAAATACTGACTAAAGAGTCTGAAACGGTTTCCTATATATAACCTATTAAATAATACAAGAATAACTTAGAACACATGTTTGAATAAATAGCATAATACAATATATCAAAAAAATCCATCTGTTCTTTGAAAGATAAAACTTACGCATCCAACAGTTTCAGATAACTGTAGCATATATAGCATATATAATTTCTTTAGAACAGATGCTGATATGGAGAAAATTGAGGTTTTCAAGATGGCGGTGCGCACAGTCGCAGCGGCTCGGAGCTCTCCCCCTAGTATAACTGTGCAGCTGGAGGAGGGCTCTGACAAAATGTCGTTGTCTTGTACAATGACAATAAAGATTCTTTATCTATGTTACAAGGGTTCTGGCCATTGCCATAGTCTAAATCAACTATGGCAATGGGCAATGCTTCAATGAAACATTGACTATTGATGTGTGACATCACATGGATCAGATACTTAGACCATAAGGTTAAAGGGCACAGCCCCTTTGGTTGTAGAACATTTCTGGGCTTAGTCCAAAGTCAACCTTAAGTCAAACTACTAAATGGATGCTTATTATTCTCCCCCATGAAGACGACTATGAGAATAATGTCCCCACTACATTCATCATGTACTTGTTTAAATCACAAATCCATCCCCCAACTCAACAGCAAACACACAACACACACGCACGCGACAACCTTTAGTCAAATGTGAAGTATAGTCTCTTAATGCTGCATGTCAGCGTCGACACTGGTGACCTCACATGGAACAAGCCCCTGTAAGCCAATCAGGCCTTCTGCTAAAACCACATCTCAGCCCAGTGGAGACACTCCACTCACTCCCAGCCGTTGTCCTTGATCATGTGGGCAAGCTCTATGATGAATTTGCCCTCCTTGTATTTCTGACTGCTTTCAAATGCATGCTCCTGCAGAGGAAAACAGAAAGATGAGAGCAAAAAATATACGCCTTTCAGGAACGCAACAAACACATTGCATGGTAAGTACTTGGTTGAATCTGATGGATTTCATGAGACTCCATTTGAAGCCAGTGTCTGTGTGCTATAAGCAATTTCAAATTTCACACCCACTACTAAGTGGCACTGGTAAATGCATAATCATATGATTTTAAACTGGTAAGAAGCATGGAAAATTCACATAGATTGCTAATCCTAATGGCTCCCCCTCCGATACGTCAATTACTTAAAAAATAATTAATAGAAAAGAAAACATATCCAAACATTTTGTCAAATAGACAGACAATAAAGGCAAAAAACATAAAAGTCTTCAGTCTTGTTTTAAAAATGGTCAGAGTTGGGGCAAGTCTTAAATCCTCAGGGAGTTTATTCCAGCTATTTGTTTCATAGTAACTAAATCCTGCTTTCCCATGTTTCATGTTTACTTTGGGATAATTAACAGATTGGTCTCAGAAGATCTTAGTGGTCTAGAAGGCTTATGCAGTGGAATCATATCAGTTAAATATTTTGGGCCTAAACCATGCAGGGATTTATAGGTTAGCAACATGATTTTAAAATCAATTCTCTGACCTACAGGAAGCCAATGTAACGATTTAAGAATTGGTGTAATATGTTCAATTTGTTGGTCTTTGTTAAAACTCTAGCAGCATCATTCTGAACAAGCTGAAGTTTCCTTAAGGGTTTTCTTTGGAGACCTGTAAGGAGACCATTGCAGTAATCAAGCTTACTAGTGACAAAGGCATGTGCACGTTTTTGTAAGTCTTCGGTTGACATTTTATTGTAGCAAATAGCATAGATGCGCCTTGCCCACTGTCCAAAACAAGGACCAACTCCAACCCACTCCACCATCAGGCCAGTGGGCCCGGTGTTACAGCTGTGGTGGGGTCTGTGTTCTTAGTGAACATGTCGATTTGGTATGGGCCGACTTTAGCCAGTACTCTTTAGCTGGATGTCTGGGCTTGTTGACGCAGTGGCTGAGTGCCTAAACCAGAGTCCTGATAACCAACTGAAACTCACGTATTTCCAGCCCAGGGTGGTCTTGCAGCTCTCACAGAAGATGTCCGCCACGGCGTGCAGCCCGGTCAGCAGCAGACGCTCTTCTGCCTGACCACAGCCCACGTTGACACTAGGGAGAGACACCAGCAGAGAGAGAGACACCAGCAGAGAGAGGGAGAGCCACCAGGAGAGAGGGAGACCAGCAGAGAGAGACACCAGGAGAGAGAGAGACACACACCAGGAGAGAGAGAGACACCAGCAGAGAGAGAGACACCAGGAGAGACACCAGCCGAGAGAGAGAGACACCAGGAAGAGAGAGACACCAGCAGAGAGAGAGCAACCAGGAGAGAGAGAGAGACACCAGGAGAGAGAGCAACCAGGAAGAGAGAGAGACACCAGGAGAGAGAGCAACCAGGAAGAGAGAGAGACACCAGCAGAGAGAGAGCAACCAGGAAGAGAGAGAGACACCAGCACAGAGAGAGACACCAGGAGAGAGAGAGACACCAGCAGAGAGAGAGACACCAGGAGACAGAGAGCCACCAGGAGAGAGAGAGACACCAGGAGAGAGAGAGAGACACCAGCAGAGTGAGCAGGGGGCTGCATGGGGCCCTCTGATCACAGGACACTGTTGGTAATAATACATCATATGATAATAATAATAATAATGATAATAATCAGTTTTTTATAGCGCTTTTCTAAGGCATATATATATATATATATATATTCTTCTTAATATTAATACAGTATTAAGTTTAATGCTGACATGTTATCATCTTCAGAAACGCTCTATTAGCCATTTAACACACTACAAATATATATTTCAGCATCAAATGCAAAAGGGGCAAATGGGCATTTATACTACAGTTTACTGAACTACACTACACTATACTGCACTATACTACATTATACTGCACTATAGTGCACTATACTACACTAAACTTTACTACACTACACTAAACTATACTACACTACACTACACTAAACTGTACTATACTGTACTAAACTAAACTAAACTACACTTTTCTACACTACACTATACTATACTGTACTAAACTAAACTACACTTTTCTACACTACACTATACTATACTGTACTAAACTAAACTACACTACACTTTTCTACACTACACTATACTATACGGTACTAAACTAAACTACACTACACTATACTATACTGCAATACACTATGGGTGCAAAATGGAGGCAGAGAGATTAAAGTGCAGTCACCAGTGTAACGGTCCAGGCTGCAGCCTGTTGGAACCTATTTGGTTTGACATCGCCAGACTGTTTCAACTATTGAATAATAACTGATAATAAAGATATCAAGTGTAGGGTGAGGGTGAAATAAAGAGGAACACTTACACAGCATTGAAGAGGTACGCTCTACCTTGACTGCCCTGGAATGACTGAGAGAAAGAGAAACCCAGAGACATGTGTTCAGCAGAGTACATGTGTTACTCTGGACCTCAAACTAAATATCATACCAAGACATTCATCAAAAAAAGAACCACCACAGACCTCCCATCCCGCTGTATATTGATGTGGGAGTTCAGATTCTTTTATTTTAGGCTTGCTGTGTCAGACAAGAACTGGGCATTTGTGGAAAGACGATTATTCTGGACACGACTAAAAGTCAGACCTAGTCACAACCTCTGTGTTACGCAGTTTACACTTACGACATCCCAAGGCATAATGTAATGTAATCCCCACTCATTTCCATCTTGAATAGCAGTGAACAAACATAAAGTAGGCGCAGACACAGCAACAACTCACAACTCTAAACAGCTATGTACAACAATGACCCGCAAAAAAACATGTAAGTAATACCAACACAAAAAACAGGAACGAGTTGTGTTGAAAGGTTTTACGTGATGTTTTGAGATAAAACACTTTGCCACCATTTTGTCAATGGCTCCTTTGAGGACCCGATGAATTGTTTTCGTCTTACGACCTCCCTAAAAGTAAACCATCTAAATATCTAGAGCCAGAAAATGACCACAGTGTATTTACCAACATCAACCTTATTGATGATGGACTTTGTGACATTTTTGGTCACCAAAACACTCTCTGTTGGAGGGAAAACCATGAAGATAAGTGCAGGATGTTTGACCTTTACGGGACCTTTCTCCTAATCATAAAATGAAGCCACGGTCTTTGTTTTGTAAAGTTCTGCGTCCATTTCTATATATGTGTGTGTGTGTGTGTGTGTGTGTGTGTGTGTGTGTGTGTGTGTGTGTGTGTGTGTGTGTGTGTGTGTGCGCGTGCTGATGTATGTAGTGTAAATAATATCTCTACCTTAGTGAAAGCATCTGGTGATCATTGTGTTCACACACAAACACACAAACACACACACACACAAACACACACACACACACACACACACACACACACAGACACACACACACACACACACACACACACACACACACACGCACACACACACAGCACGCCCACTGCAATGAAGTCCCCCCTTGTTCACATTATAATAGCGTATGCAGTGCACACATCTCTGGGTTCAGATTTGCTTTAACTGCCACAGCAGAGCCTTGGCAAGCGGCCAGTGGCCGCGCCGTGAAGAACAGCTAACAGGGACAAACCATGTCCCTGAAGCAGCGCTATGCAGGGAGCCAGCCGACCGTTGAGGCTAGAGCCACGCCTGGACATGTTCTCGGCCTCCTTCCCCACCCATACGTCCTTTGGCCTCTCGTTTGGCCCACGTCCTTCACTGTGTGCAGGACGTGTTTCCATCAAAAATACAGATTGCCCCCTTGAACTTCACAAGAGGCTTGAGAAGACAGCCTTCCAGTGGGGGGGGGGGATACTATTGACCTATTGAAGGATAAATCACCATTGTGTGTTCATTTCTCAACCCCTATAGCCAGGAATACTGCTAACATGGTTATACTCGCAATCCCTTCATGGAGGATGTAGTTTAGAGCCATTCTTGATTATGAGAGGTCTGCATGGAGTTCCAATCCCAAACAACCACATTTAAAAGTTTGTAAAAGCTCCTCAGATGGCCTTCATCAGACAAACCTGCTCACGGTAGGTCCTCTAACGGGCTAGCCTATTCATATATAAATCACTTGTTACTGCATTGGAAGTGTGTTGGAGTATATTTTGGTGAACTGCAGGCATGACGTATGCTTGTCATTCTTGGACGACATCTTAGCGTACACCCATTTTAGCCTTTTATTTTAGAATGATTCATCTGAGGGAAAGTAAAACAAACTGTGACACCAAGCTGAGCTCAGTAGTCGTTACAATTATTATAAGATATCAAAGTACTAACAAATAGCATTCATTAAATTACTAAAGATTATTCTTCATTAAGGGGATACATAAATACATACAGACAACAGAGACGTGAATTTATGTAACATCGTTCAATTTCTTTGCTCGATGTTTAATTTTCTTAATGTTTACCTCTACTGTCCTGATCTTTCTACTGTGACACTCATAATTCCCGTCTGGAACGTTCCATCTTATACACATAATGACCACAACCAACCACATCCTGGTGAGAACAATGAGATGGTCCAGTGACTGCTCCGCTTGTGTGATAACTGTGGAGCAGCAACAGCCTTATAACAGACACCAGCCATGTGGTGAGTGGGTTGGCTTAGCTCAGGAGGTAGAGCAGTTGTCTTGTAACTGAAAGGTTGCTAGTTCGATCCCCAGCTCCTCCTAGCTGAGTGTTGATGTGTCCCTGAGCAAGACACTTAACCCTAACTGCTCCTGACGAGCTGGCTGTCGCCTTGCATGGTTGACTCTGCCGTCGGTGTGTCAATCTGTGTACACGCTTTTATCCAAAGCGACTTTGATGTCGAAGTCGCTTTGGATAAAAGCGTCTGCTAAATGCCCTAATTGTAATCGGTGAGGTCAATACCTTGGATATGAGTTCATCGTGGTTGGCCAGGTGTGCGCGGCAGTGGATACAGCTGTAGGTGCGGTGGCAGCTGGGCAGGTACGCCTGGAAGGTTTTCGAACGTGTCATCACAGTGGAACCTTGGAGGAGATCAGCCGGGGGTCGACCCAAAGGTGGCTGGAGAGTGAGTGGAAGGTGCACACCTGGAGTGACAGAAGAGCTATTTTCAAATATGCTCACTTGTGGAAACAGTATGTGCCGGACAATCACTAATTGACAAATCAATTAATTAATTTCCAATTTTGAGGTCAATGATTCGATTCTGAAGCGATTATCGATGCATCTCGATGCAACAATTTTTTTTATGCACATTTCCATGCGTGATTTTCAAAAATATATACATCTGGGTTTGCTACTCAGAGTTTGCTAATCACTTCCTACTTTTGTGATGATCATTAAAGACAACAGATGAATTAACTTATCGAATATTTCATAAGAGAATAAGCTTTTGTCGCAAATATGACTTTCCATTAACAATGCAATAATCAATGCAGCTTGCATTATAACACAATATGGAAGCATGCAAAAAATAGGTTTCAGTTTTATTTTATTTCTAATCTTTCTTTTCTATGTCATTAAAGGAAAAGCGGCTCTTGAATTAGATGGTGTCTGGCTGTGAGTTTGCGCGCATGCTATGCGTAGGCTGAATCGCAATCGTGTCAAGAAAAATCTGATTGGCCAATACACACTGACGATAAATTCAATAATTCTAAAATTACAAAAATTATCCCTCTCTGGCGAACAGAATGTTGCAGCAGGCAAAAAAAAAAAATCACTAATTGACGAATCAATTAAATTATGAATTACAAAACAAAACTGCAACATGAATCATGGGATAAAGTGCAGTAAAAGGTGTGCATCTGCTGTACACTACTCTTACGTTGCATTATGGGTATTAAGTATAGTGTACCATGTGGGGCACAAGGGGAGAGGAAGCTTGCGTAGCTAATGTGGAGTATCTATCACAGCTCAACCAGAGGGAGGCTGGCTTCATACCTAAGAGTTCAACTCAAACTCCCCCTGAGCTGGCTGTCATATCGACAAAGCATACAAATCCACACCATGTTCATCTCCATGTGAATGCATATTGGTTAACCATTGATTGTAAAGCGACCACAGCAGGGGAACGCAGGGAAAAGGGTAATAAAAACCATAAAGATACACCATAAAAACACATTAGTATGGTTAATTTTTTATTCAAGAAATCTATTTTCTTGAGAGCCAATTAAAGCCTTAGGTCGACAACGTTAACACTATCACAGATTCAGTCCCTAGAAACGCGGCAGACACTTAACTGGGTAGTGTGCTGCAGCCAGTGAGACCTGGCTGTGATCGGTGGCAGAGGACAGGTGGCTGCTGCTGCTGCCAGAACGTTCACCAGTAAAACACTGCTTCACTTCCCCCCACCCTGGACACTGGGACAACTTGCTGACTCAGGGGTCTAACTAGAGGCACAATTGAGATGGGTGGGATGGGGGGTGGAGGGGGGGGTCAAACTGTGAAAGGAAGTGCTGAGGTTAGAACATTATGGGGCAGATGAGAGGGCAAGGGTCAAATGTGCTAACTGACACTGAACAGAGAAAAATAATTCCGTGAGTAGCTGTGTGTGTGTGTGTGTGTGTGTGTGTGTGTGTGTGTGTGTGTGTGTGTGTGTGTGTGTGTGTGTGTGTGTGTGTGTGTGTGTGTGTGTGTGTGTGTGTGTGTGTGTGTGTGGGTGTGTTTGTGTTGATGTCTGTGAACTGACCCATAATCAAAGCATATTGCAGGTATTGCAGGTCAGCCAACCCATGCTTTCAACCCTTTTGATCTTCTCCACTTACAAGTGAAAAAGAAAATAGTTCAATGACTGATAATTATTTCATAAATATGTTCTATATTTGTGAAGACAGAGGCAAATGATATATCCTTGTTTTCTCGATTCAAGTTGAGCAAAAACAAACGTAAACCTTTCCTACCTATGTCACACCAATGACTGAATGTTAGAGCCATGGCTGTCTCTGTAATACTCCTAAATTGAATGGATATATGTATGCAGATAATAGTGTACAGTATGTATTATGTTATTGTTCAGAAGCAGAAATCAAGAAATTTCCCACCGGGACAATGAAATACGTGCACGTCTTGCCCACACATGGACACTCACACAAACACACAAATATGCTTAGCCCAAAATATCCTTTCCCCGGCTAGAGGCCAATAATAATAATCCCAAACCATTCCCACACCCACCCACCCACAAACACACAAAAAAGTACCCCACACACACACACACACACACACACACACACACACACACACACACACACACACACACACACACACACACACACACACACACACACACACACACACACACACACACACTTGATTGTTCCCTGGCGGTTTCCTACCAGTTTTCAAAACAAGTCTTTTACGAGCCAAGCATGGCTAGTAGGCGCCATCAGGCAACCAAAACAATATTATCAACACTTGAGGTGTACTTCTGATCAATAAGTGGAATGTTAAATGGTCATTCATTAGGTATTTAATTTATCACCTTAAGGCGATTGTTCAAAACAAATTATCAGTCATAATTACACATTAATTACCAATTCACCGTAGAGTATTTTAGAGATATGTCTCTCACTTGGTTCTTTCTCTTCCAACAAGCTAAAGAAAGTCAAAGTATCTATTTGCGATAAGAGAAAATAATGTATTTACTCTGGATAAAGTGGTGTTTACTGTGGGAATTGCAGGATATACTTAGGGAAATGAAGTCTGACTCCTACTTCTGACTCCTACTTCTGTTCAGCTGCCAACCATGACTGGGAATAAAAATGACGATCAAAGTCCATTTATTTGGGGGTTTTGGTTGTTTCTGTAGAAGTAGTACTTTGTAGTTACGCAGTCGTACTTAGTTGACAGTGGATATACACGGCATAGGCCAGGCCAACTTGCTTTTAAATGCTGATGTGAAAGAAGCAAGATAAATACAAATAACAGTTCATCATTGTTTCCATTGGGTTTGAACTGGGATTGCAAACATAAATCGCCATGCGGACACTGGCAGATTGTATTATGGGGTCCATAATGCTTACCATGTGGGCAACATTGGAGATTATTGTTTCCATAAAATATTATAAAGGCTGTAAAAACAAAAAACATGCTTAGAAATGTGTTGAACTTGTTGGTTCTGTTCTTCCCCGGTTTTGTTCACAACATTTGGAAATTAAGTATGGATTAAGGGTGTTCCATGATGTTTACTTTTTGCCTCAAAAAGACTGTTTCAACTATACAGATGGATGCCATCACAGAATCTTGACGAGCAAGCTGCAAACAAGCGGACTGTCTGGGTTTCATGAATCCCAATCCGCCGATAATCATTCCGAAGCACTCAGTCAGCATAGACTGGCAGGTGGGAATGGTTAGTGTTTTCCTCTGACTCTTTGAAAAAAACAATAACCCTTTATATGCTCATAGAAAACACAATAAACAGGTCACATATTTTCACAACAGTGGATTGGAAATCCTCAGCATTTCCAATACTGCAGCTAGGAATTGACTTTATTTACAAACTGCGGTAAGGTAGTGTGGGGGTTGTTATGTTTTAAACCACTACCTAAAGCCTGGTACAACCTTCAGGGCTATATCCAGGAATGGATGTTTGCATTTGTGGTATTGGCAAAACACAGTACCTGCACTTAATAACACCATCATATCTGTACCACTTATGTCAATTTCTGCATTAATAGGCTATGTACATTGAAAAAAGTAGGCTAAATTTATTTGTGTAATCATCATTATCAGTATCATTAGACCTACTGCCGTGCAAATAAAAACATGAATTTGATCTTCATTACGACTTTCATCATACTTTTGTCCCATCAGCAGCCTCATCGCCATGCAACAGGCCTGCTTGAGGTGTCACAACATCTCCAGTGAGACGAGGTTCAGAGCTCCAAGAGCCTGAAGCTCCATGATGCACCTCCAAGCATGGGTCTCCAATCATCAGACCCCCTGACATCCCCACATCGAGGATGACACTCCGTGTCGAGCATTGTTGTATAACGCTCCCCTACGAGATCAATAATCCACGCTAGTCGTGTTACTGATAGAAATAGAAAAACAACAAAAAAGGTGATTGGCACGAGATAATTACCTTATATTAAGAAAGACAAAACGTTCCAACAGTTTCGCCTTGCTTGCAAAATTACTCTTTGTTCCGCTGTTGAAATCCTCCATGCAGCTTGCCACGTTAATTCTTAACTGTTAACTTTAGGAATCGATATGAATCTGCAGACGTCAATGGGAAAATCTGCACAACACAGTACCAAGTTGATGTTGTTACGGTTCATCGTCAAGGCTGTTGAGTGGCAGTTATTCGTAGCCAATCAGAATACGGCATAGCAACATCCCTGTGTTCCTGAATCTTAGAAAGAGTTGGAGAAAATGGACCAATCACAGTTCCCGGGAATTTAACGCAAAATGACTTTATTTTCGGTCAATCAAGAAAGGGATCGAAACCTTTGGAATGGTTTCATCATTTGAAAGACCACATCGGTAAATTAATGTTTTCTTAATAGTTAACGTAAATTTCTTATTTAGCAATAATTAAATTTAGCTCGATATAATCATGGGAATATAATTTCAAGAAGAATATCAGTATTGTTGAAGACAAAGAAATATTACTGTAGCTGAGGATCTAGGTGCAACAGAGCCAGATGGTCGTTACCAAAACCCCTAATCTGGATATTAATCTCTTCTCCTCTGACTTTGACCATTTCAATAACAATATCCCCACCTGGTGGCCAACATGTTTGACGTTGTCGAGGTCCTGCACGTCACTATCGCGATAATTGCGCAGTTACCATAGAACGTTCAATACTAAAGAAAACACTTTCTTGAAGTAGAAACATCTAAAAACAGGATTGTGGACCAAAGATGTAATATATATTTGCTCATACACACAGCTGATTGTGAAAAATTGGGGACGTCCACAAGTGATGAACTTGTTCTTGTTGTTCATAATACAATTGGATAGAGTGGCCTTCCGACTGTTTTGTAGTTCATGATCCTGTTTAACAGCATGATTTGAGATGCAAAAAATGGGGGGGGGGGGGGGGGGGGGGGGGCGCGCCTCAGCAGTTGAGGAGCTGGGGTGGAGGAGGGCTGACGGTGGCAGCACGCAGGATCCCTCGCAGCACCTTGTAGGCGGAGAGGGGCTGGTTCTCCTTGGGCGGGTAGCAGGGGCCCCGCTCCGTCTGGTAGGAGTAGGGGAAGCGCAGCACCCACAGGCCGTCCGCCGGCAGCACCAGCTCCGTCCTCTCGGGGTGGAAGACGGGACACGGGAGGGCACCGGGCTGGACCTGGGGGGGGGGGGGAGGCGGACAATCTAAGGTTTGTATTGTTCACTTTCTTATTTTTCCTGGTGAAAGACACGGGATCAATTGGACGTATTGCTTGATAAAGTCGTGGAAAGAAACTGGACTATTCTGAAGGGAAAATTAAAACATGACCTATATTCAGATGTTCTTACAATATTAGACCCGTATCAGAGAGGCGCTCGCGGCAGACCACCCCAGGCCCGAGTGCAGGCACAGCCATCTTACCTGTGGGTTCAGAGTGATCTCTAGGGGAGCGTCGGGAACCAGGATGTAAAGGCGCATCAGCTGGGCGTAATGAGGCTTGAGGCCCCGCCCCTGAGCCGGCGAGGGCACGTAGAGGGGCATGTCTGTGTTGAGGACCCGGCTGGCCGGCTCCTTGGCGCCCCCGGGCCCCAGTACCTTCACGATCTTGTCGGGCCCCGAGCTGAGAAATCGGCGACCCCTGCTGTCCTCGTACTCAAAGCCAACAAAGGCCCTGGCCACGTCGTCCCGTCGCCGGCCCCTCCCCGGGCCCCCCGTGCACCCGCGCTTCCCCACCAGCGACTTGTTGGGGGCGGGCCACGACGACCCGCCTCCGTCCAGCGGCTCGGCCAATCCGGTGTCCTCTTCGGAGCTCCGGGAGCGAATCACCAGGTCCCACGGCAGCAGGAAGGAGGAGCCGGGCAGGAAGCCCGGCTGCTCCAGGCCCGTGTGGCAGTTGTACGACTTGGCCGGCCCCAGCTTGACCAGGGACCAGCTGGAGAACTTGGGGAGGAGCCCCTTGGGGCAGCCCGTGTGGAGCATCCCCGGGAGGTACTCCACGGTGGAGGGCTGCCGGTCCACCAGGCTGGGCCTCTTGGCGGAGACGTCGCTCCCGTCCGCCTCCCCGTACGGCCCCATGCTGTCCGTGGACTGCCCCAGGCTGAGCGCCAGGCTCAGGCCGGTGCAGTCTACGGGGGTGTGGCTGTGGGCCGCGCTGCCGGAGGCGGCCGTGGCCGGCTGTGGGTCCTTCAGCTTCTCCCCCTGGCTGGGCGGCGCGGAGCCGTCGGACCCGGGGCACGGCGCCTCCACGCAGGCGGAGGCGGGGGCCGGCGCAGGGTCCTGAGTGCTGGGCTCAAAGACGGGGAAGTCCACCCGCTCCAGCTTGGCGCAGCACTTGTCCTCCACCATCTGAAATACAGGGTGGAACTGTTACTTTATTGGCCCTTCCTCTTCTCTTTCACTTCAACTACAGAGAGCTCTCACACTGTGGGTTGCATTATTTCCAACTCATTGATTTAGTTTTCTGTTCCAAATCAGGCCTTGAGCTCAAATATGTAGTTGTGTTTAAAACTAAATATTGGATCGTATCCCCTTGTTGTTGTGTGATGGAGAACTCAAATTATTGGGATCAAGGAAACAATATAGAGGTCCAGGAATGTTTAAAAAAAAAGTTAACCAAAGAGTGATGTGCACTGACCAGAAAGAAGTCATAGTTGGCGGACTGGATATCAAACGGGTCCTCGCGGGGCGCTTGCTTCCGGCCACAGTTGCAGGCGTTGGTGGAGCGCCCCCGGCTGTTGTGGTGGAGGACCGGGGGGTTGTGGTCCATGTCGGGCTTCTCACCTACAAACACATCAGATCACCTTGTTGAATGAAAAGATGGGGCTTAAAACGCGGCGTAATTTGTCTTTAGCAGAAGAAACCGAATTGAACCAAACGGCTGTGAGGGTTTCACCTGGCTGTGGCAGCAGGTGGAACTTGTGAACACAATGTTGGTCCGTGAGACTTCGCTCTTCACACAGCTGGTGCCCGTTGCTCCAGAACTTGTAGCAGTCCTCGTGGAGCTGCAGGGCGTAGCGCTGGAACGCGACGCCTCGGGCGTGTTGGCTGTAGACGCGCAGTGCCTGGGCCAGTTGGTTCTTGTGGACCGTGGTTGTGTAGTTGTGCGGCAGGTTCGACTGGTAGGCGCTGTGGGCCAGCGGCAGGGCTTTCTGGCAGCGGTTCTCAGAAAACTTTGCATCCGCATCGAGGAAGCCTTCCAAAACTTTCAGCTGGCTTTGCACTTTGAGAGCAAATTCTGCGCTGTCCTCCTCCGTGTTGTGTATGAGAACCTGGTGCAGTTTGCACGCCACCTGGACCCACTTGGCGTAGGTCGGGAGCTCAAAGTGCGAAGGCTGTGGGTTGCGTCCAACACTGTCGTCAAAACCTTTTTTAGTTAATACTAGATCTATGTGCTGCCAAAGGAAATCTTTCAAACTGCAGTCCACCAGCTGCCCACTTACCCCGCTGTAGTCGACATTAGTGTGGGGCAGTCTGGCCAACCGACGGATCTGTTGGTACCGTCTGGGTCCCGTCATTGAGGAGTTTGAATCTTGTTCACGCAAGGCGCAGCTGGATCGCAGGTGTCCAAGCAACGCACCCAACGGGTCTTCAGCTGGCCCCGGGACCACGTACACAAACGCTTGGTTGGCGGGTACGCTGAACAAACAGTTGCTGCTCTGATTAGTGAGGACACGGCTTTTGCGGAAAATGCGATAAATTTGGTCCTCCAAGGCGTGCTGGAGCCGCCTCCTCGGAGAATGCTTTTTGGGCTTGTCTGAGGTTCCTGCCGAATCAGTTCCCGTCGGTACTTTTAACGCTCCGTTAATCTGAAACACAAAAAGCAGCCGAGGGGGGCAAGGGCGACAGTTGAGCTTCCACTCCTTGGAGACCTGGGTGTCTTTGACAGCAGCCCGGATCAGCGGGAGGACCTTCTGCCGCAGAGCGTCCAGGGCGCGGAACAGCCGGTCATAAGTGACGTCGAAGGCGCAGTTGGGCTGGACCAGGATGAGGACATGGCAGAGGGAGAACAGGTAGAGGAGGTGCAGACAGTGCTGTTTATCCATGCCCTTCCAGAGGTCCTGGGCGTCGGAGTGCCCGAGCTCCATGCTGAGAGTCTCGCATGCACGGAGGAGTTGCCGGTTGTCGTAGACTGAAGTGAGCACCAGATACAACACCCGGTTCTCCTGGCTGTAGACAGCCTGGATGAGGCTTCCGTTCTCCGAGTTATTCTCCTCGACTCCTCCGAACAGAGAGAAGATGTGTTTGTCTGCTAGCGTGTTTATCAGGGATTCTTTAAGGACCCCCATTTGCATCGCGCTTTTACCAAATATACCGAGTACACAGAGACCTTCGTCTTTATATAATGTGTCCTCTAATATCACGGACTGTACGAGTGCTTCGATACCAATAGAAAATGCCATTTTGGCCTACACCACCTGAACTCAAAACATAGAAACACAGCGCACACCGACACTACTTCCGGATCCGTCCTCTAAAAATGTCCGTGTACAACACAGTCTATCCCTGAATAGTTCCTAATATAAAATAGTCCGGCCTGATGTTCTTCTGAATCCCAGAGCTAAATGTAGTGATTTTGGAAAACGGAACGAAAATGTAATATTACCTTTATTGGGGATGTAGGAGCCAATTCCTTTTTTTCATTTAGTTGCCGTTTTCTGTGTGTGTGTGTGTGTGTGTGTGTGTGTGTGTGTGTGTGTGTGTGTGTGTGTGTGTGTGTGTGTGTGTGTGTGTGATATATTAATTGATGACTAATTTATTGATTGGCGCCTGCTGTGTGTGTCCTACAGGATGTCCTTCTCCTCAAGAGGAAAGGACCTGTGGCCTTGGCGGGGCTGGCTGGAAAAGCATACTGTTTTAGACCTTGCACATGTCATGTTATGATTTCAACAATAATTTTTACTTTGAATTTGTTTGAATTAGAATTAGAAGCGACTCATGAATAAATTAAGACATTTTTTATCCAAATCTCGACATTCCTTTTTTTTGTGCAAGACATCAAGCGTCTATCATATAACAGCACCAGAGTGATCTACACCAGGAACAAGGACAAGGAAATCGTAGTCACTTATACTTAGACACGTATTTTGAAACTCCAAAACCACTACCACTTTTTCAATGAGGCAGAGGAGAGCTGAGAACATGTTTTTTCTCCAGCCCTGTCATTCACTGACAAACGTTGGCCGGATAGCAAAAGTTGCTTAAAGGTGACATATTATACTACCAGGAGTGGTGGTAAATATGTTGGGTTAAATAGGATCCCATAAAAGATGATATTAAAGATCCCATATCATGATTTTTTAGGGCTTATAATTACATTTTGGGGTACTACTAGAAATTATGGTAATATGCCTGTGCTGTATTTTAGAAATAAGGCTTATTAATATCACACGTTCATTTCTCCAGGTGGCTTGGTCTGCTGTGAATGATCAGCACGACCACTATGTTGCGATTGGTCGATCGTAGCCGGGAGGCGTGGCATCTGCATTTCAGCACCACCCACTGCACGAGCTGTTTCACGTAGGAATGCTGGTGTCCGAGGCATCTGGAACACACCATAAAGGCGCGTTCATGGTTGCGCGTTCACGGCGCGTTGAACACTCTTATTTCGGAAGTCGAGATTTACGTAAAGACACGTAAGAGCGTCCGAACCTCCGAGCTGTTTTGAAGGTGTCGTGAATAAAACCAACGGGCTATTACTTTATTAAATTCGAGAGGCTGAGAACAAGGACTAGGATTGAATGATCAAGGCTTTATTGATCACTGCACAGAGTAACAACATCAGCATTATGTACAAAAGGGTCACATATTGAACATTATAGTTACATGAAGTGACATATTATGCATTACAGTTATATGAAGTGAAGCCTTTCATTAAAATCTAATCATCGCCTTGTTTATTAACCTGATCTTAAATCACCATGACTTGCCACATGTGTTTAAGAGATGAGCCCTGAAAGCAATATTAATTTCAACAGTAAAATATGCACTTGTAATAGTTATCAATGCCACTTTATTTGTCATACAGTCATGATCATAAAGCTGGTAGTGTCTGATTTAATCCGGGGTATGGAGTTAATTTAACGTCTAAATTGAAGCCTACAGAATAAACATTATAAAGCCATAAGATAGGAGAAACCACAGGGGGTAGCAGATGTCTCTGTAAGGGGCCATTTATGGCGTCTGGGGGTTCATCTGAATGCAGGCAAGGGGAGGCCTGGAGATCTCGATACAGTGTTTAACTTTTGGCTCCATTGTAACAATATTTATCTTATATTCATGCATACTTTAAGTTAACCTTACTTATACTTATTATCTAAGTGAACTAAAAAATAGACTGATGTCATTGACTACAGAGGGATGTCTGGCTGAGTGTTTGCCGGTCAACCCAGGACAACTGAGGTGTTGATGGAGAACAAAAGAAAAGGGCCCGGAGCCTGCCCCTTCCTGCTGATGTGTTTCTTTCTATACCAATATTCCAACAGTTTAGCTGAGAAGCCTCCAATATTTTCCACCATAAAAGCGGCATAAAGCAAAGGAAAGGGCCGAAAAGCATGACATCACCCCTTAAGGTGAACGACATTTCTAGGGTTGACACCTCAAATGTCATTTTAAGGCTATATAGAATAAATATTCTAAATATTTCTTACTTGAATATTATTTTTTGTTGTTGTTAAGGATGATATAGGCCTGCATTGTATCGGTAGAGAAATGGTGAACGCTTCTCCTCATGTTATATGTGTGAATTTATTCTGCTGATTCCTATGGAGAATCCAGTCCAGTACAATTGCAAGAAAGATAAATCGGGATATATGACGATTTTTGGTCACGCAAAAGTGCTTTATAATAGTTCCTCTGGAATGTATAAGGCCTCCATTTGTTTGCAGTTTTTGCTTTCTAATCTTGCCATTGTATTAGATGATGAACTGGCTTATCTCTGTTGCAAAGTGCTTTATTGGCTACGTTAGAGTGCATTCAATAACATGAAGAAACATGTCTGGCTGATCCATGACCCAGATACATGTAGGCCTATAGCCTTCTTCACTCAGGACTGATACAATGTAGGCATATCCCTACATGTGTGTTAATGAAAACTCTCTCCATCACACAGACTAATTTATGCCCAATTATATAATTATAAATGCTATATTCTAGCTTATACAATTATTTCAGATATGCTTTTATGGTCACTTCAACTAAGTGCACTACATGAAGACAGTCGTTTGTGTGTTTCTTATGGGTCTATAGGCCTAGCAACTACCGAGACATATAGGCCTATACAATTTAATAATAATAATAATAATAATAAATGAAATTTATATAGCGCTTAATATGGTACTCTAAGACGCTTAATTTAGTAGGCAGAAATAGCCACCAGCTCATGCTGTTCACTTGAGATTCATTTTGAGATGTCTTAAGATCGATTATCTTAGAGGGGAACGCATATGTGTATGTGGCTTTACATACAAATGATCTCCTCCTCCGTACATTTATACAATCAGACGCGCCCCGGGTGTGTTCCAACCCACTGCGTTCAGTCACCCAGCGCTCGAGACGTCAGCCAATCGTCTATCGCTCGCCTATGTACGTGCGCGTTCACGAGTGTAGCACCTAAAGGAGGCTATTTTTTCTCTAGCCTCCGTCACAGTCGAACCGCCCACCCACCCTTCTATGAGTGACCGAGCGTTCTATGTTTGCGCGCGCGCTCACACACACCCGGGGCCGAGCGGGAAAAGCGTCCAGCAGCTCGCGACCTGAAGTACTCCAGTAGTCCTGTGTTTGGCGGGCTTGTTCTCCTGTGTGTCCGGGAATGAGAAGAGATGGCCGGGTCTGCAGCAGAAGAAAAAACCTTCCGGAGGTTCCTGGAGCTCTTCCTCCGGGAAATGAGGCCACCTCTCCGGGAAAGCGACCCGCCGCCGATGCGCCCCGTGACGGACCTAGTCTCCGATGAGGAGGTGGAGGGGGAGTGCCTCGACCTGTGTCTCCAACACCTCTACAAATAGTTGAGTGGCTTCTTTTTTTTCTCTTACACATGGAGGCGACGGCTTTCGTGAGTTGAATGGTGTTCATTTTAAAAAACATGGCTACTTTTCGTTATCAGGTGTGAGAGAGAGAGAGAGAGAGAGAGAGAGAGAGAGAGAGAGAGAGAGAGAGAGAGAGAGAGAGAGAGAGAGAGAGAGAGAGAGAGAGAGAGAGAGAGAGAGAGAGAGAGAGAGAGAGAGAGAGAGAGAGAGAGAGAGAGAGAGAGAGAGAATGTTTTAATTTTGTTGGATCTTCAATTAAAGTTACCATGGATAATTCATCTTTTAATTAGACCTCGGCTGAACGACCAAGACTCTCTTCTAGTGTTTATAGACCCAGAGTAGAATAGTATAATCGGACCCCATTAGGGATCTGAAGATACTGTCAGCTACAATACAGCCTTATAAGTGTCCTCATGCATCATGACACACAGGAAATGTCCTGATGTATAGGTCCCAACACAGATGTAAAAACCAATGCCGTGTTGTGAATAAAAAAAGGGGGAAAAAGAGGAAGAGGAAACATAAAGACACTGGAGGGTATACCCTCTCGTTTGAGTTAGAACCATGTTGTATCGAACCATCTTCCATAACGATGCTCGTCCTTGCTCAGGTCGAGTGGCCCATTAAACAAACTCCCATTAGAGAAACTCCCGGTCTCTCCGTGAGGACGTCACTGCTCTCATTGACGCCGGGGTAGGGAGCCGTCACTGGGGTCTGTCATCCCGGGTTATCGCTCCCTGCACGGTCTTAAAATAGACCGTGTTGTTCCTTACACCAGACTGTACCAAGGGGCTCTACCCCTACAGGTACATACGCTGGGATCAGCCCAGTCATTTAATCGGAGGTGATGTGGATATTGGCACGAATTCCCACACTAATAGCTTTAACCGAAAGTCGTGCGGTTCGCCGAGGCGGAAAAAGGAGAGCCATCTGCGGCGCACTCGGAGACGAATTATTAACGACTATGAGCCGCAGCATGCATCATTTATAACTCGATCTGCACGGATAACAGTCACAACGGACGACTGAAGGGGGGGATACATACAGGCGTCCGAAACGATCGGACGCCTGTATGTTTTAGGGTCTATAGGCAATTAAACATACCTTAAACGTAAAGTGGAATGAATTGAATTACAAGGCCACAGTGCACATCTAGGCTACACCAGTCCTACGGGAAGTCCCCACGGGGAGTGGGGGAGAGACTAACCCACTCTCCGTGAATCATGATGGACCGCATCACACTCCTGCAGGAGGCCGACTGAAGGGCTGTATTAGCCGCGATGGCAGCGGTATAAAGTCGCTCCGTTCGCTCCGTACAGCGCGGTGGGGTTAGGGGAGTGTGCAACTCACGGAGTGGAGTACGTAGGCGTGACACCCCCGGTGCAGGGAAACGAAGAATCGTGAGAATTCAATTTATAGTGTGACGTAAGCGTTCTGCCCCCATAAGGATACCCTGTTCCGTCGACACGACGAGCGCGAGCTGTAGCCTCGAGTAAAGGAACATCGTGTCTCAATCATTAGGGATTTCACATGGTTCATATTGGAGAACCAACACCTCGACATACCTATGTTAAACACCGCACAATCTAGTCTGTTAGCAAAGATACATGTAAAAACACTCTCCCACAGCCATCCCCCACACACACGTACACACACAATAAAATATATTTATAGAACTGCATAACATTTTTATTCCTCCAAGAGAATTAAGCGACTAGGTTGAAGAGGAATTTAACGGTACAGTGTGTGGAGGTGCAGAGGTGGAGAGGTGGATGGGGAAGGATGAGAGTCATTTGCTGTTACTCAAATGGATGGGTGGCGTGTTCTGGACTGGAATGGCAGGCTGGCTGCGATGAGGGATGGCTAGGGTGGATGTGGACTACAGCTGGTGGTGACAGAGAGAGGCAGATATCTCCTCATGTAGACAGGAGGAGACGGGGGGGGGGGGATTGGATCCTCTGCTCTCCGCCATGCATTTTCCAAGAGGAAGATCAGGAGAGAACCTGAATCTCCAGAGAGGTCTGATGTGTCTAACTTGCAATTTAATTCATTGCATTGCATTAACGCATGTTTTATAAATTGTCACTATAGCTGTATAGCGTACGTGTATATATATATATGTATCTTAAATTGTAGTTAGCGCCAATTCAGGAAAGAGGCTTATACGGAACATCCTATGTCAAACGAAAGCTGCTGTTGGTAAGATTACAGAGTTGCAAAGAGAGAGAGAGAGAGACGAAAAATATAAGAAGAGCGCAAGGTTTTGAAACTAAATCTAGATAAATGTCCCCACACCGTCTGCAGCCTCCAACAGTCAATCTGTCTATCATTGAAAGTTTTGCATTTCACACAACTGTCATTGAGAGACAAAATTAATTCCTGGGCCAATCAGGGAAGAGATGAACCTCAACCAAATGTAAATGACCTCAAACAGAGACAGACAACCACAACAGTTCTATGTGACGTTGAGAAACCCTGAACACAGTTTGAATCCCTCCGTCCTAGTTCAACCATGAAGAGCTGGACGCTCCTGGGTTGGATCTTATCCTTAGCAGTATTTATTTTATTTACACAGGCTACAACCTGCTATCCTCGGGACAACATCCAGACACTCAAGTTTGAGTTTCGCAATGAATTTCAGTCAAGCTTGGCTTGTCAGCCATTGATTTCCACATATGGGAGTGGCCTTTGTGTTGAACGACACTCTCCAGCCAATCAAAGTGACGCAGTCACTCTTTTTGCTCTTGCCGAATCCGGGCGGATGACGCAAAAATATATTAATTTGTGATAAACCTGCTTTGCAAATGTCTCTTTCTGGGATACGACAGTTTGATTGCTCTGTGCTTTGTATGCCTCCCTCGGGCGGGGTGGCCAGGAATTTGTTCTATAGTTCTGCCGACTGCGGAGCTCCGTGTCCGTCACCAACTGACGCCCCCTGGAGCTGCTTGGTCTTTTCACTTTTTCAATTGTGGAAAATCCCTCAATGGGCTTGAGGCCCAGCTCTCAAGGTTTAGTCCAATGGGAAGGGACAAATTATAAACTCTTTAGTAGTCATGACTTGGTGCTCCTCCTTATCCATAGGTGCTGACGTGGTAAAGGACCTCCCTCATGATGATAGGCGGTGACATAGTAAAGGACCTCCTCCTTCATGATGATAGGTGGTGACGTAATAAAGGACCTCCTCCTTCATGATGATAGGTGGTGACGTAGTAAAGGACCTCCTCCTTCATGATGAACAGCGGTGACGTAGTAAAGGACCTCCTCCTTCATGATGATCGGCGGTGACGTAGTGAAGGACCTCCTTCATGATGAACAGCGGTGACGTAGTAAAGGACCTCCTCCTTCATGATGATAGGCGGTGACGTAGTAAAGGACCTCCTTCATGATGATAGGCGGTGACGTTGTAAAGGACCTCCTTCATGATGATAGGCGGTGACGTAGTAAAGGACCTCCTTCATGATGATAGCCGTGGTGACGTAGTAAAGGACCTCCTTCATGATGATAGGCGGTGACGTAGTAAAGGACCTCCTTCATGATGATAGGCGGTGACGTAGTAAAGGACCTCCATCATGATGATAGCCGCGATGACATGAATCAGGAAATTTCTATCGTCCAAGTTGATTTCTCCACCCACCATGTTTCTTAATTATCTTCTATGCAAAGTGTCAAGCAAAATATTCAATATTTGTATTGCACCCATCCCAATATTCCTACGTCTTGCTTGTTGCACAAAGTGCTTGATTCAAAGCACATTGAATCTATTTTTGTACCGAACCTTCACTGGAACCCTGCAGTGTCCAAGTAGAGCATAATGTCCTGAGAACTGGACAAAGAAACCAGCCACTAGACGGATACAACAGAAAGAAAAAGCACTGTATAGCTATACAGTTCCCTTACATATGGATTCAAAAGGCTACACAGACACATTCTTTCTCACATTGAGGTCTATACCATTATGGACGTGCAGAACTCCACTGTGCTGGCCTCATTCTGGAATCTAAAATAAGGTGCATAAATGGTGCTGGGAACGACCACTGGAAATGGAAGAGCAATGAGTCAAATATAAGTCTAGTGTCACCATGTTGACATCAACGCTAGTTTGTGTTATGCATACATGGTTTGAAAACAATCAACAGCAGATTTACCCCAACAAATATTGAATACGCTCTTTACAGTTTTTAATGATATGTTACCATGAGCTCATTAAATAACAGCCAGACAATAAAAAAATATAGAAAATAACATCATTACATAATGTGGATGTCAAATCAAAATTGTATTGTCTAATACCATACCAAACATCTGCCATATATGCCAGCAATGTGAAGTTATTCACATGTAGGTCATTATTGAGATGAAATGATAACAAACCTCATTCACCGTGCAGACATCTTTGTTCCAATTTGGTTCTAATCACAAGCTGGATCCTGGTCTTCTATGAATATGACTTTGGTTTAATATATTCACTATACAGTATACGCATGAAGCCATTTCTGTTTGTTGAACATTAAAATGGGAGTTTTTCCATCCATACCGTGACTTTGCATTGAATCCTGTGATCTCGGTGATTGGGCCAACATGTCATCAGATTGTCTCTGGGTTGGGGAGCTCATAGCAGGCCGGGGAGCGGTGGAGTAGCATCCTCTGGAATATCATTACGTGTTTCGATATGTTTAGTGGATTGTGTGTGTGTGTGTGTCCATTTATTAATTATGCATAATAGTAAAAAGACAGTGGCTGGGTGGATGGGTGTGTGCGTCTTAATCTCTCTGTAGAGAGTGTGCTTGCGTTGTTTTAAACGATGCTGACGCTCAATGAGAGTGTTGAAGCCTCCATGCGGGCGAGGGGGGATGCCTCGCCTCGTTGTCATGGAGACAGAGCCTTATGGACTGTAGGAACACAAACACTATTTTTAGTGGGGGAGTGACCACCACACAGCCCTCTGAAACTGCCTCGTTAATAAGACCATACAGTATATATATAATGAGAGGGAATGAGAGAAGCTATCAGATGTTAATATATACAAGATATGTGGATCATCCACAATTAAACCCAACTACACCTGACTGCAAAGTCCATTATTTAGGGTCAGCACACAGGGTCAAAACAAGCACACGCACACGCACAAAGGTAATCCATCATGCCGCATCTAGTTTCACTTACCTTAAAGTATACTATTACGATTCAGTCTGTCACTGCACAAACACATCGTCATCATTAAATCTATCATGATCTTTGTTTCGGTGTCCGGACAGGATGTCTACCTGCATCGGCTATGATATAATTTTCAGGAACGCCGACTCGTGATTGGTCGAAATACCCTTTGAGCTTGTCTGGATTCAGGATCTGGTTCCTCTACCTCTACTGCAGA